>NC_140948.1:6670025-7270025 GCF_014529385.1 Adiantum capillus-veneris | reverse complement strand
AATTTAAGGGGGCTTTCCCACGACCATTTGGCCTCTTACAAGGGTGTAGACTCAGAGGAGTAAAAAGGGTATTGTCTAATTACATCATAATTACAACTCATCCTAGGCTGAATTACATGGATTTCTTCGAAACGATAGAGTCTTTACAGGGTTTGGTGTGCATACGCCTGTATGTGCCTGTATCCACCAAACAAAATTTCACCCTTTTCTATTATTTGATGAGCCAATGTCCACACATTGATGGCTTCTCAAAGGGATTCTTGTGCAATAATGGCAAATTTTTCATAGTTGCAAAGCATGCTACATAGTTCTACCGTGCTTAAGGCACGTCCTTATGTGACCATGAATGAGATATATTTATCACTTGGAGCTAGTGATAACTATGCCTTGCATGACCACCACCTTATAGGAGCACTAGATTAGACGCACGCTCCATCTGACTCATTATACTAATTAATCTCAACTTGGAATAATGAAAAAATTAGAGTTAACTCGACTATATCTAAGTTCTATAGGCTTTTAATTTGAATTCTTCCAAATGTTAAAGGCTATTTCTCACCTTCACATTGTAAATCTAGAGGTGAACTAAGAATTCTTAGAGCACCTTGTTTCTACACCTTGCAGCTTGCGAGGCCGCAGAGCAGGAGACTCGGGGTAGGCGGGGGGTGGACGAATAGGTCTTATTGGTAGGGGTGATGGCGAAGTTCCAAGCATGATTGTCTCTAGGGTGATTGGCTGAGAAACTTTTTCATCTCCTTATATGCCCTACCCTTGTCGACCCCGATTTTTGGCCCTTGGGAGAGGTTTCTGCTCCCACCTCCCCTTGAGAGGAAAATCAGATCTTGTGCTTCCTACCCTCACCGGCCCTTCACTTGTGTGGTGGGTTGTGGAGGTCCTTGTGGTAGTGAGGGTGTTCACAGCTAGGACTTGGCTCCCCGTGATTAGCTTCCTACCCTTTTGGTGGATCTGGCTAGATTCTCAACCTACATTATTCTCTAGTGGTGATGCGTTTGTACTATGCTCTTGATTCTCCTTTCGTTGGTGTGTGTCTTCTGTTGGTCGGTCTTTGGTGTGGCATGCCAGTTGCCTCAGTTGGGGCTCAATTTTTGGTGGCAGTGGGGATCTTGTCGTGGCAACTTCTTTGGTCGAGGCAAGCGGGACATCCAGGTGATGGGGGATTCTAGCCATCCAACTTTGTTTTGTGCGACTCCTCCCCTGCTTGGACATTGGGTGGTCGGCTTCTATTCACGATGGTAGATGTTGCTAATGTTTGTTGAGGTCCTTTTATGGTTTTATTTGGAGGCTCTCTTTGGGCATGCGGTTTGCTTGTGGCAGCGGCGCCATCATAGTGGCACATTGAGAGTCTTTTGCTAGTGATGAGGACGATGGGTCCCGCCCGTTCGGCAAGTAATTGGTTTGATCTCCTCTAAGGTCTCTATCTTCCCTAGTCCTCAGTTCATATCTTCTGGAGGGTGGCTAATGTAACGTTTTGATAGTTGACTCTGAGTAGTTTCATCTTGAGGGTGATCTCTATTTGGGGTGACAATCCATGTAGGGTACGTGAAAGCCTCTTGGTGGTTTTTCTTAGTGGTCTTATTATCTATTGTCCTATTTGGGTCTACTAGTCTGATGTATGTTGTAAGTGGGCATCCGTGGCTCCTGGTGAGCATGGACTATCATGTGAATTTTTTTGTTTATATTATCTATACACTCACATATTGTGGCAATCACCCCTTATCCTTGTCCCCCCCCCCCCCCCAACAAACTCATAATAGTGAGTGTATGTATATATTACAAAACCAAAAAAGTTACATTGAAAGCCATGCTCCAACCATGCCATGGCACCAACGACATCAAGGACACGAGGGATCTGTTACGCCGGTTGATAAAGGGAGCCAGCCTGATACCGAACTACACCAAGGGACTTAGGTTTTTTTGGGGTTTCCACCAAGGAGATAGCCCTATCATCACAGTGCACCCCTTGACCACCAAACCAACCCTATTGTTGCATCTATCACTTTTTTTCTAGCTCTTCTTTTTAGTTGACTCACAGTGGTGGTCGAAGGACTTGTAACCTTCACTACATAACCGATGAGATCTTCTTTTAGTTGACTCACAGTGGTGGTCGAAGGACCTATAACTCTTCTTTTTAGTTGACTCACAGTGATGGACCTCAGGGATTTTAATTACGCGATGATGCATTTTGTTAAATGTTAATTATTGTTGTTATTATCACTATTTTTTTCATGTTAATAACATATCTAATGTCATGACCTACAAAAACCGGTAGAAAACGTAGAACCGGCGGGACAACCAACAATTTCGGCAGGCCCGGCGGGACAAGCAAGAATCCCGTCGGGCCCGTCGTGTATCCCCTCTATATTTGGCGGCTATATATAACCCTTTTATAGACATCACATCACATCACCTCTTCCTCTAAATTTGGTCATCCTTTACAATTTAGAAGAAAAACTAAAGGTAAAAAAATGAATAGTCTTTAAAAAAAATTAAAACTTAATGTAACTCTGATCATGGATCATTAGTTCTTTTTTGGACTGAACTGATTCTTGAAAGGAGGTAGAAAGGTGAATCTTTGGGTCGGTATCTCTACATTTGGGATGGATTGATCTCATGTTTGGTTCACCGTTATATTTGCTAAATTGATTGCTATATTGATTAGAACTTATATCATGGGTCATTAGTTCTTTTTTGGAGTGAACTGATTCTTGAAAAGAGATAGAAAGGTGAATCTTTGGGTTGATATCTCTACTTTTAGGATGGATTGATCACATGTTTGATTCACCATTGTATTTGCTTGCTATTCCGATTAGAGCTCCAATCATGGGTCATTAGTTCTTTTTTGGACTGGACTAATTCATGAAAGGAGGTAGAAAGGTGAATCTTTGGGTCAATATCTCTACTTTTGGGATGGTGTGATCACATGTTTGATTCACCGCTGTATTTGCTTGCTATTCCGATTAGAGATCCAATCATGGGTCATTAGTTCTTTTTTGGATTGGACTGATTCATGAAAAGAGGTAGGAAGGTGAATCTTTGGGTCGATATCTCTACTTTTGGAATGGACTGATCACATATTTGATTCACCGCTATATTTGCTTGCTATTTTGATTAGAGCTCCAATCATGGGTCATTAGTTCTTTTTTGGACTGAACTGATTCATGAAAGGAGGTAGGAAGGTGAATCTTTGGGTCGATATCTCTACTTTTGGGATGGACTGATCACATATTTGATTCACCGTTGTATTTGCTTGCTCATGTTTGAGTAGATCGAGGTTTATTCCCTTCAGGCTTCACTACTACGCTTGTGTGTGATATTGATTATAACACGAATGTTTGGTTTGAATACTAAATAAAAGGATTTTTCATAATTATTTTGGTATTTATTTAAATATTTCTACCTATGGTGTGTTATTTATGCTATGTACATTGACTCACCATTAACATGTTTTTTCTTACCATTTTGCATACTCTTTATTCCATATAAAAATAATTTCATGCAAGCTTCTCTTATTTTTGGTGTAACTCCATCCCAACAAAAATCCAAAAAAACTAGTTCTATTTATGTATATATTTTTTCACTATTGTGATTTTTTCCTTCATACATCTATTCTCTTTTACTCTCATAAATTAGAACACCAAAAATATTCATCTTTTTATGGTAGACTTATAATAAGAGAGATTTATTTTGACCCCTTTATATTTTTTCCATCTATATTATTTATATTTGACATGTACATATTTTTTTAGACCCCTCAATATTTTGATTTTCTTAGTTGTACTATTCACTTATATCATGATCTCAACAATATCTTTAATTATAGACCTACCAAATAAGGTCAAGAGTATGTGGCATGCATGCATGCACCATGGGGAGCTCACTCTTGGAGGTATTCAAAAGAATCATCCAAACAAGGACCTCACAAGGACCTTGTGCAGTGGAAAAAAGAGTCGGTTTTACTGAATTTTTAAAGATCACATGCTCCCCGAATTTGAAAAGGTGATACAAACAAAAGTTGTAGCTCGTGAGCTGAACTTTTATCTCAAATGTTGTTATATTTTTTTGAGCTACGAGCTGTGAGCTATGATTTTATTGGTGGACCCCAGTTTGCCCATGCTATGCAGCCACACTCCCTCTTCCACTTTATCATTTTCCTCTTTCACACACACTCCTTCCTCTCCTTCCCACTCCCAAACCTGCAACTCCCATGTCCTAATTCACCCTCTTCCCCATTGCCACATCTCTCACACCTCCATAGCCTTCATCCTCCATTTCTAAACCCTATGTGTCTCCCTTTCTCTCTACATATATGTCCATATTACCATACTCTCTTCAACTTTGTAAAGAACTTCAAAAAATCAGCGAAAATCCAAGGATAACCTCTGCAAATGAAGGCTTTTATCATGAATTTTCCAAGGTTTGAAGATAACATAGCTTCATTGACACGCGCTACTTCGCCATGCTGACCGCTTCTTCTTCCGGTGTTGTAAAGATGTGAATGTCAAAGCTTCAACCTCTCTTTACAAGCTCATCCCTTCTCTAACTTTTCTCATCATATATCTCACCATTTGGTGAATGGTTTTGTAAATATTTTTTAGTGATAATTACTAACTACTAACCACTAACCTTATTGTAAAATACACCCTCTACTAGAGTAAGCCCTCCCAAATTATTCACTCAATCCCTCTCTCCTTTCATCCTCAATAATTCTCTTCCCTTGAGCCCACATCCATGTGGCTCAAAGGACAAGAGAGACCCACCCTCATTAAAAAAATAAAAAAATGCATAATCTATTATTTCTTCAAATAAACGTGATTAGGCCTAATCCAAATCGGGGCTTCTAAAACCTATAAATAGAGCCCTTCTCTCCCTTGTAAATCATCACATGATCACACTACACCACACCATTCTCAACACATAACACACCACTCTTCAAGCCTAGTTGTGTAGAGTGTGTGCATTGTGAGAGCTCTATTCCATCACTACACATAGGTGCATGGAGAAGCTTGAAGTTAGTTATGACATCTAGAGGAGTGGAGTGCATGCCATACTCTTCACCACACTTGTAGCCTACTCTTGTGCATAAATAAGATTTATAGTTTTGGGTGCAATTGTATGCTGCAACTACGACTCTTCTCTCCAAATTGACTTGATAAGTTGGCTCATCAGGTGGTTGAAGATACATTGTCCTTGAAGTTTGTTGTGCCATTTCATGCTTGGTGGTTTGAGGGCTTGTTGAATTGTTTGTCTAAAAGGTCAATTGTAAGAGGGTGCTCGGTGAGAGGGCTCCCGTGACCCTAAGACAATTTGTGTATTGGCAACAAGGTCAAGTTTTGTGTTGTCTCTCTATTTCTCATCAATCTTTGTGTGCATCTAGTCTTTAAGGCTAAAACTGAGTTGCTCAAGTTGATTTGTGCGCTTTACCTCTCTCTGGCGTGGTGAATGTTTTTGTTTGGTGTGTGTGGCTATCTTGCATTCCCCTCTCTTGTGTGTTTGAGTACAAGGAGATATCACGTGCGTCCTAGTTCGCATCTACAACTAGGTGGTGCCCCTTTTCTTGTTTGGTTTCTGGCTGTGGGTTGTTGTTGTCTCTGATTGTGCTTGCCCCAGCCCCAATTGAGCAGCACGGGAGCCTCGAAGGGTGTGTAGAGGCCGCTCTTCTTGTTGCCCGCCGCGGACCACCTCAAATTGGTGCCCCCACTGACGACGGCTTGTGTATTTTTGTGAAGGCTCAACCTTTAGCATAATCAAGTAGCTTGCATGAATCAGGAGAATTTGTATGATCCCTTAATTCCCATTGCAAGGCAAAAGGTACACATAATTGTTAGTACTAAGTTGCAATTTCAACGTGTAATTCGTAGAATTTTAGGTCCTCTTAGGTTGGCAGAGATAAACGCATCAGTAAATCCTTTTATTTTGCCTCTCATTAGGTACGACCTTAGTTTGGACGTTTATATTTTTGTTTTGTTTTAAGAATTAGGTCATGCATAGACCATGGATAATGGCCCAAGAATAGAGGTTTTCCCCTTTCATTTCACTCCACACATTAGAATAAACATTGCAATTAGTAGAAAAATCCATTTTCAACAACGTATGGTGTTCATGTTTGGTGCCCAAAGAGTAGGAGAAATTCTCGCATCACCAAACCCTGTTATCCTGCCTCTTATTGATTATCATAGGTCATTTGATGTGAATATTTTTATTTTGTTGTAGAATAGATTGCAATTTAGAAAACATTATTGTGTAAATTTTTTAAGAAAGAAAAACAAAAACGTGTTGTCACTTTGAAACCGATTCAATGGAGGCCCAATGCCAAATGTCCTGATATCCTCTTTTCTTTGGAGAGCCTGGAGAGGATGCAGAATTATTTTTAGCAAATTTCAAGATGTCTTGTCGTATCAAGAGGATATTAACTGATCAAGAACATGTAGAGATGTTTGAGGTGGTCCTTAGGAAAGATGCTAGCACTTGGTTTGACTCTTTGCCTGAGGAAGTTAAAGGGAATTACACGGAAGTTGTGAATCATTTCAAGAGATACTTCTTTGATCCCCAAAACACTCAAAAGCTATGGCAAGACATTGTTTCTCATAAGCAAAAAGACTTAGATAACTACTATTTGTACAAGCAAGAGTTTCTACATCTTTGGGCTGTATGGGTGAGAAATGTTGCTAACCCTGGTGATGGTGCAGAGTTCCTCAAGAAGGAGAGGTTCATAGACGGACTCTTTCCTGACCTTAAGATAAAAGTTGAGGCCGGTGCACCTGCTACCTTTGAAGCAGCTGAAACTAGGGCTGCTGAGAAATATAGGAAACTCAAGTGCTTAAAGGGGGAGGTTCCAATAGAAGGTCTTAGACCCAAAGGTAAGTCACAAGCATCAACATCTAAGGAGATTCCTGAGGTAACGGCGGAAGTGATTGAGAAGTTAAATGAATCTTTAAGCAGCTTGTCAATTCACCTTGCACAAGCTGTAGGTCCAAAGGGACAAGCAAAGAAGTCTGAAGAGTGAGATCCACGACCTAGGAGAGTCTTGCAATGTTGGAATTGCGGAGAGTCTGGACATGGGATGTATAATTGTCCTTGGCCCCGTGGGGAGCCAGGGAGACCTAACTTGAATTACCCAGTGATGAATGCAGGTGAAGGAACTAGTCAGCAACCACGGCTTCTAAAAAGGCCAAATGGAGCAAGACCACCTCCACAAGGAGTGGAAGGAGTTCCACCTTTGCCAGACCCAAATGTGCATGTGGTAGAGGTGACAAATTCCAATGAGGTTGACATGGAAGAAAATGGCATTCAGCATGGCCGAGGAAAAGGTAAGGAGAAAGAAGGCGTTACATCACAAAGTGACCATGGACGAGGCAAGAAGGCAAAGGAGACCAAGGAAGCTAAGAGGACTCGACATTGTATCAATCTCCAAGACTTCCCTCTTGGACATGGTATGGCTCCATACAACCTATTGGAAGACATGAGAGGTAAGGGTCCTGATATCTCATGGCCTCAGTTTCTTGCATTATGCCCACAAGTTAGGAGGGATTTAACGAAGGCAGTTAGCACTAGGAGAAAGATAAAAGAGAGTGTTCCTGTTGTAAAAATTGCACATGCTGAAATGAATGAGGATATCACACCTGTGCTAGATTGTTACATCAAAGGAAGATTGGTTAGGAAAGGTCTAGTGGATGGGGGTGCACAAATTTGCATCATGACAGAAGGACTCATGCAAAGACTAGGCATGCACATCCATGAGACACCTGAAATAAAAGTAAAAATGGCAAACAATAGCAAGGCTAGGTGTGTGGGAATTTGTAAAACTGTCTTTGTGGAGGTCTTTGGCATTAAGAAGGCAGTGGATTTCTATGTCATGTCTACCAAAGGAAATGGTTACCCATTTATCCTAGGGAGACCATGGCTAATGAAAATGCGAGCTTTGCAGGATTGGGAGAGTGGAAAGCTAATTTGCAAGAATGAAAATCATAAGAAGGTTGTCTTTGACATGAAGGAGCAACGCCAAGAGGAGCTCCATGAAGAATCATCTCAAAGTGAGAGGGAGGAAGGCTGGACCGATAGCACTTCAGAAGGAGAAAGTAGCGGCAGCATTACTGAAGAGGATTCTTCCATCGAAGTCATGGGGGTAAGGTTTAATCCAAACAACCAAGAGACCTCTTGCCCAGGTTTGGAAGAGGTAGGTTCCCAAGAGAACCAAAATGTGCAAGATGAAGGAATGTTAGAAGGTATGTTGTCTACAACACTTACAAAGGACGAAAGAGAGGAGTTCAAATGTGTACTAAGGAAATTTCCTAGGCTTTTTGCTAAAGACTACACCAATGTGCGTGGAATAGATGCTGTTCAACACAAAATTGAGTTGAAGCCAGAGGCCACACCTAAGGCTCAGAAGCTACGAAGGCTAGGAGTCATCAAGGAGCAGGCTTTACTCAAGGAAGTAATAAAGCTTCTAGCAGCAGGTTTCATTTATCCAGTGGAGAATTCATAGTGAGTCTCTCCCGTTGTTGTCACTCCTAAGAAAAATGGCAAGTGGAGGGTGTGTGTGGATTACCGTCCGCTCAATGAGGCAACAAAAAGAGATCACTTTCCCCTCCCATTTCAGGATGAGATACTAAATGAGGTAGTTGGTCATGAGAAGTACACTGTGTGTGATGGCTACTCGGGTTACTTTCAAATAGGTATCGCATTGGAAGATCGGTTGAAAACAACCTTCATCACTCCTTGGGGTTGTTATGCTTTTAGAGTCATGCCATTTGGACTGACAAATGCTCCTGCAACTTTCCAACGCTTCATGAACATGGTGTTTCAAGCATTCTTTGGAAAGTCCATTAGGGTTTTTATTGATGATTTTTGCATTTATAGCTCAAAATCATTGCATCTACAAAGGGTAGAAGAAGGTCTAAAGAAGCTCTACGACATGGGAGGTCAACTCAACCCCGACAAGTGTCACATAGGTGAGGATGAAGTGATCTTTCTTGGTCACAAGGTTTTCTATAAAGTCATTGAGGTGGATCCTTCAAAGGCAAAGGCTCTTATTGAGCTCCCATCACCCAAGAATCTCAAAGAGGTCATTTCATTTATTCAAAAGGTGAAGTATATGTCACGCTTTATTCACTTAGCTTCAGAGTTGCTTCATCCTTTGCAAAAGTTGACACAACAAGTAGAATTTGCATGGTCTGATGAGCTTGAAGAGTACTTTTGTAACATTAAAGTCATTTTGTCAGAGCTACCAACACTCATGCCTCCTTGTTGGGAGTACACATTCTTTGTTAGCTCTAGTGTTGGGAAGGAAAAAATTGGTACAGTTTTATTACAACAAGATCTCCACAGTACCAGGATGAGACCCATCTACTTTGCTAGTAGGGTCATGAATGCTTTGGAGAGAGGCTACACGGAGGCAGAACTCATGATGTTGTCTCTCATGTTTGCGGTGAGAAAGTTTAGATCCTACTTGCTACCAAAACCTTTTGTAATTATCACTGCAGGAAATTTATTTCCTTGGGTGTCATCTCAAATGAATCTTAGCACCAGGATCTCAAAGTGGATTATGGAATTGAAAGAGTTCCAATACTCTTTCAAGGTAGAAGATAGTGTGCATGCACAATTGGCAGGGATCCTTACTTGTAGGGTACATGAGAAGGAGATTAAGGTGCCTGAAGTAAAGACCCTACCATGGCCACCACCTAAAATTATTCCTAATGCTTTTACCTTGTTCTTTGATGGAGCTTTTCGACGAGTCATAGGAAAAGCAGGAGGAGGGCTAGTATTGCTCAACCCAAGTGGAGAGGTGGTCATGAAAGAGAAGGTCAATCTACCATGTTCAACTAGCAACAATGAAGCAGGTAAAAGGGGATGCACTTCTCATTGTGAAGCAAATTTTAGGCATTTGGGCATGCAAGAATGAAAGCCTAAGGACAAAAGTTCATGCCATTCGTAGATTGTTTAATCAATTTGAAGAAGTGCAACTATATCATATTCCTAGGAAACAGAATGAAGATGCCGATTTACTTGCACAACAAGCAGTTACATGTGTTGAGAAAGAAGTGCAGGTCATCATGGTGGCAGCAACTGTCAAGCAACCGAGATACCAGGGATTGGAGTCATTGACTCCCATTATTAGCTACATTTTGGAGGGTGAGTTTCCACAAGACTTCACGAAGGCTCAAAAGAGGAGACTCATGAAGAAGGCAAGCGCGTATCTCTTCCTAGAAGGATCCCTCTATCAAAGAGGGAAGGATCAAGTGTGCAGAAGAGTACCAACTATCAAGGAGATTCTAGCCATTCTAAAAGGTTTGCATGAAGAGGCATGTGGTGGTCATTTTGCCCAAGAGTTAACTGCAAAAAAGATTTTGCTTGCCAGATATGTTTGGCCAAGCTTGCACATTGATGTTCAACATTGGTGTAAAAGCTATCAAAATTGTCAGATTAATGGAAACAAGCATCTGTTACATGGTCCACGTCAGTTAGTCCTTGCAAATGGTCCATTTAAAAAATGGGGCATTGATGCTATGGGTCCATTGCCTAGGACTAAAAATGGGAAATCGTATATCTTGGTGGCCATAGACTACATGACGAGATGGGTAGAAGCACAAAGTGTGGCAAAGGTAAATGAGAGGACAGTGAGCAAATTTGTCTACACTCACATTTGTTGTAGATTTGGCACACCTTTGGAGATTGTTTCTGATAATGGTCCAGGGTTTAGAAAGGGCTTGCTCACAGAGGTCTGTGAAGAACTTCACATTCTACATCATCATAGTACACCCTACTATCCCCAATCCAATGGTCTCGTAGAAAAAGCTAATGGTGTCATTGCAGGCATCATTAGAAAGATGGTGAGAAACAAGACAAAGTTGTGGGATGACTTCTTGGATGGTGCCTTGTGGGCGTATCGAACCACATATAGGGAAGCCACGGAGTTTATACCATTTCAATTGGTCTATGGTCAAGAGGATTTACAACCCATTGAGCTCAACATTCCAACAATGCGACTTCATCGAAAAACAACACAAGATGATCAAGAAGCATGGATGGATTGACTTCTTACCTTAGCTGAGCTTGAGTGGAAAAGAGAAGCAGCATACGAGTGCTACAAGAGGAAAGCTACGCGGGCGAAGGAGAAGCTCGTCAAGAAACTAAAGGAGAAAGGCATCAATGAAGGAGATCTTGTGCTAAGGTATGACAATCGACTCGATAATCATTTTGATGCCAAATTTGAAACTAGATGGCAGGGGCCATACATAGTTAAGAAGGCTTTCAATTCAACTTACTATCAACTTATGGACTTGAATGGGAAAGAGCACTCTATGAAGGTAAATGGTTATCGCTTGAAGCCTTATTTGAGTCGCCTTCTACCAAAGGATCTACCAAAGATCTGTCAAAAGGCAGCTATCTCATGTAGGTATTGTTCCGTGAAGCATGAGTGTAACTCAAACCAAAATTCTGAGGGGCCAAACAATGAAGACCTCGTCAAGGACTCTGAAGCACTCTCTTTGGAAAAGATGCTCTATGATGGTACATGAATATACCATCATCCTGGGGGAGGGCTAATGATAGCCGTTTTTCAGATCTCCATAATTGCCATAGTGAGTTAACCCACCCTACCAAAATCATCCAAACACTGTGGCTATCCCTACCATTTCACTGTATATAGGTGTGTGTGAATTAGGGGACTTTTCCTATATCTTCTTAAAAACCCTCAATTAGCTAGTCACTGGGCTAGTTGAGCCAAAAAAATAAAAAATATATAAAAAATATAAGTATATTATGGCCCATTTGTGTGTAAATATTTCATTGTATATAGGGCCTAAATAAAAGGATTTTTCATAATTATTTTGATATTATTTAAATATTTCTACCTATCGTGTGTTATTTATGCTATGTACATTGACTCACCATTATCATATTTTTTCTTACCATTTTGCATACTCTTTATTCCATATAAAAATAATTTCATGCAAGCTTCTCTTATTTTTGGTGTAACTCCATCCCAACAAAAATCCAAAAAAACTAGTTCTATTTATGTATATATTTTTTCACTATTGTGATTTTTTCCTTCCTACATCTATTCTCTTTTACTCTCATAAATTAGAACACCAAAAATATTCATCTTTTTATGGTAGACTTATAATAAGAGAGATTTATTTTGACCCCTTTATATTTTTTCCATCTATATTATTTATATTTGACATGTACATATTTTTTTAGACCCCTCAATATTTTGATTTTCTTAGTTGTACTATTCACTTATATCATGATCTCAACAATATCTTTAATTATAGACCTACCAAATAAGGTCAAGAGTATGTGGCATGCATGCATGCACCATGGGGAGCTCACTCTTGGAGGTATTCAAAAGAATCATCCAAACAAGGACCTCACAAGGACCTTGTGCAGTGGAAAAAAGAGTCGGTTTTACTGAATTTTTAAAGATCACATGCTCCCCGAATTTGAAAAGGTGATACAAACAAAAGTTGTAGCTCGTGAGCTGAACTTTTATCTCAAATGTTGTTATATTTTTTTGAGCTACGAGCTGTGAGCTATGATTTTATTGGTGGACCCCAGTTTGCCCATGCTATGCAGCCACACTCCCTCTTCCACTTTATCATTTTCCTCTTTCACACACACTCCTTCCTCTCCTTCCCACTCCCAAACCTGCAACTCCCATGTCCTAATTCACCCTCTTCACCATTGCCACATCTCTCACACCTCCATAGTATTCATCCTCCATTTCTACACCCTATGTGTCCCCCTTTCTCTCTACATATATGTCCATATTACCATACTCTCTTCAACTTTGTAAAGAACTTCAAAAAATCAGCGAAAATCCAAGGATAACCTCTGCAAATGAAGGCTTTTATCATGAATTTTCCAAGGTTTGAAGATAACATAGCTTCATTGACACGCGCTACTTCGCCATGCTGACCGCTTCTTCTTCCGGTGTTGTAAAGATGTGAATGTCAAAGCTTCAACCTCTCTTTACAAGCTCATCCCTTCTCTAACTTTTCTCATCATATATCTCACCATTTGGTGAATGATTTTGTAAATATTTTTTAGTGATAATTACTAACTACTAACCACTAACCTTATTGTAAAATACACCCTCTACTAGAGTAAGCCCTCCCAAATTATTCACTCAATCCCTCTCTCCTTTCATCCTCAATAATTCTCTTCCCTTGATCCCACATCCATGTGACTCAAAGGACAAGAGAGACCCACCCTCATTAAAAAAAATAAAAATATGCATAATCTTTTATTCCTTCAAATAAACTTGATTAGGCCTAATCCAAATCGAGGCTTCTAAAACCTATAAATAGAGCCCTTCTCTCCCTTGTAAATCATCACATGATCACACTACACCACACCATTCTCAACACATAACACACCACTCTTCAAGCCTAGTTGTGTAGAGTGTGTGCATTGTGAGTGCTCTATTCCATCACTACACATAGGTGCATGGAGAAGCTTGAAGTTAGTTATACCATCTAGAGGAGTGGAGTGTATGCCATACTCTTTACCACACTTGTAGCCTACTCTTGTGCATAAATAAGATTTATAGTTTTGGGTGCAATTGTATGCTGCAACTACGACTCTTCTCTCCAAATTGACTTGATAAGTTGGCTCATCAGGTTGTTGAAGGTATATTGTCCTTGAAGTTTGTTGTGCCATTTCATGCTTGGTGGTTTGAGGGCTTGTTGAATTGTTTGCCTAAAAGGTCAATTGTAAGAGGGTTCTCGGTGAGAGGGCTCCCGTGACCCTAAGACAATTTGTGTATTGGCAACAAGGTCAAGTTTTGTGTTGTCTCTCTATTTCTCATCAATCTTTGTGTGCATCTAGTCTTTAAGGCTAAAACTGAGTTGCCCAAGTTTATTTGTGCGCTTTACCTCTCTCTGGCGTGGTGAATGTTTGTGTTTGGTGTGTGTGGCTATCTTGCATTCCCCTCTCTTGTGCGTTTGAGTACAAGGAGATATCACGTGCGTCCTAGTTCGCATCTACAACTAGGTGGTGCCCTTTTTCTTGTTTGGTTTCTGGCTATGGGTTGTTGTTGTCTCTGATTGTGCTTGCCCCAGCCCCAATTGAGCAACACGGGAGCCTCAAAGGGTGTTTAGAGGCCGCTCTTCTTGTTGCCCGCCCCGGACCGCCTCAGTAGCAGAAGGATCCATTTTGCCTGCAATGGTATTATTGCAAACAACACATTGTGAAATATAACTATGTGCCACTGCATTTGGATCTTTTCTACTTGAAAGAAAAAGTGCAATATAGACCATAGATCTCGTACGCTTTTGCAGTGACACACCTAATCGCAATTGCAACCATGTTCCAATGCCTCACCGTACGACAACTTACAAGCAGATGCTCCTGTCATTCTAGCAGCAACACACCTAGTCGCAATTGCAACCATGTGCCGAAGCATGAATGACTGGGAGCAACATAAAACAGTCACCTTACACTTTTGCAATGACACGCCTAGCCGCAATTGCAACCATGTGTCAGTGCATCCACGCACGGTGAATTCTTTCAAACAGATGCTCCTGTCATTCTAGCAGCAACACACCTAATCGCAATAGCAACCATGTGCCGAAGCATGAATGACTGGGAGCAACATAAAAGATAGTTATCCTACGCTTTTGCAATGACACACCTAGCCGCAATTGCAACCATGTGTCAGTGTATCCACGCACGGTGACTTATTTCAAACAGATGCTCCTGTCATTCTAGCAGCAACACACCTAGTTGCAATTGCAACCATGTGCCGAAGCATGAATGACTGAGAGCAACATAAAACATAGTCATCCTACGCTTTTGCAATGACACACCTAGTCGCAATTGAAACCATGTGCCAGTGCATCCACGCACGATGTCTTCTTTCAAGATTGAAGCATATGAAGCATTATGAAATTATTTGAGCACACATTCATGCATTAGATGCTGCCGTCAATCTAGCAGCAACACACCTAGTCGCAATTACAACCATGTGCCGAAGCATGAATGACGGGAAGCAACATAAAACATAGTCATCTTGCGTTTTTGCAATGACACACCTAGCCGCAATTGCAACCATGTGTCAGTGCATCCACGCAAAGTGACTTCTTTCAAACAGATGCTCCTGTCATTCTAGCAGCAACACACCTAGTCGCAATTACAACCATGTGCCGAAGCATGAATGATTGGGAGCAACATAAAACATAATCACCCTATGCTTTTGCAATGACACACCTAGCCGCAATTGCAACCATGTGCCAGTGCATTCACGTACGGTTACTTCTTTCAAACAAATGCTCTTGTCATTCTAGCAGCAACACACCTATTCGCAATTGCAACCATGTGTTGAAGCATGAATGACTGGGAGCAATATAAAACATAATCATTGTACGCTTTTGCAATGACACACCTAGCCACAATTGCAACCATGTGCCAGTGCATCCACGTACGATGATTTGATAAAAGAAATTTTAAACCTTTAAGTTTTAACGCAAAAAACTCAAAAAAACATCAATAAAATAAGGAAGGGTTTAAAAAATTACTGCTACACTGCTTTGAGAATGTGGAAAGCTGCCAAAAAGTTTGGTGAAGACTTTTCAATGTACCTCTTTTATGAAAAGACAAGCACCGGCGTTACCTTTATAAAGCCACGACGGGCCCAACGGACAAATAGCTTTACGAGGCGTGACCGCCGGGAAGATTCACTAGCCCGGCGGGCTAGGAGCCAGTCTCCAAGTCTCCCTGGAGGTCAAAAAAGATGAATGTCAATTAACAAAATATTTGTTATTTTGCATTTCTATTGTTATTAACCTGAAATTATAGTGTGATCACGTCATTTTGAAATCCCTGGCACTGATGGTCGAAGGACCTATAACTGTAACCTTCACCACATAACTGATGAGATCTAGTTGTTGGTCCAGCAATCCCGCATCCTTACTGACCATCTATGTCTTGTCCTGCACCTCGAAATACGGACATTCTACCTCATTCCTATTCCCTTCTAGGTTATATGCCTCTAAGCTAGTCGATTTTGGTTTATCTGAGGAGTTGTCCACGTGCATAGAATTATCTTGCATCACCCTAGCTGGGCTCTCAATCTCTTTGCGGATCCCACCAGAAGGTTCGACCGGGGCATCTTGCTCCTCTCGTAGCTCCTTTGCGTTGCCATCCATCTCTTATCCACTTCCCCATCTGCCCTATCCCGTTCCCTGATGTTAGCTTCCATCCTTATTCCATTTGCTGAAGGCTCAACCTCTCTAGTGACCCGCCTCCAAGTTGTCCTAGTCCTGTGAGTAGGGGCAGTTACTGTCTTAGGGCAATCCTTGCATAGTTCCCAATTCGACAACACTTGTAGCAAGCATTTGAAAGTGATGTGAACGCTAATTCTTGTCAATATGCACCAATACTATCCATACTCAAATCCAGATACTTGGGGATAGGTTTGCTCATATTCCATAGTATTCATACCTTAATGTCCAAACCCGACTTTACGCACTGCAACTTCGGAATGAACAACACCCTACCCATCAAAGCAGTAATGGAGTCCACATGATCTTGAAGCCATAAAGGAAAGCCCTTCAGCGTGATCCACACCAGACAAAAGTCCATAAACTCTTTGTTGGGGCAAAATTCGGGCGTCCAAGGTATAGCATAAGCAAGAATAGAAGCTCCCCATATGCCTCCTCTCATGACCAAGTCCTGAACAATCTACTAAGAAGAACATCCATCCACATAAAAGCCTTTCCCAACTTCCTTGAACCGACAGATCCCATAAAATATAAAACTAGAGAGTGGGCACATCACAACTCTATGCTCCGAATCCCAGATTAAACTCAACCTGCATCACATAGCCATCATGCACCTTGTTCAAACTTTGCATGATCACCCCGAGCACAATTTCTTATGATTGTGAGGCAAGTGCCAAATACAGAGGGCTTCAAAATCTTCTCCAGATTTGATGAGTTCGAATCACTCACCCTTTTTCTCCCCTTTGCAGTGAATACGAAATCTGCTCTCCGTCTACTAGGACCTGGCGACCCCATGTCGCCCAGATCCTTTGACAACATCGCATCCGGTTCCATGTGAGTACGGAAGACACCCCCCCCCATGGGGAAGTACTTGCGCTCATGAGGTGGCACTTCGAATAAAGACACCCGCAAAAAGTGTGACAGAAAGCACTGAATAGGCCTAGGTTCAGGACCTCAACCAAGGATCGCGCTGAATATTATTATTAGGCTTTATCTTTATCGTGCTGAAGATAGCAACGCCAAAAATCAGAGGCCTGAGGAGCGGGTGGTAACCTGACAGCGCCTTCAGCCGCCTTCCAAGGGCTTCCCTGGTTCTCGGCACTGCTATAATCAACGAGACTCCTCCTAAAGACACCCAGTGCTCACCACATCTTGCAGCAGGACGGAAACCACCCTGTCTCACAAAGTCCTGCACACCTAAGCTCGTCTTGCACAGACACTCTTTATTGCCTAGCTTCTCGCCCTACATTCTTGCATCCATCACTCGGTTCGCCATCGCCACTTCCCAGCAGAGAGCTCCTTCTTTTTACCCCTTATCCTTGTCTTAGGCCTCACCTTATGTTTTCAAATGTTCTGAAAACCAGATAATATCAGATTAACTCGATATGCAAAACAAGGTGGTGACGCAAAACTTTTTTTAAGTAGTTCATTAAAGCCGAACCTTTCTTGAATCAAGAAGCGAAGGCAAAATGCTTGCCACGTGTCTGCGAGGGAGGAAGTCAGCCTAAAGCGGGCAGGTCGCAGAAGAAGAGAGTCTTAACGTCGTAGGAAACTATCCCAAGAGACCTTAAAGATGTAGCTAAGTCTGTGACGAAGAACGAGGGCACGCGTGGGTGGGAAGATGGCAGACAAAGCCCGCGCGAGGGAGCAAGGGCAAGGAAGCATGTTTTCTTTATATCTTAGGGTCGCATATATCGTGACACATTGGCTTATGGAAGAATGTTTAGTCTAAATGTGGATGTCTTGAGCTCGGTATGCGATAGTAGAGGTAGATTTTTTTGTTGCTGAAATACAAGCCAAGGACCACTTAGTCTTAGTCTTAGACAGCGCTCGAAAAAAACCTAGGTTTAGTGTAATCCCACCTACAAATTTTAAAATTTACCTCTAAATTATATATTTGGAGGTGAGAAAACCTACAAAATTTTGAAAAAAATTAGTGTAATTTGGTGTAAAAACCTTCAAAGGTTGTCAATTTACCTCTGTTGTTTCAAATATGTAGGTTTGCCAAGTTTTTGGAAAAAAGTCTTTCTCGAGCACTGGCCAAGGTGCACCTAATTGAATGTAAGTAAAGTGGAGTGAGTACATATATATATATATATATATATATATATATATATATATATATATATATATATATGGAAAATTTATAGGTGTGTCTAAGTAGTAAACAACAAGAACACAAATAATACGGAAAATTTGAAGTTGTTTTTTCCAATTCCAAGGTGGAATTTGAGTAGGTGTGTCCAGGTAGTAAATAACAAGAACATAAATAAATACGGAAAATTTGAAGTTTCTTTTTCTAATTCCAACTTTGGTGGGCCTCGCTATATAACATCTATAGAATATAACATGACATATGCAAATTGATATTTAGCATCTAGCACCGAAGGGAACAAGAGCATGACTAATTTGACAAGGTGGCAGTGCGTGAAAGCGATATACATTTGAAAAATCCTATAATATTTTTTGTGAGTAGTTATGCACATGCAATTCATTTATAATACATGCACCCAAGGTGCAATTGATCTCATCTACAGCTTGTTTTCTTTCAAGAATGATGGTCAAGAAATGAAGCAATTTAGGGTTCGTTGCATGTATAAAAGAGCATGACATCTTGTACAAAGTTACATGTAGCCAGTGGACCGAGTTTGTTATATGGCATGTGTTACAAAGCTCTTGTGTGTGACTACAAACTGAGGATAGTTGGATAAGGTCACCGAACAAGAGAACACATTTATTGTTGAAGGGATTTGTCAATGTACTGCTTGTTACGATGACATTTTGTCTTACGATAAGGTCAAAAGTCGTTTAGGTTAACATAGATAGCTCGTCTATAATTATAATATTTGTCTCTTTTATGTCCAATTATCGCTCATCGATCTCATAATAGAGAGGGCATGCTATTGATTCATGGTTGGTATCTTGAATTGGTAATGGATTGTAGATACAATGATGCTAAGTCTTGATGCTGCACCTCTAATGGCAAAGTGTGCAACAGTGATACATAAGTGAGGACAGGAAGCGTGTCTTTTTCCTTCGTCTGTTGACCTCGATTATCGCTATATATGTGAGGTATGCCACAACGCACGAGGGACATTTCTAGATTGTGAGCAAAGATGTCACATTGCATGCTCCAATCTTTATACAATGTAGTAATTATCAAACCATGACCCCACCTAGCATATGGACAGTAAGCTAGTTTCAAGTTGGCTGTAATTTTCTCTCTAGCTTATTGACGCTTGGAGTGTAATCTTTTAGCAGACACATAGTATGGGAGAAACAAGGACATGTATAGTATGTCATCAATTAGTTAGACACCTAGTATGGTATCAATTATTTAGAGCTAAAGAAAGATGCACAAGGTGAATTCACTACTGTGATACACCACATGCATTCACTACTTGTGTATTCACTATTGTAATACATCACATGCATTGGCTAGCAACCATATACAAAGAGTTGCGTGTGTAACTAACATGTGTAGATGTTGATCGACATTGAGTATATAGTTTTGAAAACGAGATCCAAATAAACCGAAGCAAAGGAAGTAATGCAAAAAATTCTAAAACAAGCAAATAGATAAAGCATGAATAAAGTGCAACAATAAATGAGGTGCTTTGCTGACCTACAATGTTGTACTACTGCTTTTTGATTGTCCAATCTACAAGCCGATATGTGAGTCAAGCTACAAAAAAGCAATGTGAATAGTTAAACATATCATCTTGCACTGAAATGTCACAGACTAAAAGTGAAAGTATATAGTGCACGTCGTACAGAGGTGCCATACAAAGTATGGTGGAGAGTTGGCATTGTGGTCTCTCCAAAAATTTATAAGAAACGAAAGTCGTGCCCTATCCCATAGCGTTTATGTGTTGCACCAAGCAAACGGATGCACATAGAAAATTGGATGCAAATAACGGACCTTGCAGTGTTGTCGAGTCACGGTTTGACAATTGGGACGTGTAGTGTTGTGAATATATGTCCTCCCTGCCATACACAAAACACGCAGATACAACTTTATGTGCAATGTCCTCTGATCAGTATTACATTCTCTCTCTCTCTCTCTCTCTCTCTCTCTCTCTCTCTCTCTCTCTCTCTCTCTCTCTCTCTGTGTGTGTGTGTGTGTGTGTGTGTGTGTGTGTGTGTGCGCGCGCGCACGTTGTAAGCTACTTCGGTAAGCAGTTATGTCTTCTTGCCTCCGTGAGTCCATCCGCTGCATGATTGACTACTTGACTTCCACTGCAATGCTGTTGCATCTCCTTGGAGCTGCACATTAACCAACTCTCTGCGCTGAATTGCCGGTCATGAGAAATGTTTTTGTTTATCTGCAGATTGTTTTGAAATGCTTGGAGCTGGACACCATATTTTGCGTTGAATTGCCACTCATGAGAAATGTTTTTGTTTAACTGTAGATTGTTTTGAAATGCTTGCCTCATCAAAGTTTCAGATAGGCTATATATTATCAATAGAGCTGGATCAGGAGTGCGGTTGAAGCAATGGCTCATCAGACTATATTGACTTGCACTAGTGGCAATATTCAACAATGTTTTCCACTAATCCCCTCACATGTTAAAAGCGCAAGCAGCTCGCATTGAGGTCGTTGGCTTAATTACTTCAGGATAACCATCATAAGCTTCGATGCCTGCTATCTATCCTCAAATTGTCCACTTTGACGTTTACTCTTTCCATTTCTTTGGCCTCGGTCGTCTACATCGCCAACAGCCGGATAGCACCTGTAGAAAAATGTGTCGAACGGGCCAGCAAAGGCAATGAATTTTGGTGTTTCAACTGCAGGTGATTAGGCCAACTGATCCTTGATTGAAATTTGATATCTTCTCTTTGAGTAGTTGCACTAGAAAAAACCCCTGCCATGGATTGATCGCACGAAATATATGATCTTTGAGAGTACTCATCACGTTGGCAAGCATCCAAAGTACCCTCCAGCTTGATGATTTGGGAAATATAAATGGGGTTTGAATTAAGGTCTCTGGTTTTCCTTTCTGATTCTCCCCTGCTAACTGTTGCACGGTCAAACTGCGCGGAAAAGAATTGGTGTGAATCTTGAGAATTAGGCATGGGGAGTCGGGACCTGCTGTGTAGATCATTTCCATGAACAATGAAGGATGGTCGATCAGGGCATAGGGTTGTTGAATCTGCATGAGCTATACTTAGTATTGCATAATGCTGGACATAACTAGTTGCGCTTGTAAAAACGAGTAGTCGAGCTGAGTAAGATAGTTGAAGTTGGATCAGCCACTCACGGGGAGTCAAGGATTCTTTACCCACAATGAACTTCCTGCAAACATTTACACGCAAACATTAGACCATGTGTTCAGAAATTCTCTCTCTCTCTCTCTCTCTCTCTCTCTCTCTCTCTCTCTCTCTCTCTCTCTCTCTCTCTCTCTCTCTCTCTCTCTCTCTCTCTCTCTCTCTCTCACGTGCGCGCGCTGTTGGACGGATACGCCACGACAGACGTCAGCACAGCGAGAACTCACCTAACAAGATTTGTCAGCTAAGGAGGAAGCTCGACCCACAGGCGCGTGGAAGCAAGCATAGGGTGTCAATCTACACTCGACCGACTCCTAACTAATTCCTACAGAGGTCTCTACCCAATGTCTAAGCTACAACCTTCAGGAGTGCATAAGAGGAGATTTCCTACAAAGCTTCCAAGAGCCAAATACCCATCAAAAGGTCTTGAAACGTCACAAAACTTGAAGGAGACCCTACTAACACCAATGGTCGCTCTCCCTAAGGTCCATGAACCAAAATCCCAAACCAAAATCACGTAGGATGTCTGGCCGAAATTTGCAGGTCATCGTTTTCAAAAACTAAAGTTCCTAATGTGTAGCTCTACTCAATGCGAATGCGTGGATATGGTGAAATGCGGAAACGGATAACTTATGCTCACCGAATCACCAGATGAAGCTCGTAGATGGAGCTCGCAAAACCGGACCATACGCGCGCAATGTAGGTATTGGCGCGTAGCTCTCGCCGGGGGCAACACGCTGCACTTCTCCGTACTCGATTCCGACCACCAGTGCACGCATAGCGCCAAGATGAAGCTCTCACTCTCTCTCGTACACAGTACGCTCTCACTCTCTCTCACTAACTTGTGCTCACCGAATCACCAGATGAAGCTCGTAGATGGAGCTCGCAAAATCGGACCGTACGCGCTCAATGTAGGTATTGGCGCATAGCTCTCGTCGAGGGCAATACGCTGCACTTCTCCGCACTTGATTCCGACCACCGGTGCAAGCGTAGCGCCAAGATGAAGCTCTCACTCTCTCTCGTACATAGTACGCTCACTCACAGACTTCAAACTTTTTAAAATGACAAAGGTTTTTCATTAAGGTCAAAAATTGGTATAAATACCTTACAATCTCAAACCCTAATATTCCAATTTAACCATCTACTCAATCTAAATGTCAAAACTGGGATACAATCTGGAAACTTCTGTAAGCCCCAATATTTACAGAGGTGAAATGTCGGGTTTTCTCAATAAATGAATGATCACAAAAAATAATAATCCGTCGAGCAGTCATTTTCTGTAGGGTGTGTCCAGCTTCTAACACTCCCCCCCTCCTTGTTCATGTTGTCCCCGACATGGCTGTTGAGCTGCTTCTTCACCGTAGGCTTTCTCTCATTATGAGCAGTGACTTATATCTTGCATGTTGAGCTAGTAGCGTCGGGCCGAATATGTGAGTATTGATAGTCTCTTCTTGCTTTGATTCTTCTTGTTCATCAGATGTTTCTAGCTCCTCCTTTTGTTGGGTTTGTGGAGGGCTACGAGGAGGTGGTGATGGCGATGGGCTGGACTCCGGGCTTGACGGTGGAGTTGGTGGCTTCTTCTTGAAGTTCCGATCCGCCTTGGTCTTCTGCTCTCTTTCCTGGCCTTCCTGCTCTTCTAGCAGTTTCCGTCGTACTTCATCTTTTGTAAATGGGATGTTAGGGATGTTTTCTGCTGTAGCATCCAAGATCTCAAAATTTTTGATGTAATCTTCAAACCTATCTTTGTGCACCCTTTGGGATGACCCCGACATGGCCTCTAGTGATGGCTTCCATAGCTCGCTCAAATCTCCTTTGAGGGCTCTTTCGGCTCTAAAGCTTTCCATTAGCCGCTCTAGCCATGCCGCTTTCTGTGATTTTGTCTCTTTGATCAGCACTTGTACAGTTTTCTTTTTTCCCTTCTTCAACTCTGGCTGCTCCTCTTGCACGGTTTCTAAGCGGCGCTTCAATTGTGTGGCTTTGGGTGGTTCATCCTCTTTATCTTCTTTGAGCCTTAGCCATCATTCTGTGATGGAGGGTCAGGCCATCTTCCCTTGGCGTGCAATGCCCCATAAACCACTTTCTTTATCAGCTCACCCGGCACAATGTAGGTGGGGTTCTTGTTGCCCATCTTCACCAGATTGTCATGGATATAGGCAGCATAGTTGATCACCTTTGGTTTTCTCTTCTGCATTGCCCAGGTGAACGAAGTAGCAATGGCTCTAAGCGGCATTCTGTACTTCTGTGGCCGCTTTGTGCACATATGGAAGTACTGGTTGTAGAGTTGGCTCATGAAAGCCACTTTAGGGTTTGCTATATCTTCAAAGGTGTAGTTGCTCTTCTTTTTGGAGTATACCTTGACTTCATCTCTTCTTTTGGTTACACTATCCCCTTTGTTGGAGAGGTCTAGTGCGGCTGCCACTACTCTCTCTGTGATTACAATCATAGTGTCCGACTTGCCCTGCAGATCAATGACTTTGGCCACTCCATCTTCTTTGATTGTAGTTACGAATTCCCACACTCTTTTGATGTCGATTCCTGCTGGCAAAGCTTCAAAATAGTTATGGAGATCTATCTTCTCCAGGTACTCTGCCATCTTGCTTCTGACAAACTCATTGAGCTCCCGAGGTAACATGGGTATCTCTATTGCATTTCCCTCAGTATCTTTGAACACGCCTTGGTAGATCTTTAAATCATTTGACTCTAGCAAATCCTCCTGAATCCACGTGCTGGTTGGCTTCAGAGTTCTGTCTGGGATGACGAACGGCTCTACTTCTTCTAAATGATCTTTTATTGTCTTCCTCTTCTTCTTTGCAGGTGATTTTGCGGCTACCATGGATCCTGTTGCACTCAGTAGTCCGAAGTTAGCATTTTTTCAATATTAGCTGAGAAACTGAGTTCTAACTATCCAAATGACTTGAAAATTGAAAATAAAACTTAAAAGGAACTTGGGAAACCCTGCATGTGCTCACAGTATCCTTCTGGACAAAATTTATCATTTAGACATCCTACGCGTAGGATGTCTTTTTCATCAGCTTTTGGTGAAACTTGGCATGCTGGTGGTCCTTGACCTATTGAACAAGGCTATATGATTGGAATTGGGTTTGGGCACCAAAAAGTGAATATCTAGACAGATTCAGGCTTTTAGGCTCACAAATTGGTAGGATGTCCACAACAGGTGGTAAATGATATTCAAATGGGTTGAAATTTGGTATATGGGCTCCTTGCACCATGGTAACTGCTCCTATGAAGTCAGTTTTTGCACAGAAGGTCAAAATTGAGCTGGAGACATCCTATCTTTTTCATCAAAATTGCTTGAGATTTGTTCTGTGGGTAGCTCTTGGCATGTGGAACATGGCCCTGCTCTTGGATTTTGATTTGGACAAGAATTGGTGTTGGTAAGACCATGTGTAGTGTTTTTGGGCTCAAAAAGTGTATCTTGGAGGTGTTGGGGGCCAAAAGTGATGGGAATGGCTTGAAACTTGATATATGAGCTCTTGAAGGTGATATGAAGAGATCTGGAATTGAAAAACACCATCTGTGGGCCAAAAATGTCATTTAGACATCCTACACGTAGGAATATGTCTATTTCATTATTTTTTGCATGTGACAACACAGATAGCTTGGCAATGTGCTCATGAATGTATTGTGCAAGTTTCATGTGATTTGGACAAGTTTTGGTAGGTCCATGGCCCATTATTGCCTCTATGCCCTGACTTTGCGTTTTTTCATACATATGAGGTCAATTTTTATTCAAATCTGATGAAACTTGGTGGCTAGCTTGTACAGGCTATTCAGAAGCTTTGTGTGATGAGAGATGTTGGGGTTGGTGTCCAGAAATGGCCTTAAGACATCCTACGCGTAGCATGTCTCTTGATGATTATTTTGTTGGAGGTGCTACTGGTGCCTGCCCTGAGCCCCCGTGAGTCCCTTTTAAGCATTATTTCAACAAAAAAAGTCAAATTGATAGAAAGAAACTCCCTGTGTGGATTTCAGAGCCTCCGAGCTGTTTTCTGACTTTTGGAGTGCTTTTCGACGATGAAATTTCTTGATGTTGGTCTCCATAGCTTCCCGATCCCTTGGGAATCCTTGCCGTATGGTTTTTGTCGACTTTGGCTTCACCGGAGCTCTGTTTGGTAATTTGTCGCTCTAGAAGCACCCGTGGTTGCGTTTACATGTTTTCGATGACTTATGGTGGTCTACCACCATAGGACTTGGTTGTTGATAGTCTAGGAAAGCCGCTCGTGAAGTTTGGTGGCAAACGGACATGCGGTTTGGCCGTGAGAGCTATTTGACGCTTTGTATGTCTAATGCCGTTTCTGAAGTTTAGTACCGCTTCGGGTCACCATATGGTCATGTGGGCTATATAGACTTGTCGAGCATGTCGAGATGCTCCTACCCATGAGTTTTGGTAGCATTTGGACGCCTTTTCGCCGATTTCCCATTTGGTGGCCTCTTGCGGGACTCTAGGAATTAGGGTTTTTCCCGATGGTTTTCTACTACCTTTGGTCATCCAAAAGTGGTCTCCTATGCTAGGGTAAGCTGCCGATGAAGTCTCATTGCTTTTGGGTTAGCCTTTAGGTGGTCACTTCTACTTGCAGGTCTCTACTGCTCGCTTTCTGTGTGAACCCTACGCTAGTTTTCGCGACAAAACGACAAACATGCGCGAAAAGCTCAAAGTGGTGAGCCTACCTCTCATGTCTGAAGCCCGTCAGGTAGTCGTGCGCGTCGTAGAAGCTGCTGGAAGTTCCGTTTGCTCTAGGTGGCAGAAGCTCTCTCTCAAAAGTCAATAGTAGAAATGAGCTTAAAATGAAGTGAATTTCTTATAATGGGAGTCCTCGAACCACTTTTCATGAAATTTGACATGTGCTCCCAACTTCTTGCGAGATGCAGTTTAAGCTCAAGAATTTCTTGATTTGGACTCCATTTGTCGTTTCGGTCAAAATCTGGCCAAAACACGTTTTTCGCTCCAGTCTCATAATTACACCCCCAATGTACCATAGGTTTTCCTATAGTCACTGATCATCCCCATATCTTTTTTTTTTTCATTACGACCATTTTTCACCTGCTTTTTGTATTTTTGAAGTTTTTCTGCCGAAAATTAGCAAAATTAAAATCAAACCCAAAAAATCCCCAAAAATCATGATAAATAAAAAACATCACCACAAAACACTATATACACTCACATGCAATTTTTATGGTTGGATTTCTCCGTTTTACCAATATTTTGCCCAAAAAATGGCTATTTTTACTTATATACACACACCTAGGGGCTGATTTGGCATTTGGCCCCATATACTTGTCTATTCATGCTGTATAAGGGCATATTTACTTGGGTTAGTTCAGAAAATTTCACAATCAAACGACAACCCTTTAAAATAGTCGGAAAACATGCCCTTTTTTGCTCTTTTTGCCATTGGGTCCGCATTTGAGAATGCTTCCCCCCCTCCTAGCCGGAGTCCTCCCGGACGACAAGGTATCGCCTCGGTGTATGTGCCATGCATGGGTTGAAAACTCGTGCTAATGTTTGGCCGTGTAATGTGGCCCTATATAATTCATACTCGGTCAATGCATGGAAAAATTAATGTTGTGCAAGAGGAGGGTATAAGCAATATGCTTATTGGCATTCGTCGTCGAGGTTTCCTGTTTGTTGTTGATTTCGTCGGCAGATTTTCTTTGCAAGTAAAAGTTGTAACTCCACTGCTCTTTGTTTGATCGTCTTTCTAGCAAAAGTCGCGTGGTTTGCCGCTACTATCGATATGGCCGTAGTCATCTCCTTGGAGAGAATTTTCATGGCGGGACTGGCCATAGACTTTGTCTCTTTTGCTTTCCATTTGTAGCTTTGTTTTGCCAATTTTTTGTAGGTGTATTGCTACTGCCTCGGTTGTCATTGTTTTGCTGCTGATTGGCACCCACATGTATCAGTTTGCCGATTTCATATGCAGTGTTTGTCTGCCTTTCGATGTTGCTTGTACTGAAGGGAGTTCCTTTTGCTTCGGTTTCGGGACCCAAATGCGAGTCGCATTTAAGTTGTTACTGAGCATTTTCTTTGGGATCCATATCTTTTTTATTCCCTTGGTTTTTGGTTGAACTGTCTGCCTCGGGTGACTTCTTCCGTTGTAGTGTTGTTTGTCTGCCGTGTCACATCTATCCTTCCGCACCCATACTTGTTTGTCGCGTGTTGCTAACCTTGATCTTGACAATGCGGTCTGTTTTGTTTTATGCTTGTAGTGAACATGGTTGGCAGTTCCCTGTTTCACCATGGGTATCGTGTTGTTCTTTAGTGGCACCCTTCCTTTTGGCTCTTTATCCAGTGATTGCTGCTGGCAGCTGATTCTTCCGGGGTTGTTGAGCAAAGGTGACCACCTGTTGTTCTTGTGCGTGCTGAATTTTGGCTGCATCGGCATTCCAATCTATCTGCACATTGTACTCTTTTTGCCAAGGTTGTCCCAACAACATGGGGTGTTGTGTGCTTTCATCCTCAACCACATAAAACTTGTGTGGGTAAATATATTGATGTACTTGTATATGCAATATAGTCCAGCCCAATGTTTTTAGTGAATGTAATGTACTACTTTCTAACACTTGTGGAGTAGGATGTAGTTGACCTCTGGGCTTGAGCTGGTTGTATAATCCGTAAGAGATTAGATTTGCTTGAGCTCCAGAATCAAGCAATGCCGTCGATTCAACTTGATTGCTACCCACTTTGACTGCAATTATTGGCTCCACTGTGTCTTCATCAAAATTCGTTAGTCGAATAGCATTTATTCGCAATGGTGATCCACACTGTTCTTTTTGTCGTAGAAGCCATCTTTTTGCAATGCGTTCTTTTGCTTCTGCTTAAGCTTCTTCTCGTACCCTCTATTTCTCCTTCATCCGTTGTTTTTCTTGATGGATTTGTTGAAGCATATCATGTGTTAGTGGTAAATGGTATTTCTTTAATCGACACCCACTAATCCAATTTGGCATTTCTTCACCTGCGAATGTAGCAAGCTTGACAGCTCCACTTTGTGATAGGTCACTAATCACAAAGGGTCCCATCCCTCACTTCTTAATTTTCTTGGCATGTTGTTCAAGGTATAAACAAGTACATAATCACCTGTTTTGAGCTCTTTCGTGCGCACATGCTTTTCAAAAAACTCCTTTTGTCTTCTCTTTTTAGCATAGATCGAAGCTACTGCTCTCAAGCGAAGTTCATCTAGCTTTTCAAGATCATCTATTCTTGAAGAGAGCTCATGCCCTATCCATTCTAAGCGTTTTACTACTCGTAGAGTTGGAATTAAAAACTCTAAGGGTAATATAGCATTTAGACCAAACACCATGTTGTACGGTGTTGTTCCTATTGATGTTTTGTAAGCTACCATGTATGCCCATAGTGTTGAGTGTAGCTGCTGATCCCAGTCTGTTCTCGACTCTAATACAATTTTAGTGAAAATCGTACATAGTGTTTTATTTGTGGCTTCAGCTTGTCCATTTGCCTGTGGATGATATGGAGCAGATTTTCTATATATGACCTTGAATTTCTCTAGCAGATATTCAATGACTTCATTAAGAAAATGTGTTCTTTGATCACTGACAATTTCTATTGGTAAACCGTATCATGCAAAGACATTCTCATACAAAAATTGTGCAGTGGTTCGTGCATCTGCTTTTTGTGTTGCTTTGGCTTCTGCCCATTTTGTGAGATAGTCCGTAGCCACAATGATATATTGGATATGGGTGCGATATGCAGGGGGTGAAATAGGCTCCACAAAATCAATGCCCCATTTTGCAAATTCCCTTGCTCCCATCATTGGGCATAATGACATCTCATCTCTCTTTATCGGCACCTTGGTGCCCTGACATGCGTCACAACGCTTGACAAACTCTTCAGCATCCATATGCAATGTAGGCCACCATATTCCTACGGTTAAGACAATTTTTGCCATCTTATCGCCTGAAAAATGGCATCCACTTATGCCTCCATGTGCGTGTTCTAGAATCAGCAGGTATTCACTTTCACTTGCACAGATTCTAAGTTGATTGTCCTTTCCTCGCTTATAGAGTTGGTTCCCAATTAAATTATAGTTGCGAGCCTCCAACTCTATAGCCCTTTTTCGTGCTCTTGTGATGTTTTCAATAAACGTCCTTGTGGTTAGGAAATCAATGATATATTGACTCCATGCGGGTGCAATGTTTACCTTAAACAATGTCGCGTGATCCATTGGTTGTTTGGCACTACATATAGTACAATTGTTAACATAAGCATGTGTGTCAGCATACATAGTTGGCCAATAAACCCTTAATTGTTTCAGTCTTTGGTGTGTTTTCATTGTTGAACAATGAAATGCACAATCCTGGATATGTGCTTCTTCAAGATAACACTCGAATTTCTCCGGATTTATACACAATCGTAGAATTTGGTCCGATCCTAGATGATACAGCCGTCTTGCAATCAACTGGAAGTTTTTTGTTTGTCGAATTGTTTGTTGTTTGGGTCTGTCTTCCTTGTCATCAAACCTTCCTCCAAAGAAAATAATGCTAACAATTTCCTGAGACCATTTGGGTATCACTTCAATATTGAAAAGATACGCATCAGGTATGTCATCATCTACTCCTTTAGGAGCTTCCCCGTTATGCAGCCTTGAAAAATGATCCGCCCGTAGATGAGTTTTACCCTTTTTGACTACCTCTGTGAAATCAAACTCTAGCAATATAATAAACCAGCATACAATTCTCCCAGTATTGCATGGTTTATTTACCAGATACAAAAGAGCTTGATGATCTGTGAAGAACACAAATTTGTTTGCAAGCAAATAATGCCGAAATTTCTTTACTGCATAAATCATTCTTAACCCCTCTCTTTCAGTGGTCGTGTAGTTCTTTTCTGCAGTGTTTAACTGTCGGCTTGCATAACAAACTGGGAAATCCATTGTTCCATCTCCAGGTTGAGCCAGAATACTCTCGATTGCATATGCAGATGCATCAATGTAAACATGGAATATCTTTTCCCAATCTGGTGCTTTAAGTACCGGTGCTGATACAAGGTTTTCCTTCATCTTTTGGAATGAAGTTTCACACTCCTCAGTCCAGTCGAAACTGACTAACAAACGATACAGAGGTTGTACAATGACTGCATACATATATATGAATCTTCGATAATATCCGCAGTGTCCCATGAAGGATTGCACTTGTTTCGCATTAGTAGACCGGGGTAGGTCTACTATGACTTTGATTTTGTCTAGGTCAATGGTTATGCCATTTCTTGAGACAATGTGTCCTAAGATGCGTCCTTGCCTAACCATAAAAATGCACTTTTCCGGGTTAAGACAGATTCGATATGTTCTGCACTTCTCAAATACCTTTTGTAAATGGTCAATATGTTCCTCTCTTAGAAGAGAGTGTACACAAAGATCATCCATGTATATTTCTAAGAATATTCTTAGGTATTCTTTGAATGCATGCGTCATTAACCTTTGAAAGGTAGTTGGGGCATTAGTTAAGCCAAAAGGCATAACTCGATACGCATAAATTCCCCATTCTGTGGAAAACGCTGTTTTGTGTTGATCCTCTATTGCAATTGCCAGTTGGCTATACCCTAAAAATCTATCTAGAAAGGAATAAGTTTGTTTCCCGGCCACCCTTTCAAGTACATGTTCTATGATCGGCAAGGGATAATTATCCCTTATGGTGGCTGCATTTACCTTTTTGAGGTTCACACACACTCGCAGCTTTCCGTTCTTTTTGGGGACAACCACAATGGGTGACACCCAATCTGTATGCTCGATTTCATAGATGAATTCAGCATCCATCAGCTTGTCAATCTCCTCTTTGATTCGTTTAGCAAATGTGTCATTATATGTATAAGGACGCTGTTTGCTAGGTTTGGCATTTGATTTCAAAGGAATTGTATGTTGGCATATCGATGGATCAACTCCTTTGAGGTCTTTGTAGGACCATGCAAACACATCTTTATACTTCTTGAGAAGTTGTGTTAAATGTTCTTCTTCTTCAGGCTCTAAATCAGTTGCGATATAGACCGGCTGAGGCTTTTCACCTGGTTCAACGAGGTCTATCCGTTTTGCATTTTCCGGCCCATCGTAAGATTCTTAGTTTATTCTTTCCTTGACTGGTGGTGTCATTATGATTTTTCTGTCCTGGATGGTGAATTTCCGATAGTGTGATGGTACATTCATGTTTCCTTTTTCTGACTCCTCCTTACCATCACTTTCTCCCTCAGTAGTCCATACCTCTCGTAAAGACTGTTTTAGTTCTTGGTATTTCTTTTTACGCTCTAATTTGGTCCACTCTGGGTCTTTTGTTGTTTCTTGTTTTGATTTTTGAGATTTGTTTGATTTTGTTTCTGTTTAGCTTTTCGTGCTTTTTTTAATTTCCTCTTGTGTTCTTTCCCTTTGCACTCTCGAGAATCTTCCTGATATTTGATCTTTTACACAATCCTCTGCTTTGACAAGCATTAGATAGTGAGTTTTATCTTTTATCTTGGGCATCAGGTTCTCTCTCATTTTGTTTTCTGCTCGTTTTTTCCTATAGCGTTCCTGGTGTCTAGGGTGCTGATTGGCAAAATTGAGCATCTGAGCAACTTTAGTGTTCAGACAGCTCAAGTGAGCGTGGAGAGAAAACAGAGAATACCAACAGAACAAGAAGAGTTTTATAACTCCTCTGAACACTTGAACTTGTTTCTCTAAAGTTGGTTTGATAGAGGTTGGAGCCGGTACTTCATGCCAACTTGCAGGTTTACCAAGCGGGTTTTCTATCAAGGATTGAGCTATTTCAATCATCTTTCGACACATTTCCAACCTCTATTTTTCTATTTCCGCATATGGATAAGTCATCCATCTTTGCTCTTGGTTTTGGTTCTTTTTGAGCCTCGCTTCGTAAGCTTTTAAAATTGCATATAACTTCTCATTTACCTTGTCTGCCAGTACTGATCCTCCTGATCCTGCACTTTTGGGTTCTGCTATTTCCTTGGGTGCTATGGTTGCCGCAGTGTGTGAGCTTAGGCTGGCTAGATCCTCTAACCGCTCTAATCTATCCTTGGTGTGTTTTAACTCCTCGGATAGAGCCGTTTGCTCTTGTTCTCTCCTGGCTTTCATACGTGCCTTTCTAGCTTTCTAAGTGCTTCTCTGATTTTTTGTTTCTGAACTTGGGGCATCGGTTTTTGGCTCTTCAATTATAGGTTCATTCATCATTATTTGAGCTTGGGCTCGTGTTGCTACCTGAATAGATATCACTGTCTCGTTTTCTGATCCTCCACTGGAAGACACTGCTTCTAGCATGTTCAAGGTAGTTTTTGCTCCTTTTCTCGGGTTCTTAGGGCAATCCGGAATCAAATTAGTAACTCCACATTCGGTGCAATATGCGTTGACTCTAATGATTTCATCATGAGGACAGTCTCTTAGCCAATGGTCTCCACCACACTTGTAGCAGGGTCCCTTAGGTTGTTGAGGTGCTCCTTGAGCTCCTCTTTGTTGGTATACATGTCTCTACCCGCCCATGCCTCCGTTGGCTATGAATAGCAATGTTCGTTCATCCAAGCTATATCTTCCTTCTCCTGCTGCCTTTGCAGTTGTTGGTGGTCCTGTACTTCCCATCATGATCCATGGTTCTGGCGTTGAGGGTTCTTCCGGTGGATAATAGGCAGGATTTACAGCATATCCATTGGGATCTTCGTAATATGCATGCATAGGCACCAAAGCCTTCTCTTCTGGTTCGGTTACTATTGGTGTGTATCTTATGCCAATTGGTCGTAATCCCGGTAGGGGTGGTTTCTGCCCCAACACTGGTTGTCGCCTTTCTACACCTACAGGTCCTGGTAGGTTGCCTGCTTGATACCTAGGCATCAGTGGAAGTTGAGGAGATGCTACTTGAGCTTGGGGAGCATACGGCCGTTCTCTCACATACCCCTTGTTATAATAACATTCCTCCGTCCCATGGTTTGTCCATTTTTGTTCAATAGCACACCACTTTGGCTGTTTAGCCTGAGGTTTGGCGTACAGGTTAATCTTTTTTAGCACTTCCTCTACAAGCTGCTCCTGGCTTACAACTACTTCTCCTTTCGGTGATGTCTTAGCGGACTTGCTTCCACTTTGTTGTGAGGATGAATCATCATCAAGATCCTTGAATTTACCCTCTTTGTAGACCACACAATTGTCTACAAGGTAAAGAGCCTCCTTAGTTAACTCGTTTAACGTCGTGCTCCTCTTCATATGTAAGTCCTTTTGGAGATCTGCATTCCTTAGTCCTTGGATGAATATAAGCATAAGTCTGGACTGAGTTGGCAGTTCTTCCACAGGGCAGAACTTAACATATCTTTTTAGTCTTAGGGCCGCCTTTCGCACAGATTCCCCGTCTTTCTGTTTGAATTTATGGATTTGTGAGACTGTATTATGAGCTATTCCCCTTTGTGAGAATTCCTCAATAAACTCGTCAAACACCTCCTCCATAGACGCAAAGTCTTTACATTCCACACAGTCAAACCAAGTAGCAGCATCATCCTCTAGGGTTAGTCTAAACCCTGCGAATTGGGTAGGGAAGTCTAACACCTGTTCAGCTCTAATTACACGCACAAAGGCTGCTACATGATCTCTAGGATCTCTGTTTCCCGTGTATTTCTTGTTTACCCATTTTTGCACCTGAGAAGGTCTAATTCTACGATGGTCTACAAATCTCATCATTAGATCTCCTCGTCCTAATCGATATACCTCCTCTGGCCTTCGGTAGTAAGCGGGTTCCTCTCCCAGTGGTCCTTCTAAGCCGTAATTTCTAACAGTTCTTGCAAGAGATGGCTCATCTCTTCGAACTCGTTCTATGGGTGGTCTTCCATGCTCTGTTGACCCATGAGTCTTTTGCTTACTCTCACCATGATACCGTGAATAGAGTGGTGGTTCTTGTAAATCCCCTAGCCCTCGTGCGGCTTGATAACCATCTCGGTTTCAGTCTTGTTCTAATGTTGCACTCTGTCGAAGCCATGCCTGCAATGATGGCTGAGTTGCTGGTTGGCTCTGGTTGTTGAATGTATGTTGTTGGGTAGAATGTCAGGTCGCGTCATACTCCTCTGAAAAGGGATTTGTCGACTTGCTAGGGGTGTAGGTGGCTCTTAGCACTTCATTGGGGGCATATGTTGATGCTCCTGGAACTGTTGCCTTTTCTACCTCCTCTGGGAGAATACGTATGTATTCTCGCCCGTACCTATCAATGAAAACAATATCCTTTCCCATAGCAATTTCATAAGAGAATAAGTAAAGAACCTTGTCTTTGCTTAATTCGTTTGGGTAGGGTTCTTTGCAATGAATGTAAGAGACTATTCCCTCGCTCTCATGCTTGTAAATTCCCACATTCTCATTATAGATTGAGACCCTGGTTGTTTTCTTATCATACATAAAAAGCGCTCTAGGTCGATTAATGTTTGGTAGCGGTTCTTGAGTTTCTGAAACCATTTTTCCTTTTGCCATGTTATCTCCATATCTGTTGTAATCCTCAGGGTTACTAACTATCAGATAGTGGTTCTCTTTTTCGTCTCGGAATCTATCTCCATCATCATAGACTCGAATTATCTCCAGTCTCTGAGCCGGCCTTTCTTCAATACAAATACACTTGCATCCTCGATACTCAGAATAAACTAGGGCTCCCCTCGAGTTTGTTCCTTCTAAGAAGATCGTAGTGAACTTGGTCATTCAAACGATTTAGGGAGGTGCTTCCTCCTGGCATTGGTCCTTCATAGGTGAAACCTCCTGGCTGTTGACTACCCATCATGAAGAAGGATTTTTCTGATGAAGTGTCAGTATCACTACCGTCCTCAATAATCGGTGCTAGTGGATCTAGCCTTGCCTGAGTTACACTCTCCTCGGTGGACACTAAGCTACCCTGATCACCTGCCACCTTTTGGTCTCTAAAAATGATCTTAAATTCATCAAACTTAGCAATGCAACTTACACAAATCCAACCACTCACCTGGCAAAGGATCAGTTTCCGCACAACTTCTTGCTTTTCCACTAAATATACATGTACACAAGCGTTTAATTTTGGCAATTGAATCAAAGCATCTAACAGCTAGAGGTGATTTTAGTAATGATTGGTATAACTATAGAGTTAACCTCAATCACTATTGTATTTATACACTTCTGATGTTCTGGATTAGGTCTGCTAATCTGGAACTGTACTTCCCTCGGATGTTGGTCAATTTACCTGAAAAGTCTTAATTCCGTCTTTGCTCCATCAAAAGGTCAAACAAGGTCCAAATTCACTTCTGAAAGAAGTTATGGAATCCTTCACTCAAATGGAACATCACTGTATAATCTCAGTCAAATTTTCTCTTCCCTAAGCCCCTGTAGACATCCTACGCATAGGATGTCTCTTGCTTTGTTTTGTCTGGATTTTTGCACTATGGATTGCCCTTGATTTGCTGAGTCCACAGTTGTTTTTACTTTTTGATTTGACACCTATAAGCTGGTCAATGGATCATAAATCTATTCCAGCAGCCTGATGTTGGTCTGACCAGTCAAATCAACTCCAATTTAGACCAAAATTGACTAGGAGGCTTGCCTCAGGCTATACAACACCCTGCTATGCCCACAGTCAGTTTCTGGCTCCAATTTCATGCATTAGACATTCTATGCGTAGCATGTCTTATTGCTCAAAATGGCTTCAAATGCAAAGCATAGACTCCTCTTGAGGTGTTGATCACTTTGGTATGCTCAAATATGGGTTTGGAGTGTTAAATCACCCAGAACACATCCTACGCGTAGGATGTCTTTTTGGCGTGTTTGACCTCAGACTTGTTCCATAGCTTCCCCTTAATGTCAGCAACCCAGTGGTATGCTTAGATTTTGGTTTGGATTTCAAAAGGCCCCAATTTTAGCTGTTCTAGCCCTTTTCAGTCAAAGATGCTAAAGTCTGCTTAGAACCCAATTTTCTCACCCAAATGAGATGAAAACTTTCTCAGTCACTCAATATATCATGCAGATCATGCTCATGCAGCCATCCTATGGTTTTGGTCTTAAAATAATGCCTTGGCACAATTTGGGTAGGATGTCTGGCAATTTCAGTTTATCTGGCCTTATCCTGTCAAGATATGGTCAAATTTCCACTTTCGAGGTGAAAATAGGGTAAAACCTACCTTCTGGACACACTGGTCAACTCAAAATTCCAAAATTCCCACCAGATTAGCATGTAGACATCCTATGCATAGGATGTCTCCTGGTTTAAAATATAATTTTTTCCTGACAGAAATGCTCCTGATGCTCTGCAGATCTATCAGAAACACTCACAGTAACTTTTGGACTTCACTTCAGCTTTCAAACACACTTTTGCGTCTTTTACAACCTTGTGATGAACCTAACAAGCAAGTATACATGCATGAAGTACTCTAGATCATAAATCATGATGTCCTACTTACCCTACTCCTACTCATCATGTGAAATGGTGATAATGGTGTTTCGGTTGCTTCCTGGACTCTCCGGACTCTCAAGCTCTCCTTTCACCGCTTCTACCACTCCAACTACTACTTATCAAATCAACTAAGACCTACACTATCTCAGTCTACCTAAGTCCAAGGATCTAGGCCCTACACACGCTCCCTAGACTCCCTCTAAGACCTAGAGAGTCCTCCACCCTCTGATCCTATCTAAATGTAAAACGAGACACTTGGCAAGCCAAAGAATCCCTATCCTCAAGGACTAGTCTCGGTCACCTACCTAGGGTTTTCGTCCCTGACAATGGCGCCAATGCTGGACGGATACGCCACGACGGACGTCAGCACAGTGAGAACTCACCTAACAACATTTGTCAGCTAAGGACAAAGCTCGACCTGTAGGCGCGTGGAAGCAAGCATAGGGTGTCAATCTACACTCGACTGACTCCTAACTAATTCCTGCAGAGATCTCTACCCAATGTCTAAGCTACAGCCTTCAGAAGTGCATAAGAGGAGATTTCCTACAACGCTTTTAAGAGCCAAATACCCATCAAAAGGTCACGAAATGTCACAGAACTTGAAGGAGACCCTATTAACACCAATGGGTCGCTCTCCCTAAGGTCCATGAACCAAAATCCCAACCCAAAACACCCGGTGCAAAATCACGTAGGATGTCTGGCCGAAATTTGGAGGTCGTCGTTTTCAAAAACTAAAGTGCGTAATGTGTAGCTCTACTCAATGCGAACGCGTGGATATGCTGAAATGCGGAAATGGATAACGTATGCTCACAGAATCACCAGATGAAGCTCGTAGATGGAGCTCGCAAAATTGGACCGTACGTGCGCAATGTAGATATTGGCGCATAGCTCTCGTCAGGGGCAACACGCTACACTTCTCCGCACTTGATTCTGACACCGGTGCGCGCGCAATGTCAAGATGAAGCTCTCACTCTCTCTGGTACACAGTACGCTCACTCACACAGACTTCAAACTTTTTAAAATGACAAGGGTTTTTCATTAAGGTCAAAAAGTGGTATAAATACCTTACGATCTCAAACCCTAATGTTTCAATTTAACCGTCTACTCAATCCAAAAGTCAAAACTAGGATACAATCTCGAAACTTTTGTAAGCCCCAATATTTGTAGAAGTGAAATGTCAGGTTTTCTCAATAAATGAATAATTACAAAAAATAATAATCCGCCGAGCAATCATTTTCTGTAGGGTGTGTCCAGCTTCTAACACGCGCGCTCTTGCAAAGAGTGGCCAGAGAAAAACCTGCAGACAAAGCTCTTCTGGGGAACTGCGAACTGCTTAACAGATTTTCTTATTTCATTCACTTCGTAGCTTTTCACAACATAGTTTTTTTAGAGATTTTCATGGGAGCGATGTTTTTTTAATAAAATATAAAGCTATTGCCACGTGGTGGCTTCTGCGTTGAGGTATTGCAAAAAGAGCCTTGGGCTCACCCAGTAATTAGGAATGGAAATTTTGAATCCATTCAATGAAGCTCTATCTTTTTTTATTTTTTAGTGGTCCAAGCGTTCTCGATCGAGCAGATACAAGAGGGTGTCTTCGGGCGTCACCCAACCGTAATTGAAACCATGACCCAAGTCACGCAGTTCAAATGCTCAATCAACTAGGTTAGTTGTATCTTAACTAGATCGTGCTCACGCAATGACGCTAGGCACAACAACCTACTTCAGATTATGTAGGAACCTCACGTTCACATGAGGGTAATTTAAAGCATGGCATACCATATCTATATATGATGATGTTTTCTATCAGAACTTCTACCTCTTTAAAAGGTGTGATGTTTTGACAGGCCAAGAAAAGCAATTGTTCGAGCTTTGGATAAGCATCAAACCATGGGCACACATATAAGTGACAAACCATAACAATTCACCCTCAAAAGACTCGTCACCACTTTCGCCACTTAAATAGTGAAAGAAAGTTTAGACACCAAACAGCTTAAAAATGAGATATGTGGTATATGTTTAAGATGTTGCGAGGGTTCTCCGAGGGTTCTATGCTTGTGCGGTTCTTGCTCCACTTGAAAGCGCTACAGGATAGGGAGGCTCGAAGGCAAGGGTTGCGGTAGGGAGCAAGCTCATGCGGGTCGTCGTGCCTTGGGCGAAGACATGAGGAGTGCGCGGAAGGGTATGGGTTGCAAAGGTGTGCCCGGGGGGGGGGTTTCCTGGCTATAACTCCCTCTGTTGTGCCTTACCCTCTCAAAGTCCCCTTATTTTTGTGCCAAGGGAGTGGTCTTTCTCTCACCTCCTCTCCGGGAGGGATTTAAAGGCAGGTGGTGGCAACACTCTCTGGCATGCGGACGAGATGTGACAAATTTTGCTTGGCATGGTGGATCCAGGGATAAGTGCTAGGAAGGTGCTTGGCTGCCCTCTAAAAGCCTGTGGTAGTGCTATGCTATTTGTTCATCTAAACTAACATAATATGGTGAAAGGGGGGATCCCTTTACAAGTGTCCAAATATGCGACATGAAGACTAAATTCCAAAATCGAGAAGCCCCTGTGCACACGATAAAGAGGGAGAGAGAGAGAGAGAGGCCGCCGAAGGTGGCCGGACGGACTAGTATTTATATAAGATAATGTTTTCTATCAGAACTTCTACCTCTTTAAAAGGTGTGATGTTTTGAGAGGCCAAGAAAAGCAATTGCTCGAGCTTTGGATAAGCATCAAACCATGGGCACACATATAAGTGACAAACCAAAACAATTCACCCTCAAAAGACTCATCAGCACTTTCGCCACTTAAATAGTGAAAAAAAATGAGATATGTGGTATATGTTTAAGATGTTGTAAGGGTTCTACGAGGGTTCTACGCTTGTGCGGTTCTTGCTCCACTTGCGAGCGCTACGGGACAGGGAGGCTCGAAGGCAAGGGTTGCGGTAGGGAGCAAGCTCCTGCGGGTCATGGCGCCTTGGGCGAAGACATGAGGAGTGCCCGGGAGGCTATGGGTTGCAAAGGTGTACCCGGGGGGGGGGGGGGGGGGGTCGGGGTCCGTGGCTACAACTCCCTCTGTTGTGCCTTACCCTCTCAGAATCCCCTTACTTTTGTGCCAAGGGAGTGGTCTTTCTCTCACCTCCTCTACAAGAGGGATTTGAAGGCAGGTGACGAGATGTGGCAGCTTTTGCTTGGCATGGTGAATCCAGGGATCAGTGCTAGGAAGGTGCTTGGCTCCCCTCTAAAAGCATGCGGTAGTCCTATGCGATTTGTTCATGGTGGTACTCTGATGTGGGTACGATGAATCGGCTTTTCCTGCTTTGTTTTGAGACATTGGGTTGGTCGGTGGAAGAGACAGCACCATGGTGGCATCCCGAGCAATCTCAGTAGGTAATGGGGACCTAGGCCCCACCCTCTTTGCAACTTTAGGTTTGCTATTCGTTGTGCTCTCGTTTTGGTATGACTTGTTTTGGTTAGGGCTTGCCTCCATTGTTCTTGCAGTCTTTACATGGTACTTTGGTGGTTGTTATGATACCCTGGCTCATGCTCCCGAGGAGGGTTTCTTGATGTAATTTTTTGGTATGATTAATATATTATCACTAACAATTGTGGGTTCTGCACAGAGAGAGAGAGAGAGAGAGAGAGAGAGAGAGAGAGAGAGAGAGAGAGAGAGAGAGAGAGAGAGAGAGAGAGAGAGAGAGATCTTGTTGCTACCTAAAAACTCAAAAACATGTGATGGTTTGCTAGCTTAAAGAACAAAAAAATTCTTCCTTAGGTAATACTCTTTAGTGGCGTCCTCTCTATTGTGGACAAGGACTTGGAGCCCAGAGTAGTCCTAAATCACCTCTCTGGGAGAGTCCTAGGAGTGAGAATCATTAAGGCCGATCAACGGGTGCCCATGTGTGAATGGGTCAGATTCATATAAAAGGTCCATTTTGACCTAAAATTCTCATCTTTGAGGTGCATATTAAAAAATTTCTCTTGCTCTACCTCTACCTTCTTCTCCATCGTGTGCTCACGAATGTGTGTGTGTGTGTGTGTATGCTTGAGAGAGAGAGAGAGAGAGAGAGAGAGAGAGAGAGAGAGAGAGAGAGAGTGATCAAGCATTGCAGCGGCATCAGCAACAGCGAGGCTATTGAGCGCGGTGGCAGCATCGGCTCCTTCTTCTTTGCAGCATGGGATCCTTCACGACGGTCAGCATTGAGCGGTGAGTGACACACCATTGCCCCTTTGAGCTTACTAGAATAGTCTAGTTGTGTCCTTGCAACCTTTCGAGGCTCGCACACAGTGTTTGACAAGTTCCCCAGCCTCTAATATGTATGGTAAAAGCGCACATTTTTTGCACCGTTTCCGGGTACGGCATTTGGGCCCAAAACTGGAATTTCCACAGATGAGATTAATTTTAAAGCCATTTCCAATTTTCCGCCACCTACAAACTACAAAGGAGTTCAAAGGATCATGGGCCATGTTGGTTATTACCGGCGGTTTATTTTAAACATTGCCGAGATAGCTCGCCCATTGTACAAGCTTCTTATTGAGTTCCACTGGACCGCGGAGTGTGACCATATTTATGAGTTATTAAAAAAGGTCTTAACAAGTTCTCCCATCCTACGAGTGCTCGATTGAAATGTAATTTTCCATGTGCATATTGATGGATCAAACTTTGCTATTGGGTGTGTTCTAGCTCAACCAGGACAACATAAATTGGACTACCCCATTAGCTTTTCAAGTCGTCAATTAAATGATGTTGAGAGGAACTACACCACTATAGAGCGAGAAGGTTTAGCTATGATTTACACCGTAAAGAAATTTAGCTACTACCTTCTTGGCACATGTTTGTTTTCTATGTGGATCATCAAGCATTGTTGTATCTAGTGAATAAACCTTGTTCCATGGGAAGAATTACACAATGGTTGTTAATTCTTCTTGAGTTTGATTTTACCGTTGTGGTGAGACTCGATAAAAGACATGTCATGGCGGATCATTTGTCTTGCATACCCAATGGTGAAGCCCTTATTGGAATCGATGATGAATTTCCCGATACTTCCTTGTTCCTAGTTCAGACCATGCTTCAATGGAGTGAGAAGATTGTGAACTTTTTAGTTATGGTTTTCCACCCAAATAGCTTCATAAGGATATAGCTTAAAAACTGTTGAAGGAATGTGAACCTTATTCTCTCATTGCAGGAACTCTCTACAATCTAGGGAAATACAATATTCTTAAACGTTGTGCTCGTGAGGATGAGTATTTATACATGCAGCAAGAAGCCCACATGGGTATCGCTGGAGGACTTTTTTCAGGGGGACTAACTGCTAGAAAGGTGTTGCAATCAGGCTATTGATGGCCTACCTTATTCAAGGATGCATCACTTTTTGCAAAAGGGTGTGATGAATGTCAACACTACAAGATCACACAATGCAAGGATAAGATGCCCTTACATCCTATTAAAATGACTCAAGGGTGAAAGCATGACTGGGTGGTACACTTTTATGGGTTGATTACTAGTTTTGAATAGCTGCACTATTAGAAGTGGTGCGTGGTAAAGTTTTTGCAAATTAATTCTAAATTTGGCGCCAAACATCTTTTTAAATTCTCCTCTTCAAGAGCTATCCAATGATATATCACACGCCTTAGGTTCTTCTATCTTTGTTAAACATATTACAGGTATTAATTTGCCAAATAGTGATGTTTCGGACACAGCTTTGGTGTCCACCCAATCATGCTTTCACCCTCAACCATTTGAAAAATGGGGTTTAGACTTTGTAGGCCCAATTAGTTCGACAGGTCGTAGCACTCAATCTCGATATATTATTGTTGCCACTGACTATGTGACAATGGGCGGAAGCCAAGGGACATGCAAGGCTGATGCAAGGTTAACCGCTAAGTTTCTCTTTGAGAACATTATTACACGATTTGGTTGTCCTGTTGAAATTGTGAGTGACAATGGTACTCATTTTATAAATGAAGTGATAAAGGAACTCACGACAAAATTCATGATAGCCCACCATAAGTCTACACCTTATCATCCACAAGAAAACGACCAAGCTAAGAGCACTAACAAGACTTTAATTTCTATCTTGACCAAAACAGTGGAAGCTCATCGTACGAATTGGGATTTGAAGTTGACGTGAGCTCTATGGGCTTATCGTACTGCTTACAAAGAGTCTATTAATTGTACACCATTCAAGAAGGTACATGGGCAAGAAGAAATTATGCTATGGGAGTTTGTAATACCTAATATGCGGGTAGCTTCACAAAAAGGTTGGGATGGTAGCCCTTTAGTTGAGCATTTATATATCCTTGAGAGGTTAGATGAAGAAAGAAAATTGGTTGTGCAAAATGCCCTTGTGAAGAAAGATAGGAGAAAGAAATGGTTTGACCGTCATTTAAAGAATAAGGATATCAAGGTTGGGGATAAAGTCCTTATGTATGGAGTTCGTAATGAGAAGAAAAAGATGAAATATGCTAGAAAAGGACCATATAGAGTATGCAAAATCACCACAACCATTCGTGTGGAAACTTTTGATGGAGTTGAAACCATTGGATTCCTCAATGGGAGTAAATTTAAAAGATATTATGATCCTTTAAGCCAAGAGGAGCTATGTGCCATCCATAAAAAAAGGCAGCCAAGGCACAAGAAGGATTGAAAAAGATACAAGTTAAAGTAAGGAGAGACATCAACGTATTAGATGCCAACGAGAGGCCAACTTTGGAGTTACACATGAATTTCAAGTTGAAACAGAGAATGATTGGTTGGACTCTGACACGCCTCTACAATGCCCTTCTGAGTTAAATAGCACCTATGGGAAATTGCTATATAATGCCTTATTGGACTTAGGGTGCTAAATATAAGCTGCTATCATATGGAGTGTGGTGTGAATTTAGGAAATCCATCTCTATCTGAGAGTACCATCCAAGTCAAGAAAAAAACTACTATTTTTGGAACTTGACACACTTTTGTCAGTCAGTTATGACAATGGGGTCATAGCTCAAGACTTTTTGGTCATGCCTGCTGGAACTATGGAAGTCGATATAAACCTAGGATGCAAGTGGATGTTAGCGACCAAATGCACTATTGATTGGGGGACTGGGAGTGTCACAACACAAAAACCAATTCTTAGCCCTGCCACTCAAGTGATAGTCCCTGAGATATTACCTCCTAAGGAAATACAACCTAAAACATTGGATGTCCAAGAGGTTGAACCATCTGTACCTATAGCCCAACCCTCTAGAACCTCAACTTCTTTAGTTGAAACAAAGCATGAGACACACAAGGCTCATCATAATATAGCAAAGAAAATATACAAATGGGTCCCTAAAGCTTCTTTAGCGACCATTTTTTATGCTAAAAAATAGAAGCCTTGTAAGAGACACCCCACTCGCTCCAAGAAAGATAAGAAAACGTTGCGCAGGATTCCTAAATGACTATTGGAAGCCCAAGGCTACTATGAAGGGAATGATCAAATCTGGGTACCTAAAGTAAATTGTGTTCTTACCTGTCACCTATATACCCATGTGATTCAAACCCTGTAATGATAAAGCCAATTGAAGACCGTGGGAAGGGAAAGATCACAGAATACTATACACTTGATACGGAGCTAGTTTGGGTACCCAAGCAAGACGACTTATATTGCTCGGCTCAAACATAGAAAAAACAAATGAAGCTTCTTTCTCTTCATGTAATTCTTCTACTGAATCACAAGATTCTTCACAACTTCCACCTACCACCCAAATTGTATAGAATAGCACCTCCAATTGTAAATCCATCACCTAAAACAACGTTTCAAGTAAAATCATGGGAGAGTACCTTACCACCCTTGCAACTAGATGAAACATCTAGGGTGGTGAAAAATTATTGGTCAAAGTCGTCACCAGTTACCACTTGGATTTGGTTTCAAAAGGTGACGACATCGTTCCAAAAGGTATGATCTACCGAAGGAAGGGGGTAGTGTTTGCTAACATCCATCATTCAATTGCTCCCCTCTTAACCTTCCTCCCTGGCCTCTCAATCTCCCAATCTTAGGGAATGTATATATAGCCCTATACTCAAGAAAACAAAAATAAAAAATTGAAAGAGCAAGAGCCACCAAACAAAAAGTTAAAAACACATAAATTCTAGTACATGACCCAAAAATCATAATAACACATTATGCACAATAACACAACCTTTTGACATGACCCTTATAATATTTGCACACTAACCAAAATCTATTTGTGTGTACAGATATGGCTAGTATGCTAGAGTCATCCACTCCTACTTTGGGTGAGAGGTACCCTCTTTACTTTTCACAAGTGTTTCATATAGTCTACCTGGTGCTTGCCTGTTGAATGGAATTTGTTATATACGCTAACGTGTGAGAAGAATTTTGAGGAATTAGATTGGTTGATACGTCTCTTGACCATGACTGATCCCTACTTAGTAGAGAATGCCTCTCAGATTGCACAAGCTTACCCTTTTGACTAAGATGACTGTACATGCCTAGTGACATTCTTAGTGAATATATGTGAATCTAATGATGAGGAAGATTTACATGATTACACGGATGACACGTATGGTCTCACGGATGATGACTTTATTTTTCTTGACGATGACAAGGATAGGGGTTTAGAATTAGGGCTACCCGTCCATCTCTACAATATCCTTTTCCCTTGACCCTCTAGGGGGTGCAAATAATTAGGTTAGGGTTGTTACCATATACATGTGGTAGTGATGTGTGTGAACACACTAGGACCGTCGGGGCATTTTTTCCCTCTTTAGGAGGTTTTTCCCCCCGTGCATTGTATATACGCCCATCACTCTAGGGCTATCCATCTTTCCATTGCACACTAAGTAACACACTCTCTATTGTGTGCCTTGAGCTTCCTTCGTCTTCTCCAAGCTGTGTGTGTTTCTCTGCAACCCTAATTTCAACAATTGGTATCAGAGCAGGTCACATCCTCTCGGGCTTAGTCGCCAGCTGCTCCAGCACACGCCTGCTCACTTTCTCCGATTTCAGTGAGCTTTGGCAAGCGTTCGCAGGTCGACAAAAATTTTGGGTGAGCTCGAAGGGCTCAGTCTGCTCAGATTTTCGATTTGGGCTCATTTCGGCCTCTGTTTCCACTACAGGCAGTACTGCACAGGCTATTTCATCATTTTGTGCAGAATTTCTGTTAGTGCCGTTTTTTGTATAACAGGTGCCTTATAGTCTTCTACGGTTTGTGCTATATAGCACAGGTTGTTCCCACTCCGTTTCTCCTATTTTTAGGCAGTTTTCACATCAGGTGCAACATTTACCATGGCTAACAACAACAACACAGATGTGTTCAAGATGTTTGCTGCTGAGGACAGGTTGGATGGGGACAACTACCTTGTGTGGGCTTATATGACGCAACATGTTCTTGTGGAACATTGTGCAAGGCATTGATGTACGTCCTGGTTCTGATGATGTAGGCGATGTTGAGGATGTTGCAGGTCTTGCTGCAAGGATTGCAGCTGTTAGAGTTGTTTTGCCTACGGCAGAACAAGCTTGTTGGGATGTTAAGGATGCACAGGCTCATGCATTGATTGCGTTGACTGTGAAGCGCACCATTGTTCCTCACATCCGTTCAGCAAAATCTGCAAAACAGGCTTGGGATATTTTAGCAGGTCTTTATGCAAGCCGCAATGAGGCTAAAATTTCTTTGATGCGTAAAGAGCTGGAGTCGAAGATTATGCATGAGGAAGATGATATGGACACTTTCCTTGCTAGTGTCAAGGATATCAATGAGAAGCTTATTTCTACAGGTGAAGTCATTTCAGATAGTTCCCTTGTGCAGACTGTTCTTGATGCCTTACCAGATTCCTACCAGACTTTTGCTAGTACTTGGAGACTTATGACCCAAGGAAATCCTGAAGTTGTCAAGTTTGATACATAGCTTGTCTCAAGACACATCCGACTCCTTGGAATATTTTAATGATAATGATTGGCTTTCTAGCCACAGATAAGTTGGTTACCCCCATGAACGTTGAGTTTCTACTCTGTGTCATGTCTTGATGTTTCTACATAAGTTAGGATACCTTTTTTTTAATCCTAGGGGAGCCACCCGGTTGTATGGGCAACTGGTTTGGTGTATGGCCACCCGGAACCTTGGGTGGGGGTTTATCCGCTCCAGATTTTGAATAAAGAATGGGTGCCGTTTTTCACCCTTAGGTGGTCTTGAGACAAGAAGAGTACTGGTCATGGTTATTATGGACAATGTTTTGATTGACAGTACCCTGTCTTAAGTTTAAAGATGTCTGTCTTCAAGGAATTACTGTGATGGAACGTTAAAAGAGACCATTATTTTAAATGTTAAAACAATGTAATAATAAGATAAATGAATCTTGTGTGAGTGCGGGGTGGTAAGTGGGGATTGACTAAGGTTGTCAATCATGGAAGGGTGGACCTGATTAGTCAGGTAACTATCCATCCCTGCACACTAAAACGTTTTAGAAACTTGTTCACTTGGAAGAGGAATCCACCAACGGTTGTGCCCTCACATATGTTAGGGGGGAAAAAAGCTTTGGCTAAGGAAACCATAATCTGAATAATGAAGTTATAGGGCCAGAATAAGAATTTTTTTTGTAGGCCGTTTGAATACGTTGTCCCGTTTCCGCTGCGAGACAAGACTAGGTCTTCTTCTAAGGCTATAGACCCAAGCCATTGTCAATGGTAAAGATCTATTCCTTGGATTTTTCTTGTTTAGAGACTCTGATTTTTAACAGACCTAGAGACCTGTCAAGGATCCCATCTCGATCTTGGTGTAGGCGGGTTGGGGACCTTACAAGTGGTATCAGAGCCTAGGTTTCAGAGCCTGGGTTAGTTTGGGAAAATTTTGTACTGTCTGAAAATTTAAAAAGAAACAAGAAAAATTGATTAGCTAATCTAAGGCTTATGCGTCGATAATTCAGGAAAATCCTGTGGTTCAATATCGCAAGTTCCAAGTCTTTGAGCTTATTTATGAGAGTGCTTGTTGTTCTCCAAACTATTTTTTCCGACGGAGCGTGATGGAGCTACTAATGAAGGCTCACACTCCTCATACGACTCAGATAGATAAAGGCTGGGAGCTCGAATGGAGCAATGAAGGCGGGACCTATTACATCAATGCTTGGAAGCTGGGATGTCTTACCACGGATTTAAAGAAACTACGTTGGGCTGAGGAACTGAGAGTGGTTCAGTTGTACTACTTCTTGGGTACAAACTCGAGTATCACTGTTCCTACCTACCCAGGAGGCATGGGAAAACCCCTGAACGAATGGGTATGGGATAGAGTGGTGGAGATAATTCCATATCGAAGAATCAGAAATTTTTCTCAGAATACCCCTAAGAATTTGGACCTTATAATTTACTTTCCGATTTTCAATGAGTATAAGAACTATTATACCAATCAATTAGAAGATTGTAAAAATCTGACTACAAACACCCATCGTTTGTATCATCATATTCCAAATCAGCCAGCTATGCGGATCCTTTAAAGGCCGCAAAAATTTACAACAAGTTAGGATGAGATACCTAAGGCTCTTTTGTAAGGCTATCCTTGTAAATATTCACCTTATAAATAAAGAGCCAAGTTTTTTGAATTGAATATCTTGATCTTGTGTCTATTCTGAAGTTAAATCCTAGCCGTGTCATAAGTCTTTAAATTTCCATTCCATAGATCTTACGAAACCATGTAGATAACTACTTTTGTTCTTTATACCGTGCTTGTTTCTTCTCAAACAAGCACAACCCCCCAACTTCAAAGGTAAAGGGGTCAACGTGGAATGAGATGCAGAGGTATGGATCAAAGCCATGAGGCATACATCAATACAGGATGCCCTTCTCAGGGCTAAGCCTCTTGCAGCTGAAGGAACCAACTCTACAAAGAACTATATTGGATTTAGTAACTTTAGGGGAAGAGCTAGGGAAAATTCCAACCAGGGATATCAACAACGTGGAGTAGCTGCAGCAGTAAACTGAGAACAGACCTTCCCAAACGTTAGGTGCTATGGATGCAATCAAATGAGGCACTATAGAAATAACTGTCCAGAAGAACAAAACCCTCGAATTACTGCTAGAGCCATTTCTCAAAATCAAGGAGATAATGTACGAGGAGGTAGAAATGGAGGATGAGGTAGAGGAAGATCAAGAGGAGCCAGATCTTATGTAATCATAGGAGAACCAACCTTATGAATAAGAAAGATAAAAGAGCCACTCGCTTGGCCATAGCTAGCAATCTTAGAGCTTTGTAAACCACTATAAATCAATAATGTAAAAAAAAAAAAACTTGAGTTACTTATATATTATAATGGTATACATGATTTTCTTCTTCAAAATTATTTAATGAATCTAAAGTTAAGTTAGTATTCAATCAAGAAATTAAGGGTAGATCTAGCAAATGAGAAAGAGGTTCTTGTTAGGAAGTAAAAATTCGAATCCTAGAAATGAGGTAGTTATCAAGAAACCAATTCACATCCTTGTGCACACGATAACCTTCTTTAGAAAATGACCTAGATATGAAAGTATTAAGGTACGAGACTAATAGGAAGCCAAAAAGAACTTTTGGTATGATACTTATTAAAACCCTTTACATATTGTTGGTCAACCAGGTTAGAGCACAGAGGGGGTACCTCTGGTGCAATGGTGGAAGCTTGTGTCGAACGCAGATTGCTTAGAATGGCAAGAACACGCCGAGCGCGTTCAGATTGGCAAAGCTGAATTACATGATACTTGTCGAACGTTGATTGCTCTGAATGGTCAGTTAGACCGAGTGCGTTCATGCTGACAAGGTGGATATATGGATCTTTTATGGAATTGATTTAACCTGGTTTTTGAGATGATACAAATGGGTTGTAAAGGTTTTTAAAATGGGCTCAACACTAAGAGTTCTCGAGGAAAAATTGGCTAGCAAGTAACTCCAACCAGAAACTGGAGAGAACTCGTAGAGTAATCAGTAACATTGGTTAAAGTGGAAAGGTTATCCATTCGAAGATGCCACTTGGGGGGGATGAATTTCTCTTCTCAAAGATTTTCCCAATTTCGGTTGAGATGAGGACATCTCAAATTCTTAAGTTGGGGTGATTGTAAGGTTTCCAGTTTCTGAAACCTTAAAGGTTGTATAAAGCTTAATCAAACTGATATGATTATTGAAAAAGCAATGTAGAATTGTCCGACCATGGCAAATATTGGTATTTTTGGAATCTTAAGCACAGCAAACCGCGGGCTAGAAATTTTCAGAATTGAATTCTGATAAAAACTGGCATAGTTATGACCCCTTGAAGTTTACACTGTGAATTGAGTAAAATAGGTAAAATTGAAGCATTGCAGTAGTCATTTAAGCATAGACTTTATTAGAGTCCTCCTAGATATTTACCAATTAAGCAAAAATAGGTCAAAATATAGCAGAATTGATATTTTAAAAGCTGAAAGGTAATGGGAGGGTCATCACTGACCTGTCAGGGACTCATTTAGCAGCAGGGGGCATTTTTGACTTGCTGGGGGCTGCTTGAACTTCAAGCAACTGCCTTTTTCAGCCTGTGAGAGCTTGTGAGTGCCAGAAAACTATTAATAGGACCCCTTGCTTCATAATTTGAGAGACTCGGAGCCTTGATACTCTCTCTCCCATCTAGAGAGAACACTACGCAGAAATCATTAGAGATTAATCTCTAATTGATTAACCTAAATGGTAATTAGCATAATCCTTCTTAATTAGCAAGGTTAGATTAAGCTATTTTGTTAATAAATCAAAGATTAGACCTATGTATACTCATAAAACCTCTCTTAATTAATTAATCTATATTGATTACTATAATTAAGCTTAGTAATATTAATCTAATTAATTATCATATCATATTAGGACTGAAATTAGCCAAATTAACCATGAATTAATGGTAAATATATTAATTAAGCTTAGATTAAGTTGAGGTAATTATCAGAGCTACATTAGATAGTCATTAAGCTAGAGAAATTATCCTATAATTTTTGAGTAATTTTCCTAATTAATTAGGTAGAATTACACTATTTTTTAGAGAAAATTAAAGGGGAAAATAATCAAACTAATCCCAAATGCAGTGAGATATTTATCAATGGTTAATTAGGTGTTCAAGAACCCGTGATAATTAATTACTTTAGCAGAAATACTCTGCTTTTGGAGAAAATTAAATAGGGAAAATTAGTAAACTGATTTCAAATGCTGTGAGATATTTATCAGTGGTTAATTGGGTATTAAAGAACCTGTGATAATTAGGAGAAGATCAGATAATTAATCTAGATATTTACTTTAGCAGAAATACTCTGTTTTTTGAGCAAATTAAATAGGGGAAATTAGTAAAATGGTTTCAAATGCTATGAGATATTTATTAGTGGTTAATTATGTGTTACAAAACCTGTGATAATTATTAGAAGCTCAGATAATTAATCTAGCTAATTACTTTATAAGAAATACTCTGTTTTTTGAGAAAATTAAATAGGGGAAATTAGTAAAATGATTTCAAATGCTATGAGATATTTAGAAGTGGTTAATTCGGAGTTCAAAAACCCGTGATAATAAGGAGAAGCTTGTTTAGGTTTATGAGTCAATAAGTCTAACTAAGCTAGTTTTACCAAGATAGACATTAGAGATTTTCTCTTAATACCATGGGAAATGCCTTCCTAATTGTCCTAGTAGCTTGTTTAGGTTTATGAATCAATAAGTCTAACTAAGCTAGTTTTACCAAGATAGACATTAGATATTTTCTCTTAATACCATGGGAAATGCCTTCTTAATTGTCAATGTTTCCTTTAGGTTCTTAATCCAATACTATGAAGCATTGTGTGCAATGTACTAGTGCTTTCTAGTTTGCTTAATCCCTCTTTACCTTTATCTTAAGTATTATAAAGGGAGTTTACTATTGGGATGAGCTTGGGGAGGGTAACAGTGTCAATACGAGCCCCCAAAGTTATAAAACTGAAATGTTGTGGAAAAAAAAGTGCCAAAAATGTAAAATCTTAAGCTGGAAGAGAAATCCCAGCTTGATTTGTTACTTCACTCACATGTATTTCTACGGTACTAGAGCCCTAGAGGTTCCCAGTGTGGGCGCTTTTCCTTGAAAAGAAAAAAGCCCAATGCATACAAAATAAGCACACACGTCAAAAAATTTGAATCAATGTGGAAAACACTTTGGGGGTCAAACAAAGGGAGTAATTCAGGCGATGATTTCCGACATACTTGGCCATTTCTTCAGGTAATCCCGCACAAAGTTGTTTCTTTTTCTTGGCAAAGTCTGTCTTCTCAAAGACTGTAGCTTTGAGATGTAAATCCCAAAACTTGTCTACATATTTTTGGATAGACTTCTTGGAAAGTAACTTCAAACTCCACCATTCAAAGAGCGCTTTATCTTTGGTGTCGCTTGCAAAGAATTGATTCATGATGGAAACTCATAGAGTTTTCCATGTCTTTCGAGCTTCACCATTTCCATGAACGGTAGCCCACCATTAACGAGCAGATTTTTGAAAGTGCATAGCTACATGATGTAGCTTGAAGTTCAGTGAAGCCCTCATTACCAGACGCTGCATCAAATTGCTGGATGAAGGCCAATAGTTTGTCAGTAGCACCAAAGGTACGATCATACATAAGAAAATAGATACTCTTTCCTCCCTCATTGAACTCCTTAACCTTGTGGGACCTTTTCCAAGCAGAATAAGACTTGTGATGTCCTCTCCTCTTGTATTCTCTAGGAGAATAGATGTTGCTTTCATCGAAATAGGAGGAAGGTGATGAAGAAGGAGAAAAGAGGGTGACCCCTCTCTTGCCTTTTTCTTCCTTTGTTTCCTCTCTTCCCTTTCTAAGTGATGACAAGGAGAAGGACTATAGGATGATCTTTTCCTCTTGGTGAGAGTTGGGGATCGTCGAGACGGCCGTCTCTGTGGAGCCACATCTTCAGAGGAATTTGGAGATTCACTTATTTCTCATTCATTGGATTCCTCCTCTTCTCTTATCAGAGAGAGTCTTCTTTTGGAAGTCTCAACAAGATGCTTCCTAAGCTCTCTCTCTTCTTGGAGAGGTAGGAAAATCCCATAAGCACAAAGTTGTTGGGTAACTTCGTCTTGCAAGGCAGGGTTGCCCATACCTTGTTGCGAAAAAAGCGTTGGCTAAGGAAACCATAATCTGAATGATAGAGTAATAGGGCCGGAATAAGAATTTTTTTTGTAGGCCGTTTGAATACGTTGTCCCATTTCCGCTGCGAGACAGGACTAGGTCTTCTTCTAAGGCTATAGACCCCAGCCATTGTCAATGGTAAAGGTCTATTCGTTGGATTTTTCTTGTTTAGAGACTCTGATTTTTAAAAGACCTAGAGACCTGCCAAGGATCCCATCTCGATCTCGGTGTAGGCGGGTTGGGGACCTTACAGAGAAAATCATTTGGGTTAGTTATTTCACTTTGGCCATCTGTTTGTGGGTTATAGGCCGAAGAGAAATTAAGCCTAGTACCTAGATTCTGAAAGAGACCCATCCAAAAATTACTGGTTATTTGAGAATCTCTATCTGGAAAGCCATGGTGTTTAAGAATTTGGATATAAAGAGGTTGCCGTTTGGTGGGCATTAATAGTCTTTTTGACACAGGTATAAAATGTACTTGTTTACTAAACATGTCTACTATTGTCCATATTAACCTATTCCCATGGATGGACTTGGGCAATCCAAAGATAAAATCCATGGATATTCGCTCCCATGGTGACTTAGGAATTGTCAAAGGCTGGAGAAATTCAGGTTGCTTCCCCCTACCATACTTTGTCTTTTGGCATACCACACAATTTGACACATTGTCTTGTATTTCCATCTTCATGGTAGGCCAATAGAAATGCGTCTCTACTCCGCGAAGGGTAGGCTGAATCCCTTGATGCCCTGCATAGGGAGGAGCATTGGATTCATACATCACTTTCTCACGAAGAGAGTGAGTAACACATAGCCTATTTCCATGGAGAAGATAACCATCCTGCAAGGTGAATGGTTCTTCTTTCTTCCCTAAGGCAAGGACTGAAATTACCTCGGGGTCGGTAGCATACTCATCTATTATAGAAGATAGATCATTATGAGTTGCTATGGACACTGCATTGGCTCTTGGATGTCATTATAGTTCATGAGCTACTTGATTGTGCTTTCCAGCAATGTGAGAAATATGAAAATTTAATTTTGAAAGAAAATTTACCCACCTCATTTATTTGTTAGAGAGCTTGGTTTGCATCATGATGTACTTAAGACTTTGGTGATCCGTGTGTGGGATGAATGGAGTCCCCAAATTATAGTGCTTCCATGTGCCAATGGCATATAGGACAGCTATTAGCTCCTTCTTGTAGATGGCCAATACTCGCTCATTGGAGTTGAGTCTTTGACTCTCATATGTTATAACATGCCCTTCTTGAAGAAAAACTACTCCAAGGAAATATCCACAAGCATCACATTGGACTTGAGAGATCCAATAGTGTAAACATACGCTGAGAGATAAGCTTTTCTTTAAGGTTTTCAAAAGCACTTTTCTCTTGAGGAGTCCATATGTACTTAACATTTTTCTCGGTCAAGTCATGTAGTGGTCCTGCTATTTGGGAGTATTTAGCTATGAAGCGTCTATAGTATGCACACATACCCATGTAGATTCCTTGGGTTAGGCCATCCTTTTATTACCTCAAACTTGGTTCAATCCAGATCCATACGGATATCATCTCGAGAGATAATATGAACTAAGTATTGAATCTCTTGAAGGAAAAATTTGGTTAATGAAAAGTTTATTCTCCCTCATGGCTTGAAAAACTACCTGGAGATGTTGCTTATTCTCCTCCAAAGATTTGGAGTAGATGATAATGTCATCAAAGAACACTCCTGTAAACTTGTGGTAGGGTCTAAATAGTTTCTCCATTAGGCGGTTGAACGTGACTGGAGAATTTGTCAAACCAAAAGGCATGACAAGATATTCATAAAGAGCAAACATTGTGTGTAACGCAGTTTTTATGATATCTTTATTTACTATCCTCATTTGATGATAGACACTTTTAATGTCAAACCTACTGACGTAGGTCTAACCTTGTAGCTTACAAAATAGATCTTCTACCTTTGGTACGAGAAATTTGTTTTGAATAGTGATACAATTTAGTGCGCGATAGTCCACACACATGCGGTATGTGCTATCTTTCTTTTTCACTAAAAAGGCTGGTGAAAAAAAGTAAGAGGATCTAGGCCTGACCATCCCCTTGTCTACCAGCTTATGTACTTGCCTCATAATCTCCTCTTGTTGAGCTTGAGAAACTCTATAAGGAGGTTTATTAGGCGGTGAGCTTCTAGGTAGAAGCTCTATTTTATCGTCATCATCCCCTCATTTTGGGAGTAACTCCATAGGGATGTCATCAATAAACACATCTTGGAATCTGTTTAGAAAATAAGACATGTCTAATTCTTCTTGATTCCTACCACTTTGTTTTGTTTAAACATTAGCATCGTTTAGAGACTCTTCGAGAATAATCATGTACAAGGAAACTAAGCTTTTCATTGACTTATCAAAAGCAGGTGAGTTCACAAGTGGTATAGTACAACCGGACTCATTAGCATCTAAATACATGCTCTTTTCCCTTTAGGCGAAGTAGATTCTCCTTTCATGGAACTTCATGTTGGTAGCCATGCGGTTGAACAATGGATTCCCTAGGATAACATCCTCATGCTGGAGAGGAGAGATGAAAAAGTCTTCTTTGTCGATGTAGCTTTGGACATGAAGCCTCAACTTTCCAATCAAGAGAGTAATGGAGGCTTGTTGTCCCTTGAAATTCCCATCGATAGTTACAGTATCTCCCATCTCAAAAGCTTGTATGCCCAGCTTTGTGGCCAATTCCATTGATATGAAGTTGTGAGTAGAGCCAGGATCAAATAGGATGAAGGCATCATGCTCCCTCACCTTCCCCCAAGCATATGAAAGGGATGATCCTTTCCAAAGAGCATCCTCTTTTGAAGCTTCGATTGTGGAAGCTCTAGGAGTCTCATTGTGCACATTTCTTTTGGGGCAAGAACAATAGCCATATCCTTGCTCCCCACACTTAACGCATTTGTGATCTTTGAAAAAATCCTATAGCTCTTTAGCAGAGAGTTTGTTTTTACCTTTGTGGGCTAGCGTCAATGGTGACCTATACGTTAATAACTCTAGTATATACACAAGAAATTCACGTGATCATGTTAATTGCTTGATGGTGACTTGCAGAAACCAATAAAGCCAATAGGCCCACCGGGATTTTTCATTTTCTCGAGGAGGCCCACCGAGCTTTTCCATTTTCCCGGTGGGACCCTCCGGGCTATAGGGTTTTCCTAGCGGGCCCGCCGGGAAAATGAAAAAGCCTGGCGGACCCAACTATATATAGCAAACCTCTTCTTACTTTGGTATTTTAACTAGGCAAATCCTTGGGGAGTGTATCCGAGCACCGGGTATAGTCATCTCCTTGTGAATTAACCTAAGGTTACAGAGTCACAGGTCCTACTTTTTGGGCCAAACATGATTCTTAATTCGGTAACGACTTCTAAAAATATTTAAACCCTTCACCGAACATAAAGGTACAAAACCAAAACAATTGAGAATTTGGAGAGTCATTCTCATTGTGACGAAGCCATTGGTCCATAAAAGGGCTGTAGTAGGTTTTAGAAGAATAGCATATTTAAATAACAAGTTGATAGTCAAGGGTCGGATGCCCTACACTAGTGTACTGGGTTTATAAAGATCCTTGAAGTTTTGCATTTTTCACCATCACAGATTTGAATTGATATACATTTCCACTACACAATATGAGAGCTATAATCCTTAACTGGGTGAAATTATCTTTTATATATTGAATTGGATGCATAAGGGGGCTACAATCCTTGGTTGGGTACAAGTCCTCAATTGTATCATTGTATTGAATATTTCATTGCCTTGTTTTATGCATTGGTTTAAATAGGGAGTGAATTATGTATTATAGTTAGAATATTGTTAGTACATGAGATGGTCAATCATCAACATTATTTCTTTCATGTTTGTTTTACAAATAATTATCATCATTCAATGTAAGTGTTGATGATTCTTTGTAGCATGTGAAAATAGTTGTGTCTTATTGTTTTCAGATCGGAGAGGATATAAAACTAGTCATTATATTTATAATTGCATTGAAAATTTCATATTATTTTTGTATCCATGATGCCATGTAGAGAGTGCATTGCAATGTGTATGTTCTCTCAGAACATATGTGGTCAATATGTAGAATTGACTAGAGTGCATTGCAAATCTCATATTGTGTAGATTTGATTGCTTTTCTAGTGATTGTTTTTCTGATATATATTGAAAAGTTTTTTTATTTATTTTAACTGAACATCTAGTTCTTATGTCTTTAGTGTTAAATTGAAAGCAATGGAGAAAAATGTCGGCACAAGTGATACGAAGAAGGCAAAGAATTAAAAAGCCCCTAGTAAACATGGGTTTTGAATCTCAAATCAAAAAAATTATCTCCCAGATTCGGCTTGACAAACAGATTTAGTATTGGAGTATAACTTGGCCTAAACAAGTAGAAGGTTTAGCTAGACAATCTCTTCAGAGTCCTTACAAAGTTGTCATTGGTTCATAAGCTCTAAATGACAATCATTCAATTCTAGAGATCGTAGAAGTTGTTTTTGAGAATGAGAAATACTCAAAATTGCCAGATTTACTGAAGTGAATGATGGATGGAAGTAAAGTGATCATATTTATGGAAACAAAAAGAGGTTGTAATCAAGTTACTAGACAACTTCCAATGAATGAATTTGTAACTTTATCTATCCATGATGATAAGATTCAAGCTGAACGAGATTGGCTTCTTTCTGATTTTAGATCTAGAAATAGCCCTATAATGACAACAACAAATGTTGCAACTCGGGGTTTGGATGTGAAGGACATAAAGCACAAGAAAGCAAAATGACCACAAAGACCGCACCGACATTGACAATGAGGTCATGTCAAGGACGACATGAATTCGGAGGGGGGGAGTGTTGATCCATAGGTCAACAACACGACACAACTCAATTTCCATACCAAAGTCTTATTTTTGATAGTTATGAAATGATGCGGATTATGGTTAAAAACATAATTTATAATGAGTAGCTATTTTAGTTGTAGAATCCAGGGTGCAATGGCACTTCCAGATTGTAAATACAAAGCCATTTGACCCCTTGGACTCTATTTGATTTAACCTATGGTAGCCTTAGTATATAAGGTACCTAGGTCATTTTGTAAAGAGAACTTAACCATAATCAAAGTTTTAAGTTGTCATTGACGGTGTGTGAGAGAGAAAGAGAGAGAGTGTGAGCTTCATCCTAACTTTACTTCCTGCTTTCTCATCGCATTGGAGATTCAACTGCACCATCACGATTGGCTCGGAGAGAGCTACACAACAATGCCAAGCATTCCTTGCAAACCGGAGCACGTGTGCTAACACATCTACGAGCTATTTGTGGTTGTAAGTGTATCAAATGATGTTTGTTTTTTGTGTGCAAGTATCATTATAATTGTGGAAATACTATGTAGCTCCCACAACAAAGGTAGTCATTGATCTCTCTCTCTCTCTCTCTCTCTCTCTCTCTCTCTCTCTCTCTCTCTCTCTCTCTCTCTCTCTCTCTCTCTATATATATATATATATATATATATATATATATATATATATGTGTGTGTGTGTGTGTGTGTGTGTGTGTGTGTGTGTGTGTGTGGCTCAACAAAAAACACCCAACGTGCCCAATTAGGGTCCTCTATGATATTAAGCTGCAGCCCAGCGGGCTTTAGGGTTTTCCTGGTGGGCCCATAGGGTAAATGCATAAGCCCGGCGGGGCCCATCGGGAAATTGAAAAAGCCCGGTGGGCTTTTTGTGGGTTTCCAAGTTGCTTTGAACCGGTTTGTTTGTGATCATGGTAACTGTGATTATGTAAATATGTCAGCAAGACCTTGTGATCACACAAATGTTTTGATAAATTACGTAAATATTAAATCCAACTTGCAACCTAGTATCAAAATAATTCACAAACATTGGGGAATCATCAGTAGCACCTTCATGTGCAAAATCAAAGTTGTCAATATTCATTCTACTCTCTTTATTATTGTCAACCATGCTAGCTAAACTTATGCATATACTACTTTGTGCTTTGGCACCTTTAAAAACCTTAGTTGCTACTCTTCTTTACCTTTGAAAATTAGCTTTTAAGCAGCCACACCTGTGGTTTATAGAGACTCTTGATTGCAAAGAGTAGTGAAGAGGGTCTAACATTGCTCAGTTAATTATGGTTCCATTATTAAGTCTATAGTTCTTGTTGGGGTGTAGGCTAGGTGGCCGTGAGAAACCACCCTTGTACACTTGATTTTCCCTATTCAATATAAGGAGAGAAAGAGGAAGATTGGTCTCTCCTCTTTCTTCTCCACTAACCCACACAGTGGCTGCCTGTGTATCTCCCCCTTCCCATTTCTCTTCTTCCCCTCTATTGCACACACTCCGTACATGCACACTCGCACTCATCAATTGGTATCAGAGCTACGGCGGAGAACCACCCGTGCAACCGCTCTCCGAAGATCGACTCGAAAGCAACGGAGCTCGCCGGCTATGGCGGAGGTCGAAACTCGTACTTGAGCTCGGCGGTGGAAGGTCTAGCAAGGTGGGAGCCGGATCAGAGCGCATCGGAGGCGGATCGGCAAGAGGTCTTGGAGCTCGAAGGCTCGACGCATGAATAGAGGCTTGCACACTCTCATCAATTGGCCATTGATATTGGGGGAAGTGAAGGCGGCAAGCAGGTCGAGCAACAGCTCGAAACCGAGCAAAGGAAAGGGAAGCCAAAGGGGAGCTCTCAGGTACTAGCAAGCATTGATCAAGCGGGAAGAATAGGCACCAGCTGAATCGAGTGCAAGAGAAGCAAAGTTTGGAATCGAGCAAAAATTTGGATTTGCAGATGGAGGGCAGTCCGAATCCAAACACACACACACACTGTGTGTAGAGAGCTATTGAAGAAAGACAAATCCGACAAGACGCGAAGCCGAACAATAGGCAATTGCGGGATTGCAGTAGTAATTGGGGAGACACAACAAGGTTGTAAGGGGTCGACCAAGCTGCAATAGACTCGAGGAGCAAGAAATCGACAGTGAGTACCCTCAGTTGAGTGCAGAGAAATCGGCAACATTGGGCAGCACGCAGAAAAATAGAGCTTGGAATCGAAGCCAATCGAGCAAGTGCAATTCCCTTGTACTCAACAAATCGGATCTGTCGGCAGCACAACAGGAGAATTGTACAAGCGGGAAATGTGCAGGAAATCGAGACAGAGGAGGCATTATCGGACAGGACTGCAGTGAGTTGGAAGCTCATAGGAGAGAGAGTGTGTGCGTGGCATAGCAGCAGCCCATGGTGCGCAGGGTTTTAGCACAGATGATGACGTGACTGCACCGCGAGGAGTACACAATGCCTTGATGCCTCAGAAGGTGATGACGCACAGCAGTACAGAGGACTTGATTGGGGTGGAGGCAGGTGTCGGCAGGTCAGAGAAGGTGATTGAAGCAGGAGTCACAAGCAAGAGCACACACACCCACACCCAGATGTCGTCAAAACTCTGCAGACCGAATGCTGTAAAAATCAATTTTTTTAAAACTTTCATTACACACTTAGTGTGTGCAAAACCTCGTTCCCACCATCTAGCCCTCCACACCTCGAGCTCACACATGCCTCTTAGGGAAAGTGAGAGAAAGGGAGTGAGAGAGAGCAAGCAGGTTTTCTGGCAACCTTGACATCGGCATCATCTTAGTCATCAGTGGCGTCTAGTGATCCTCGGCCTCGGCTAGAGGGTGAGAGAGTGAGAGAGAGAGAGATTAGACAACTCTCCGGTTCGCGGTCTTTGAGATCGGCATTAGGCTCCCTGCTTCAGCGAGCCCAGCATAGATGGCTCAACATTGACTCAGATTTCAAACAACTTACCTCTACGACTGGACATCGCACCGCTCTTGCGACACGGCACCGACACCTCTCCTTACCCGTGGATTCCGACATCCGACCCAAACACCGGGCGTTTTCCCACACGAGCGCGTTCCCGCAATTGATGACCGTGCTTGCGACATGCGCGGGTGAGGTACCTCTATCATAGAGGAGTGACACCCGGCATCGGCACCGAGTGCATTGATCGCCCTGTACGACACAGTTTACGGATACGACACCTTTGGCGGCTATTCGACTAGCATATTTCTACCCAGCGGCAGAAATCGGCACATAGCGACATTGACACGCAGGTTACAGGTTACAGGGGGTTTTTCAGCCCATTCACTCACAGATTCTCCAGGTTACCAAACACAGCGCTTTCATAGGCGATTTGGCAGTCATTATGACTGCAGATTCTTTGCAGACACATGCGTTGACAGATGCATTTTGTTGTGAGCACACATAGTGCTATTGAGCTCTTTTGAGAGCAGATATCCCCGCAGGGATCACTTTCACTGCATGCAGCAGTTCTTGGCGCCTGTTTGAGCGCGATTTTACTCATGTACGTTGAGTTGCGGACACTGCCCACTGTACTCCGTGTGGAGCCATTTTTGGCTATTTTGGTAGTTTTTCCCGGCCGTTTCTGAGACTCGGACCGGAAGAGCCCTTTCTGAGACTGTGGCTAGTCCATTTGTGTCTGCATTAGCCTTTTGGAGGGTCGATAGCGTGAGGTTTCTTTGAGCTAGGGTGTGCTCGAATGTTGAGACACCTTCGGTGATACAGGTAGCTGGAGTTCCCCTTTACGGTACCCTCGCCATAGGATATGTATCTGGACGGTTATTTATGCTTTTGACACCGAGTTGGCACTCACATACCGGTGGTTTTGTGCAGAGCCCAGTTAGTGTAGTTGGCACATTTATCTGCATTTTGAGTTGAGTTTTGACTCCTCATACAAAGAAAACTCTGCCGGATTTACTTCCCGCGAGTCGTGCCTTCCATAGTTGGCACTTTTGAGTCTATTTCGGTTGAGATTTTACTCCCGATACGAAGGTTACTCTGTCCAAATTTCTACAGCTTCTCGCCATAGTGTGGCACCTCTCAAACCCTCTTATCAGCGATGGCTTCTTCTTCAAAAAAGGAGGAGTATTTCATTCGGAAGTTCGATGGCAGCAACTTCACCATGTGGAAAGAGCGCATGAAAGATGTTTTGATAAACAAAGGCCTCTCAGACCCGTTGAAAGAGCGCGCAGAGGATGATGGTTATACACAAGCTCAATGGGAGCTTTTGGATGCAAAAGCCATGGCTACAATACGTCTACATCTAGCCGAGTCAGTCTTCTTCACTATCATAGGGAAGAAAACAACCAAGGAACTTTGGGATAGCTTATGTTCAGCATGGGAGAGAAAAAGTGCATCAAACAAAGTTTTTCTCATGAAAAAGCTTATGAAGCTCAACATGAAAGAAGGTAGCACAGTTTCTAGTCATTTAAATGAGTTCAATTCCTTGTTCAGTCAGCTGACATCTCAGGGCTTTAAGGAGTTTGATGATGAACTCAAGTCTATCTTCTTATTATGCTCTCTACCCAGTTCATGGGATATATTTTTCACAAACATTAGCAATTCGGCTCCAAATGGAAAGTAAGAATTCAATGCTGTCACAGATGCGTTGCTCACTGAAGAGATTGGTCGTAAATCTCTCAATAATGCTAGTCATGGAGATGCATATATGGCTAGCAGTTCAACAAAGCCAAGAGGTCGTGACAGGAAAAAAAAAAAAGCAAAAGTAGAGAGCGGAATCCTCGTAGTCCTAGCAGACACAGGAACCAAAGTAGAGACCACAATGCCAAAAATGTCGAGTGTTACTATTGCCACAAGAAGGGTCATTACAAAAAGGATTGTCGTAGTTTTCTAAGAGATCAGAAAAACATGCAAAAGGATAATTCTGGCAAAGGCAAAAGTACAGTTAAGATTGAGGAGCTCAATATTGTTGAGTCCCCCATGCCTACAGCTACAGTAGAGGATGCTCCTCCTCCAGTGATGCTCATTATGCCCACAGAGATTCATCCCGAGGTGACAGCAATGCCTCCGATGTTCTCATTTTCACTTCAGATCTCACTCCAGATGCTTTGGTTGCACATGATGAGGGTTATGCACAGAATTGGATCCTTGATTCTGGTGCAAGTTTTCATGTCACACCGCATAGAGAGTGGTTTTCCTCTTATGCATCCATGCATGGAATAGTCAAGCTTGGTGATTCCTATGAGCTTGACATTATTGGCATTGGTGATGTGAAACTTCAGATGCATAATGGCACTACTTTTGTGCTGCAGAATGTCAGACATGTGTCCAAGCTTATGAAAAGCTTGCTTTCTATAGGGCAATTGGATGATCTTGGCTACACTACAGTTTTTGGTAATCGTTTTTGGATGATCAGCAAGAACAACCTCATCATGATGAAAGGCAATAAAAACGAATCCCTATACTCTTTGTTTGTTTCGAGTGTCGACGAACACTCTATCTATGTTGCCGAGCTACCGTCTCCTGAGTTGTGGCATAGCCGGCTAGGGCATATTAGCCAAAAGGGAATGAAAACACTTCAGCGTTTTGGCCATGAAAGCAGTATGGGAATCCTGGGGACAACCGGCCATTAGACAAACTCGAATGAAATTGCAATTGATTGATGGACATATCAAAAGACCCTTAGGACTGCTTGAAATGTGATAGTTAATTCCTGTGGGATTGAATATCAACACACTTTTGCCACAGTAGACTTTGGAAAGAAACTCAATTATGAAATCATATTGGGAAGACCTTTCATGCGACAAGTACAACTCATCCAAGATTGGGGAAACAATTATCTGTACTTGAAGCAAGTGGGATCAATAACAAGTGTTAATCTAAAAGATTACACTTATAGAGATTTCATAAAAACACCCATACAAGAGTTCGATTCAGTCTCTTTGGCTGAAACTAAGCTTCCATCTTGGTTGAACAAAGACACTCCTATTTGGATGTGTAGAGCTTCAGGAAACGGGAGCTTAAAATGAGAAGAATGTATCTTAGAAAGGTTTTGCACTGACAAAGCCTATGTATATGAACCCTTTCCATAGCATTTGTTTGAGCCATTTGAATGGACTCAAATATTAGCAACAATGGATGTATATATAAATACGTCTATGCCTACTCAATTTTGTAATGAGGACGGCCATGACATAATTCCCATATAAATGATCTCAACCCTCACATTGAATACAAAATTCCGGAATCCAAGGACTTGATGAAAGCTCAACATGTCCTCTACTATGATGCAACAGATAAGTTAGAAGAATACTCAGCTACCTTAGATGATTCGGGGTCAGAAAAAGAACATGTGAGAGCTAAACTACTCATGAAAGAAGGGTAGGAAAAGTTTTTTGACTTTCCAAACCAATAACCGAGAAGGGAGAAATGGTGTAGACGAAAAAGAGACATCAGAAACGTGAAAGCTAGACCTATGCCATCAGTCTCCAGTAGAACACAGTTCCTAATGCAGATAAATGCACATGATTGTGTCAACAAGGACAAAATCAATGGTAAATATTCTTTAAATGAAGAACATGAAATGACAAAAATATTGAGAAAAACAAGAAAGGAAACTCAAGCAAAGCCTAAAAACTAGGACAAGGGTTCAACCATGACACGGGTTGAACGGCAAAAGAAGTATCAAGAGTTGAAAAAATCTCTAATGGAGATACATACGACCGAAATGGAAACCACATAAGGGGATGGTATAAATGTAATGAGCATTCCATACCATTACATGAAATATACTCTCCATGACCAAAAAATCATAGTCAAACAACATGTCAGGGAACCACGAAAATAGGGCGAGTCTTATGAAGGACCTAAAAACGCAAAAAAGATAGATCTGGCCAAACCAGGAGAAGAGCCTAGACCTACCTACATTGCAAATGACCTAACAAAATTAGAAGAAGAGCTTTTGTTAAGCTTACTAAAAGAATACCGAGATATCTTTGCTTGGTCTTATAAGGATCTCAAGGGTATTGATCCAAAAATTTGTCGACATACTGTACCCATGAGAGACGATGAGAAACCAAGTAGACAAACGCCATACACATATAATGAGACATTTTCCAGAAAGATCAAAGAAGATATTGAAAAACTAAAGGAAGCCAAATTCATTTATGAAATTGAACACACAGAATTGGTGTCTCCAATTGTGGTAGTGCCCAAGAAAAATGGAAAACTACGGGTGTGTGTCAACCTCATGAAAGTGAATGCAGCTACCATTAGAGACAACTTTCCCCTTCCAATCACTGAGCATGTTTTAGAACGAGTTGCAGGAAAAGAAGCTTACAGCTTTTTAGATGGCTTTTCAAGATACAATCAACTTTTGGTTGATCCCAAGGATCATCATAAAACTGCCTTTGCAACGGAATGGGGTATTTTTTCCTATCGGGTTATGCCTTTTGGGTTAACTAATGCTCTTGCCACCTTTCAAAGATTGATGAGTCATGCTTTCAAAGAATATATGAGGAATTTTTCGGAAGTATATATGGATGATCTATGCGTACATTCATCAATCTGGGCTGATCATTTTGAGCACCTCAAAAAGGTATTCAAGAAATGTAGACTTTATAGAATTTTCTTAAATCCTGAAAAGTGCACATTTATGGGTAGACAAGAGAAAATTCTTGGACATATAGTGTCTAAAAATGGCATAGCTACTAATATGGATAAAATTCATGCTATCACTGATTTACCTAGATCGACAACAGTCAAGGGGGTTCAAGTCTTCATGGGACATTGTGGATATTACATACGGTTCATTTACATGTATGCTATAATTACAAAACCCATGTATAGCTTGATTACAGACTTTGAATGGACTGATGAGTGTGAATAATCCTTCATGAAGCTTAAGGAAGCTGTCACTTTGGCTCCAATATTGAAAGCACCAGATTGGAATAAGATATTCCACATACATGTAGATGCTTACAATTTTGCCATCGGATATATACTAGCTCAACCAGGAAACGAGAAAATTGATTTTTCTATTTCTTATGCTAGCCAACAATTGAACATGTCATAAAATAATTATACCACCACCAAGAGGGAAGGATTAGGAATGATCTATGCCGTAAAAAAAGTATAGACATTATCTATTAGCAAACAAGTTTGTGTTCTTTGTGGACCACCAAGACTTATTGTACTTGGTTAGCAAGCCATGCAACACAGGAAGAATAATGAGATGGTTCATCATTCCTCTAGAATTTGATTTCACTATAGTTGTGAAAAAGGGTACCACTCATCAAAGAGTAGATCATTTGTTTAGGATTGTTTCAGGGGAACCACCTAAAGGAGTAGACGATGATCTACCAGATGCATATCTGTTCTCCGTGGAAATGATACCTCGATGGTCGGTGTGAGCGGGATGGAAACACACACAACGCCTCTATAATGACCCGACACACACTCTTGGGATGATACACACAAACATTATGGGGAACCACTCGGCTTACACAACCAGCTTGGTCGAGACAGGAAACACACAGACGGAGTGAGAAGAGAGAGATTTCCCACTTGCCCACTCAACACTCACACACATACTCTCAATTCAGCTCAAAGGAGGCAAATTTTTGTTGTTTAGACTCAATGAAGCTCAGCCCAACACCAATGGGGCAAATAGTTTACACAGTATTGAGGAAATACACCAGATACGACCACAAAGTTAAGAACAGGCTTCACTCACCGGAGAAGATTACACAAAAAAATAGCAGAAAATATGTGAGGAATTTGGCAAAATGGACAGTGCCATTACGTCCGGAACGCCCAAAAACCCCACCCTACAATGTCACAGTGCTCAAATCCGACCTCGGATGAGCAGTTTAGGGCCAAAAAATGCTCCAAAAACAGCAAAGACACACTTGCGGCTGTTCCTCCTCTCTTCTCCACGTTTTTTTCTGGTCTTCTCTCTCTTTTTTCAGTTCCCACACTTATATTTATTAGTTGGGCAATCGTGGCCTTTTAGATGACCTCAAACGGACCCCGAACAGGCCAAAAACTGACCTCGCAGTGCATAGTTGTCACCTTTTTGCATCATCCGCACACCTGGCACTCAGTTTTTCCCAATAATGCATCCCGCAACCACGTGAAGTGGCCCCAAAAAGTGGTCCTTATGATGACCTTTCTACATAAGTATCACAAGAAAACACCCACGTCGTGTCCGTACTTCTCCGCGTGCAAGTATTGACCCCGTTCGACCTCCTGACGCCACTCGATGCCATCTGACGCACCTGCTTACCTCATGTCGTCGGCCCGTGGATAGCTTCCTCGAGAAGTTTTATGCACTACCAACTCCTCCTTATTGTAGAAAAAACACACTGGTACTGGTAATAGTGAAAATCGCTGCACTATGTACACCCTGTCCTACCTGTACACACGTGGGCCCCACGTAACCACCTGGCTATGGAAATTGGGCAATCCTTTATTCGATGCACCATACATGTGTATGTACATATGCGCAATCCCTTGCTCCAAAAAACTCCTGACATAATTTGCCCATCCCCTAGCCTGCTAGATCATTCATGATCAGCAGCAGCAAAAAGCGATATGAGACTCGCAGCGTCACAAGTCTCCTCATCCTTCACCAACACTCCTTGATCCACAGACAGCTCATCTTGCTCGACCATCATCAACCTGGCATGATACAATTTAAGACGCAAGCCATTTACCCTTGACTTATGTAGAAACCCATCCAGGTTAGCCAACTGATATGTACCATTCAGGAAACACTCCACTACCTTGAAAGGGCCTTCCCACTTAATTTGAAACTTCTTTTGGAAGGTGTTGTCCAGCTTACTGTTGTAGCGCAAAACCAAGTCATGCTTCTTCATACCCTTACTTTTGACCTTTTCATTTATCTTTGCCAAAGCCTTATCCTGCATCTGCCCATAATGCTCCAATGCGCTCATCCTATCAAACTGAACCTCTTGTAACTGCAAGAGCCTCTCTTTGAATGCATCACTAGGCGGCCCAAGCAACTTCTCTAACATCTTGACCGCAGGCAACTCTACCTCCAAAGGCAATAGTGCTTCCTTTCCATATACCAAATGAAATGGAGTAAACCCTGTACCTGTCTTCACGGAAGTACAGTAAGCCCATAATGCACTAGGCAATTCCAAATCCCAACTCTTTCCTTGGTGCTCTGTCACTTTTGAAAGAATCTGTACCAACTCACCATTGAATCTTTCATTTAAGCCATTACACTGTGGGTAATAAGGACTGGTATGATGGTGCCTAATCTTCATCTTTGCGTATAAGAAGTCTAGCAGTTTAGCTCTAAATCCTGGCCCCTTATCTGAAAGTAGCTCTAATGGCACCCCAAACTTGCAACATATTTCATCATACAAAAAATTTTCCACATCCTTTGCAGTGATCTGTTTTACTGCTATAGCCTCTGCCCATCTAGAAAGATAGTCCACTGCCGTCAAAATATAGCTTTTGCCCCTGCTTGTGATAGGTAACGGGCCTATTGCATCAATCCCCCACTTTTCAAACACATCAAATGCCATAATGGTTTTTTGTAGCTCTGGCTTCAACACTCTCTTCCCAAATGCTTGACACCTATTGCAAGACCTACACCAATGGTGAACATCCTTGTGCAAACTAGGCCATACATACCCCTCTTGAAAAATCTTATGCAAGGTGATCTTTAGAGCAAAATGGCCACCACATGCGCCTTCATGATTCTCTTTCAACACTCTGTAAAGCTCCTCCCGCCAAGGTACACGTCTCAACACGAGATCAGCCCCTTTCATGTATAAGACATCACCAATCAATTTGTACCTGTATGCTCTACGCACAAAGCCATACTTCTTAGACTTCTGAATCTCCTTTGGAATGATTCCTATTAGCAAAAACTCCTCTTCTTGAGCCAAACTTTCCCGGCCATGATAAAGAGGTAAAGTGGTCCTCAACACAAATAGCTCCCCAATCATGCCTTGAGCTGCTTCATGTGCCTCTCCAGTTAGAGCACGTTCAATGTGTCTGATGCTCCATGCTTTGAACTTTTTTAACAGGCCTTTAATTCTGAAGCACATTTCCTTCAATGAGGTGTTCTTGCTCTTCCACACACCCAACACTTGCTTCACCACTAACAAGGCATCACCTTTTATGCTCAACTTTCGAACCCCATGCTTCAAACAAATGTGTAATCCGGCTTCCAGAGTAGCATATTCAGCCTCATTGTTACTATGAGCATCCAATTTGAACCCTCTCTTACATGCTAGCTTCCCGTCTGGATCATAAAGTGCTATACCCCCTGAAGCCGCATCATGGCTCTTTCTGTATGAACCATCAAAGAACAACACATGTGCATTGCTGATCTGTGGAACTTATTCAACTACCTTTCTCACCACCTCTTCCTTAACAATAAGGGGATTATCCTTGTAGGTCAACAAATCAGCTAGGGTAGCCCTTGTACTATCTTCCACTAGAAAAGAGAACTCAAATTCTTGCAGCTCAATTACCCATTTCTTGACCACATTTGACATGTTAGTGCCATTAATTAACTGTGGAAAAAAGGCATAACTCGTCAAGAAAACAAAAGGTCGTGGTAGCAAGTAATGACGAAATCGTCGACAAGAAAATATTACACTGGCCATCACTAGCTCTACTTCCGAGAATTTTCTCTCTGCTACCAGCTTCACACGGCTTGCACAATACACTGGCCTCATATAATGGCTGCCCTTCCCCTTTTGCAATAGCATGGCTCCAATGGCATCCTCCCCTACTGATGGATTTACATAAAACACTTGCTCCCAATCAGGAGCCTGCATGGCTGACAACCCCCCTAACACCTCTTTCACCTCTTGAAACACTTCTTCACACTTGTCATCCCATTGCAATGGATCATGCTTTGCCACTTGTTGTAATGGATAAAGAATCTGAGAAGACAATGGAATAAACCTTGCCATGTACTTCAATTTGTGTATAAAGGTTTCCAATTGCTTCGTACTCGTAGGTGATGGAAGAAGAATAATAGACTTAACCTTGTCTGGATCAGCCTCAATGTCATTTTCTGACACCATGTGGCCCAATAACTTCACCCTTGGTTGTGCTAGATGACATTTCTTTGGATTTAGTTGTCCTCCACATTCATCATATTGAGCCAATACCATCTGCAGCTTCTCATGGTGTTCAGCCCTGCTGCTATAAACACAGAAGTCATCCATAAAAGCTTTAACACAACTACCAATGAATGGTTCCAACACCCAATTTGCTCTCTCTTGATAGAAGGAAGGTCCATTTGACAACCCAAATGGAAATACTGTGTAGCAATAGCAGCCCCATGGCGTAATAAAAGTGGTCTTTTTGTGGTCTTTAAGAGCAATCTTCAATTGAAAATAGCCTGAAAGACCGTCACACACACTGTACCTCTCATAACCTGCCACTGAATCCAAGATCTGATCAATGAATGGAAGAGGATATGGGTTCTTCTTAGTGGCTGCGTTTAAGGGTTTAAAATCTACACAAATTCTCCACTTCCCATCCTTCTTTGGACTGACTACAACTGGACTCACCCATTCTATGGTCTCCACAGGGACTATGAACCCTGCCTTCAATAACTTGTCCACCTCTTCTCGCAAGGCTTCCATTTTCTCTTGACCCATCCTTCTTAGCCTTTGCCGCACTGGCTTAGCACCTTCTTTCAGCTCTATATGCATCTCTTCGCCCTTGAACCCTCTGATCTCTTCATATGAAGTAATGAACAAATCAGGAAAACTAGCCAGCATGTGCAAATATATATCCTTCTCCATAGCTGAGAGGTCTCCACTAATCATTTGTGTCATCAATTCCTACTTCTTTGACAACTCAACCTTGGTTTGCATCAGCCCTTCAATCACTTCATAAGGCCCTTCAGTTTCATCTTCAACCTCATTCGCAAATGCAACTAAACTAAACTCCTGGATTTCTTTGTCCATCAAAAGAAATGCAACATCAGCATCCTCATCACTGCTGGTAGTGCTATCACTGTCCTCATCTGTCACCGTGGAAGATTCTTCATCACTAGACTCATCCTCATCTTCACAAAGCTCCTCTAATCATTTCCTTGTGTCCATATTATAAAGCTTCTTGGTACCTGTCTTTCGATAGAGGCTAATCGTACCATGTCGCCAATCTTGAACAGCTCCCATTGCACGTAACCATGGTCTGCCCAGTATAATAGGATATGCTCCCAACCCTGCTGACATCACATGAAAATCAACCACTGCCTTTGCATCATATGCCTCCACTTCTAAGCTCTTTACAACACCCAAGCATTTTACTTTTTGATGGTTTGCCAATCTGATCCGAAAACCTGACACCCCAGCCACTGTGAGACCCATCTTCTCAACGCATGAGTGTGTTATGACGCATATTTGGGCTCCGCCATCCACATAACCTTGTCCCAAATTTTTCCTATTATGCCACACATCTACTATTGGACAAATGTCTGGTAGCTCATCCATTGCCAACACCTTTACTGAACCTCTCTCTGGCTCTTTCTCCATTGGGTTAACCATCCTCTTCCACTGTCGCTTTAGCTTAGGCACCATCTCTATAAGATACCCAAAAGTAACATATGCCTTCCTGCTCGTCAGATCCTCCTTCAAGTCATAGCTTAATTGCCCATCCCCTAGTGGAAAATCTGAAACATGAAACTTTCGACGAGCTTTCCTTTTCCTCTTGGCCTTGACATCCTCGCCTTCATGGATCTTTCCTTTCTTCTTACTAGGACCTGGGGCACTTCTTCCTTCATTATCCTCTGTGGTCCTCTTCCCAATAGGCATCACTAATGTATCCTCTAGATTTGATGCCTTCTCCAAGGTGACTACACTTAGCACTTTTGTCTTTCCCTTTTCCTCTTGGGTTAATCCACTGGTTCCTTCATCTCCCTTAATTTCGATGTCATAATCATTTGACTTAGTTAACACCTGTCTTGGCAATGGATACATGTCTCCCCCCATCCTTGGTGGCTTATCACATTGCGGACTGATGTGACCCAACTCTCCACAATTATAACATGTGGGCGTCTACCTCCAAAACCTACCATTGCTTTGTCCAACACCATTCCTAGGTCTTTCTTCACCTCCTGGCTGATTTGCATACGTCCCTCGGCCTCGATTATTTCCCACTTGACCTAGCATGTTTAGGCTGAGATTCTTCATCAAATCTACCACTTGCCTCATGTCTTGCCTTAGCCCATCATCTTGCACCGATGTAGTGACCACTGCTGGCATAACCTGAGTAGTAACAGGAACCACTGGTTCATGATGAACCCCTGACATGCGACCTTGTAAAGACTCTAGAGGCTGAAATTCAAACCTCATGGGCAAAGACTCCACCCCTAACTGGCTCATTTTCCTCAACTTCCACTCTTTGTTCCTTGCTACCTTTAGTGCATCTTCATATGTCCTAGGCTTCATTAGCTCCACTCTGCAACGTATATTCTCCCAAAGACCAGCCAAGAACCTGTCCTTCTTCATCATGTCAGGTGGGGGTACTTGTGGTGTTAAGGCCTTGCACATCCGCTCCCATGCCAATGAGAACTTACGTATGTACGCATCTACTGGCTCACCTTCCTTTTGCACCAAAGCTTGTACTTCTTGCCACACTTTGTCAGGATCTTCTATCTTCACAAACTCCACTTCCAACCCATGCCGTAGATTGTCCCAACTCAATCTTACAGGTGGATCCGCTGCACGCAACTCCTCTTCAAATGTTTTGGACCAGACTCGTGCATCACTCTTCAAACAAATTTGGAGAAGACGTAACATCTGCGCAGGGTCATGAATCTGGTTGCTAATGCAGGCAACCTCCATCTTTTCCAAAAAATCTTCCACATCTTCATCACTTCTTCCATGAAACTCCGGATAAGAGAAAGCCATGGCTACCCAAGTTACAATGCTTTGAGAACCCCTTTGAACACACGTGCAAGAACCCAAAACTTTTACTGACTCAATTCCCAGAAACTTCAATGGAGCTCACAGCTTTAGATAAGGAAAAACACATGCGCATCAAATGAGTTTTCATAGTTAATCATCGGAATTACAACAGGCAAAGGACATTCCAGTATCTCCCTTAATCTTCTTGGCCCGAACATGAAGACTATGCGCTCCTGGAAAAAGATCTTCCTGGACACATGAACATTTATCTGGATTTTCTTTAAGTTAAATGAAAAGGAGTGAATTGAGGGCCATTTTGATCATCCATTAAAGCCAACCATGCAGCTCCCAAGAAGGCACACCTGACTTATCCTCTGATTTTGCCAAAATTTCAGCAGCATCACAGCATAAATGGCTCAAAAGACCAAAAAACCAACCATCACAACTCGGAAAAATTTTGGCAGAGTTTCCCCAGAAGTAGAGCAGTAGGAACCCAAAATATAGACTGTATATGTATGCATAAACTATCAACAATAGAACCCGAGCATCAAATAGGACTCACTAGTACATAGCCTATGGCGAGGTCACGAAAAGGGTGCTCCAGCTACCTGTATCACCGAAAGGATCTCCACATTTGAGAATCCCCCAGCTCAATAAAAACCTCACTATCGACCCTCACATGAAGGCTAATGCAAATCGCGTATAGTCAAGTCTCAGAAATGACTATCTTCCAGACCACGTCTTAGAAATGGTTGGGACTGCCAAATAAAACCCAAGTATGGCTCCACAAAGGCGTACAATGGCAGTTTCCACAAGTAACGTACAATCCAATAGACAATGCGCTCAAACAAGCGCCAAGTGATGCATACCCACAACAACTGCAAGTGACACCACTGCTAGTATATCACTGTACTCCAGCTACCTGTACCTGTGTGAATCACCTGTACCTGTACCTATCCCTGTAACCTATAACCTGTAACCTGTAACCTATAGTCTGCAACCTTTAATCCCGAATCTCAAAGCTTGAAGCTCGAAGCAGACGGTACTCGAAGAAGATCCTCTGTGGGGGCGCCAAAAGAATGTGAGCGGGATGAAAACACACACAGCGCCTCTATAATGACCCGATACACACTCTTGGAATGATACACACACACACACACTATGGGGCACCACTCGGCTTACACAACACACCTGGCCGAGACAGGGAACACACCTCTGGAGTGAGAGGAGAGAGACTATCCACTTGCCCACTCCACACAGACACACACACACACACACACCCAAAAATCACAGCTCAAAGAAGAGAATTTCTGATGTTTAGATACAATTGAGCTTGGGCCAACACCAATGGGGCAAATAGCTCACACAATATTGAAGAAATACACCAGATACAACCACAAAGTTAAGCAGAGGCTTCACTCACCGGAGAAGATTACAAAGAAAAACAGCAGAAAAAGAGTGAGGAATTTGGCAAAATGGACAGCTCCATCGCGTCCGGAACGGCCCAAAACCCCAGTCTACAATGTCAAAGTGCTCAAATCCGACCTCGGATGAGCAGTTTACGGCCAAAACAGGCTCCGAAAACCCCAAAAACACACCTGCGGCTGTTCTTCCTCTCTTCTCCACGTTTTTTCTGGTCTTCTCTCTCTTTTTTCAGTTCCCACACTTATCTTTATTAGTTGGGCACCCGTGGCCTTTTAGATGACCTCAAACGGACCCCGAACAGGCCAAAAACTGACCTCGCAGTGCATAGTTGTCACCTTTTTGCATCATCCGCACACCTGGCACTCAGTTTTTCCCAATAATGCATCCCGCAACCACGTGAAGTGGCCCCAAAAATTGGTCCTTATGATGACCTTTCTACATAAGTATCACAAGAAAACACCCACGTCGTGTCCGTACTTCTCCGCGTGCAAGTATTGACCCCGTTCGACCTCCTGACGCCACTCGATGCCATCTGACGCACCTGCTTACCTCATGTCGTCGGCCCGCGGATAGCTTCCTCGAGAAGTTTTACGCACTACCAACTCCTCCTTATTGTAGAAAAAACACACTGGTACTGGTAATAGTGAAAATCGTTGCACTATGTACACCTTATCCTACCTGTACACACGTGGGCCCCACGTAACCACCTGGCTATGGAAATTGGGAAATCCTTTATTCGATGCACCATGCATGTGTATGTACATATGCGCAATCCCTTGCTCCAAAAAAACTCCTGACATCAGAAAATATGGTATCATTGATTACCATAGCTCAAGTGGATTTGCAAATACCAGTTCCTATCACAATCGGATTAATTGAGCAATCGGCTATGTATCAGTTACTAGCCGGTATGCTATACAAAAGAAATTGAGATGGAATATTGTTGTTGTGCATTAATCATGAAGAGAAAACCCAATACCTAAGTCAAGTACATATTACCATAGTAGGACTTCACTTTGCGGAAGACCAGACTATGCAAAGGATCTTGAGACTTGGAGTATATTGGCCAACTATGAGGAGTGATGTTCATTATTTTGTAAAGGATTTTCCTTAATGTCAAAAACAAACACCCATACCTCATGTAACATTGTTCCAATGTTACCTGTTCCTAAGTGGAGTAACTATCTAGTCACTTACCAAACATTTCCCGAGGATATGAGTAAACGCCGTCAAAGAACAATTGAAACTGAAGTAAGGGAATATTCTCTTATTGGCAACCAATTGTATCAGAGAGGTAAGGATCAACATTTATGTCTTTGTGAAAATGAAGACGAATATATTCCCATTATAGAACAAGCACATGTTGGATTAGCTGGAGGTCACTTTTCTAGTGAGACCACCGCAAGAGCAATCTTAATGGCAGGCATATGGTGGCCAAAACTTTTTGCAGATGCCAAAGAATATGTTGGAATGTGTGATGCTTGTCAGCGAGCAAAAATGCCAACCCGTGTAGATAGCATGACCAATGATGGGAGCTAGAGCTTTCGCAAAATGGGGTATAGATTTTGTTGGGCCAATACAGCCACCTGCTTATAGAACCCAAGCTCAATATATCATTATAGCTATGGACTATTTGACCAAGTGGACTGAGGCTAAAGCAACTCAAAAGAATGATGCCAGAACCACTGCCGCATTCTTATATGAGTATGTATTTACAAGATATGGACTGTCAATAGAAATAGTCAGTGATAGGGAAACTCATTTCCTCAATGAGGTAATCAAGTATCTGCTTAATGAATTTATGGTCATCTATAACAAATCAGCTCCCTATCACCCACAAGCAAACGGACAAGCTGAGCATACGAATAAAATTCTTAGCTTGGTTTTGACTAAAGTGGTTAGTTCAGGAAGGACAGATTGAGAAATGAATCTCCAAGCAGCTCTATGGGCTTATCAAGTTTCACTCAAAACAGCTTTAAATGCTACACCCTTTAACCTTGTTTATGGTCTTGATGCCATATTGCCAATAGAATTTCTATTGCCGACACTAAGAGTAGCTAAGAATCTTGACTGGACTGGACATGAATTGTCAGAAAGACTTGAAGATTTAGAAAAGCTAGATGAGCATAGGCTAACTGTTGTAGCTCACATCTATGCACAAAAGAAAAAACAAAAACAAAAACACTTTTTTGATTCCCATCTAATTACAAAAATTTTCAAAAAAGGGGACTTAGTTTTTGTCTATTCCCTTGAGCAACACATTCCCAAGTTTAAGAAAAACAGAAACGGACCGTTTATCATTAAAGATGTATCTCCAAGTGGAGCGATTAAGTTGTCCACCCTAGATGGTGAACCAATGGCTAATTGGATTAGCGGATGTCGATTAAAGAAGTACAATTTGCCACTAACCAATGAATTACTAGAAGGATGCATGCAACTAAGCAAAGAAAGATAAAACGACAACACGTTATTGATGAAGCTCAAGAAGAATCTCGGCTTCGAGTACTCAAAAGGAAAGCTGCTCTCAAGAATCAACAAATACTATTCCCATTAACACTCTGGAGATAAATGACCGAAATTATGAATTGCAGAAAGATGCTGTGTCAACAGATGATGAATGGTTAGATGGAATGGACCTTCGCATCAAAGTACAATTGAACAATCATAGCACAAATGAATTAGTTGACACAAGAGCTCGAGTAAATGCAATCAGTTATCCCACATACAACAGTCTTTGACAACAGGAATAGCGACTATCAAGGGAAGCAACAAGAACCCAACACCAACATTGGGAGTAGTCAACTTGAATGTGATAGTACATGGATGTTCATTTCCTCATTAGTTTTTATGATTACCAGATGAACACATGAATGAGACAATGATTCTTGGAATTCTCTCGATGCGGTCTTACAAGGCAGTACCAGATTGGGATACCAATCAACTCAAGCTATCACCTAAAGGCAGACAACTCATTGTTTCAATTGCACAAAGCAAGGAGTAATGGAAAGGAGGTTACCAATCCACAAAGAAAACAATCTTCTCCATCCTATCGACAAGAAACTGCTACAAGTAGATGCAAGGAGTCAGGAAAATTTGGGTACCAAAAGCACAGCTTAAGGACAAGCCTATTCAAATCTGGGTGCCCAAATCATCATCGACAATATCGAAGACGGTTCCAAGGTTCAAAACACAGAGATGAGCATCTCCGAGCAAGGAACCTAACACAAAATGGATTCAAAAGAAAAAAGAGCATTTATCTTCTCCGCAAACTGTAAAATCGATCAAGCAATGGAGAGTTAAGTCTCAGAAGACTCAACAACATCATTCTGACCAAGACAAACTGAGATATCAATGGCGGCTAAAATCTCAACAACAATCACTAGTGATACCAAAAACTTAGGAAATTAGCATGCCAAAGCATCCTGATGGTACAATCAAGCAAAGAGCACACAAGCTACAAGATTTTCTCTTTGGAAGAAAGAATCAAAAAACCTAGACATCAGAAATCCTTGAGTTAATTACTCAAGATCCAACTTTTGCACAGCATGATGGTTTGAACTGCATTGATCTTCAAAGCATGGTAGAGCCAACCAAGGCTATGCATAGACACGATTGTTCAATCCATGCACACAGTCGTCCCGGAGTACGCCATCTAGGAGGGGTGGAAGGGATCTAAGTAATAAAGGACAATGTTTGAAGAGAGAGGAAAAAGTTTAATGCTAATGTATGATTTTTGCAAAATTACCTAATAATGCCTTATAAATCATCAACAAGGGAAATTTAACTGATAAAATCTCCCCGATGAGTGTAAATAGTGTATACTATCAAAAAATCATCAAAATTTATCCTGTTTTAATAATTTTTATCATTTTTCTTGATATTAAGATATAAAAATGGAGAAATTCAACAAAAAACAATAAAGCTGTGTTTTTCGATGGATTTTCTTAATTATTTGATTTTTACTTTGCTTTTTTAGCGCATTTTGTTATTTTCTTTGATTTTTTTAATAAACAAGTCAAAAATCAATAATAAATAACAAATGAGCTCAGATGGAAATTGGAGATACGCTGATGATCAGAAGAACAAGACACAGACACAAAAAATTTCAATCAAATCGGCAGATGAAAGCGAGAAGCCTAAATTAGGCGGCCATACCTACTTTTGCAGAATTCTTGCAGAATTAGCTACATGAATCCGATTGAAGAAATTTTTGAGCTTAACATAGATTTCATGGACTAATAGAACTAACAAGGGAATTTGGTGAAAAATGGTTCAGGAAGTCCGAGTATAGATACCCAAGGTAGGATAAAATCACCTCATTTCCACTTGTTGCCTTTGGAGAGAGAGCTTTTCGACCTTCTTCGTGCGCATTTTCTGGAGTCCACAGTCGCTTGTTTACAGCGCCGTATCACACGACATGAGGGGTAAGTTCTATACTTATCAATAATCCCTTCTGTATGGCCGATAACTAGTTTAAACCCCTGGGAAAAACCCTAGAACCCGAGCAATGCACAAAGACCTACGACCAAGAATTGACCATAGCGGCCTGTCAGCTCAACCAAATCAGACGAGATTTGAACTCTAGCATGTCCCTAGATAATAGAACACTTCTATCCCAATAGTTGACCATTTGGAAAGGATCGAGAGGGGTATATATACAATGTATATAGTTGGTTTCATAAAAACAATCAAGCCAAGCCCTCGGAAATCAGAAAACAACTCGAAGGCTACAAAGCATCAAATTTGACATACGAGGTCAAATTGACTCTAAATGGGCCAAAATTGGATGAGTTGTTTCAAGACTATGTAGCGGACAAGTCCATAGCCTCAAAAGTGACTAACCAACTCTATAGGCCATGTAGCCACAAAAATCGGTGATTTTAGAGTCGACAAAGCACGAAGTGATTCCGGCAACACAAAACTTTATCAAATTCAATTTAGGACTTGTTTTAGGTGTATAGAATATGTCTAGGTCTAAATTTTCAAGTTTTGCAAGAAAAAGTTGACTGTTGTAAATAATCACAATTATTTACTTTTTGTAATATTTTGTCTTGAAAATGGTATCATCACCTCACCTATTACTTGTGTACACCTATTACATGCCACATTTCAAGTATGAGCCAAAATGATCAATGATAAGTTGGAAAATTGCCAAAAAACGTAAAGAAGTCCTTTCAGACCAATTTTTGAGTTATCTGTCACATTTTTTGATCCTAATCACCTCAAATCTCATGCACATATTCTACATCATGCCTAAAACCAAGTTGCTTTTAAAAACGTCCATTTTAATGAATAAGTTAATAATCGTGATTATTTACTTTTTTGCCAAGATGGGGAAAAATTGCAACTTTGACCTTATGGGACCAAAGCACATGATGTCCCAAGCCCACTGACCAAGTTTGAACTAATTTGGAGCTCAAAATCTCAAAATTTCTTTATATCTATTGTTTCAGAGACAAAAAGCCTAAATCTGGCACCATGCTCACCCTGTGCACTCAAATGAGCCCACACTTCAGTCAGAGTATCTATTTGATTTTTACCTCAAGCCTATAATGCCAAAATTGCAAAAAGTTAAAAAAAATCCTCAGTTGTAAATAATCGTGATTATTTACTTTTGTGCAATTTTTTGCTTGAACTTTAAGAATTTGATCTTTACATGTTTTTATGCATCTATGCATGTTTAAGAATTGATTTGAAGCAAATTGGAATCAATTTGTTAGTAATTCACACTGAAGGACATTTCAGAGCAAAATCTGTCAAATTTGCTAAGTTTGACACTCTATTCACTTAATAGGAGCCATGCAAGCTGCAAAAAAGGCCAAGAAGAGGGTCTATCAAAAGGAGAAGCTACAAGAGCTACCACCATACCGACTAGACCCCATTTCAGTAAAGACAGCCAAAGCAACCTATCTATCGAAAGAACAACTTGAGGAGAACAACAAAATGGTTTTCACAGGTAGATTCAAAAGTGAAGAAGGACATCAGGTAGAGCTACAACTTTTGCCAAAAGAGGTCTATGATGTCACAGCAAAGCGTGAAATAAAAAGAAGCTAATAGAAGGCTTGGACTTAGAGAATTCTACGAACAAGAGCCATGTGGTGTAGATTTTTAGAAAGATTATGAGCTCTTGTCCACAATCAAGGAAGATGGAACATCCCATATTACTTACCAGCAAGGGCACAAGGTAGAAGTGGTGATTACTAAAGAAATAGTGTCTGAAGCTCTCAAGTTGTTGACAGAAGGGATGACCATGAGGGCTAGGGACAGAAAGATAGTAGGTACCTTCACCAAGGAAACCATTGCGGCAACCTTTGTTGATCTCATTCAGAAGCAAGTGGAAGAACCAGCAAGATTATATCATCAACACTTTCACTTTCTAGGAAAGAGACCGCCAAGGTACACAACACCCAATCCAGTTGGACTACATTTACACAAGTGCTAAAGTCGACAACCAGGCAACCCATCGATCACGCACAGTATGTGCTATCCACACTAAAGGGTACAAAGAAAAGAGGGCAAGATAACCTATCTAGGAGCACCTGAAGCACTCACAAGAATAGCATACCATGCTGTCGGCATGGAAAAAAAAATTCCACCTGTCCCATATCAGAACACATGGATTGTGTCTGCACAGCCATCTCCTCGAGCCACAAGGTCCACAAAACAAGTTTACAAATCTGATGAAGAATCTTCAAAGAGTTCTCATGAAGCACATAGCAGCGAAAGCTCAGAAAATGAAGAGAAGAGAGTCACACTTGAGGAGATGAAGAAGAAGCCAGTGGCCGCACATCAAGAAGAGCCTCAGTAGGAAAAGGCGAGGATTGAACGAGAAAAAGAAACCTACAAAAGAAGCTGCCAAGCTGCAGGCGAGGACCCTAGAAAGTGGGTACCAAAAGAGCTAAAGGGACTAAGATTAAAGAACCCTGCACGGAAAGAAGCAGAAGACCCAAAGGATTTCTGGAAAGAATGTACCAGGAAGCGGAAGAATTAAAGCTAAAACAAGCCCAAGAAGCTGAGAGAAAAGCTAGAGAAGATGCATCCGAGCAAGAAAAACATGTAAAAGAAGCAAAAACACAAGGAGAGACCCAACATGAACAAAGTGATATGTCTCCCCGACCATCGTCACTGGCTACGGAACAACACGACCACCCCATGCCAAGCCCTCCACCATCACCAAGAGATAGAACCACAAAGGGTGAGTCAACTAAAGAAAAAGAACCTGGATTGCAAGAAGCAGCAGGATCTGATCAACAAGCAACAACGGAACGAACCAAAGCAAAGGAGCCAGAACGTAAAGGGTAGCAAGTCTTGAACCAGAGGAGGCAACAAGGTTTGAGCAAACAAAGGCACAAGAATCAAAAACCACACCGTCTACCACCACCCAGCAGGAAACGGCCAAGGCATCCACGAAGCTTGTAGAAGACAAAGCAGTAGAGACAAAAACACAACCTCAAGGGGAAGAACAAACCCGACTGCTACCACGAACAAACGCCATAGCCCCACCAAAGGAATCACAAGAGACTATCAAAACATCTAGGCAGCTCACAAGAACTGAAGACTGGCAGACCAATGATGAGGTAATTCTCCAGGTTAATGAATATGCAAACCAGATGCAGGAAATGACCAAAAAAACATGCAATGGGCAGCACTTAGCCGCAGTGCTAAGGCTAAAGAGTTGGAAATGGTGATAGACGCTCTTCAAGGAGAGCTAGAGAAAAGATTAAACGTTATCATCGATCTGCAGAAACAAGTCCAAGATTTGAAAGCTGAAGCTGAACAACACCAGCTAGCCCGAGAAACACACACACACAGCCAGAGAAGAGAAGGGGGAGGGGGGAATCATGCCAAGAGAGAGCAATGAATGGCCTTCTTGCATATACAACACCACATACAACCAACACACTACCGACACGAACCTTGGCAAAAATTCAATAGGCCAAAAGCCTAATGACAAAAGGCTTCAAGAGAAGCAACATTGGCAAAAAGGCCCCAAAAGATTAACATTTACATCCTTTTATAGGGGTGTGTCTAGGAGACCTAAAGAAAGAAAAAAATGAGAACTCCCCTAGCTCGTACAGTCCTCTTTAGCTTCATTTAGAATCCTCTTGCATTGCTACCACTTGGCACATTTTATTTTTTTGGTAAACTCTTGCATGGTTCACCTCTCTGTCTGCCCAACTCGGCCACCCGAATTCCTTTGCACTTGCCCTCTTTGAACTCTTCCTTTGTCCACCTTGACCCTTGGGGTAGGATAGACCCCTTTTAATTGGCCCTTTCAGCCTTTGAACTCGCCTAGGGCTGGCTATCTCTCACACACCTACTGTCTCCTACCGCGGGACCCTCCCCTTTGCACTAGAGATATCGCTATTGGGGGGGGGGGGGGGGGGGGCGCTTTTGTCTTCAAAAACTTTGGCCCCAATGGGAGCGGGCAGGAACAACCCCTAACGGACGCATGCCACATCAACTGTGTGTCACCAACTACGCCACTAACTAGCACACTCACTGCACCGCCCAAAACCGCCATGGTGCACCACCGGCACCGCCCATACAGGCCAGCGCGCAACCACAGTAGAGCGCCCCAAGGGGCCACCATATCCACGCAAGAAGGAGCTCTCATCCCCTTCATACAACCCAAAAGGCGCATGGCTCAGTCTTCATACCGTTCGAAGGGGGGTATGGAGTTGCACATACGGGATTTACCCGCCATGTGTCAGTTGGAGAGAGTCCCTCTTTGGGTGAACTTCAAAGCCCAAAAAAACTCCTTTTAGAAAAAACCCTTTATATAAAAAAAAAATCCCCACTTCACCAGCTTGCAATACGGTCCAGGGTTGGATTCCCATACCGCAAAGCCCGAACAAAATTTCATTATGTTGGCTTGAAAACCCCCGGCTCTATCCGCACTCCAAGATTCTTCGAGACCCCGAACCGAGGTCGCAAAAACGTGAATATTCATTTGTAGCCAATTCCGAGCAAATGCACCCAACTTTCCGGCTTCTATATCTTTCCGCTCTAGTCTTTGTTTGACGAGCAGTCAACTCTTGCTAGCTCCACACATTGCATAGCACCTTCTTGAACCCTGTTGAAACCCAAAAAACACCAGATGGCATGACCCCCCATCTGGTTAGGTGAGCACCAACCTAGCCCCCGACAAAACTTCAACTGGCCATAAACTACAATCCGTAGCTCTAATCTGCAATCTGAAAAGATGGGTAGTCTCCATAAATCAAGTACTATGCACTTATACACTAACATCCACTTAGGCCACCTGTCCCCAGCTACCTTGTTCGGCAAGGATCTACAATAGACCGCACCTTCAAACCTCAATATCTTGGGCTCTGTAGCTCGGTTTGATGAGTCGTATGGACCTGCTCCTTCAGCACTTCAAGCTCTACATTCTTGGACCCAAAGACTCCACCTTGCACCTCATTCATCTTCTCCCCAAATTAGCCTATAAACCACATCATCCATACATCTCCGCTGCCACCTGCCTGCCCATGATCTTCATAGCTGCTCTAGCTCTTTGCCATGCTTTCGCTAGCCTGCACAAACCTGCCAATGCCATCTTCTATGGTCGACACACTTTGGGTATACCATCATTGCCCACCCCCTAGTTGAGCATTTATGCTGAACCAAAAAAGAGCTTTATTCAAAACCTAGCACACACTATGAGAAAACCAAAACCATATATACACAGTTTTATTGCATCCTACTGCCAAACCTTCAAGTGGGTTACCCCATCCCCTGCATGACATAGCTTCCCCCTGGGTCAAACACCTGCATGTGGTACCTTTCACCCATCTGTAACTGCTCACCATAGTGCCATACCCCAACACATAGACCATCATGTGTGTAGGCTTCGCATAGGCTACCTTCAACACTCAAAGCATCCGTCTGCAACCTATCTACTCTGTACCAAGAAGCATCAATCATATCACCATCTAGAAAACATGTACCTGACACCAAGCGCGAACACATGTCTAACCCTCCCTCCCAACCAAATAAAGTGGAGGCCTCAAGCATAGACCCCTGCACCTATTTAACCATCCTTCACATAGTTGTATCTACCACCATATTCATCAACCATATCTTACATACCTTCAATGGAAGAAAAGCCACTATCTGGGATTATCCTTTATACACCATTGGATATGTCTGCTGCATTGAAACCTCCACCGTCTCTGACAACACAACCTCCTCTTTGGCCACACACTTGATTCCGTCATCATCGAGCCCTTCCTCGTCAACCGGCCCATCACAGTTGATCAGCACACCTGCTCATCAGCTTCAACCTCCTGCTCTTCAATCACCTCTTCTACCGCCACATCATGCTCCACCAAGGAAGAGAGAAACTCGTTCTCTACTACATCAACCTCGTCTTCCACCATAGGCACGGCTACTCTATCTCGCCTGACAACACTCTACACTTGTTGCACCACCATGGCACATTCCACCACCATTTTCATCAGCACTGCCATTAGCATGGCACCACACACCACCTTTACCTACATATCATCATTTGTAGGCCTAGACTGCTCCACTTGGTCTTCATCAAGCATATCAACTTGCTCTATTCCCTGCTCTTCTTGCACATGGGCTACTACCATATCATCAAACACATAACAAGGAAGCTTTACCTTTACCAGTTCTGGTTACTGAGACTCCGTCTCCTCACCATCGCTTGTATCTTCATCATCACTGACAAAATGTACCGAGTCCGTATCTGCATCTTCATTCGCTTGCTACTCCACAAAATCTTGATCATCTTCATGGCTTTGCTCACTTTCTCCATCTGCTTCTAAACCCTTGGTATCTGCAACCTAATTGCATTCTGCTACCTTTTCATGAAAACTTTCCACAAGAACAGGTTTTACCTCTTTAAGATGCACGAGAACCTCCACATCTGCTACCACTTTTGCACCTTTGTTCACCTCAACATGGAGCTTCTCCTCGTTGACAAGCTCGTCCACCCTCGGCACATGCACATCACAAACTAGAAATCTCCAAGGAACATAGCCAATAGTAGGCCTTACCTCAATAGGCTCTGCACTTCGAACAATTGGAGCCGCCTTTGGTCTCGGACCAAAGAACACTCTATTATCGCCATAATAGGCACATAATCTGCCAGCTTCAACACGCCCAACTCTAGCTTTCACTTTACTCTTCTGCTCTTCATCTTGGCCAGATAGACCATGTCTTCATATGTATCCGCACCGTCTTCTACCTTTTCTCTAATCCTCGGATGCAAGCCCTCTAACAGCTTTGACAACTTCAAATATTGGTTGATTTTTACCCTAGTAGCAACATGTATTTGCTTCCAAAAAGCTTCAAACTGCTCAATGAAAATGGAAAAATCCTTACTTACATCTTGGCATACCGCCTTCAGCCTTGCACCAACTTCTTTCGCATTAATCACCTCTTGAAACTGCTCCAGAAATTGACTTTGCAACCTCTACCATGATCCTTGATCACTACTCTTTAAACCATCGAACCACACCTTGGCTCATCCTCGCATCTACAACAGCACCGTCTATAGTTTTTTTACATCTGTCAACATATGCATCAACAACAACCATAACTCAAAATCTGCTAACCAATCCTCTGAATCTTCAACGCCCGTAAATATGGGGCCAAAACCTAGCTCCACCATCTCTGTCAGCTTCAAATTCGACCATCAAACACGTCAACCATCAGCCAACCGCTTTTTTGGCTAAAACACACTGCTTCAAACTTCAAATCGGAGCATCAGATAGCTCCTCAGTGGGGGCATTAGTAGATGGAGAGGGGGAAAGAGGAACACACCAAGCACACAACACAATGCCTCAATATAGCCCAGGGTATACACAGTGCCCCAATCCACTCGACTCTATCCGCAAGCAAACCATCGTCTGCAGACAACCATATGCACACACGCCTTGCAATGTACCAAACAGACCTGATCACTCCGTTGTGCTCAATTCACAACCTCTCTCTTGCTCCCTTTGCACAAAAAAACTCGGGGGGGGGGGGGGGGGGGGGGGGGGGGGGGCACACACGCCGACACACACCCGGAAACACACGCACACAGCCAGAAAAGAGAAGGGGGAAGGGGGAATGATGCCAAGAAACAGTAATGAATGGCCTTCTTGCATATACAAAACCATGTACAACCAACACACTGACGGCACGAACCTCGGAAAAAATTTTAAAAGGCCAAAAAGCCCAATGACAAAAGGCTCCAAGAGCCAGAAGCAACATTGGCAAAAAGACCCCAAAAAATTAACGTCTAATATCCTTTTATAAGGGTGTGTCTAGGAGACCTAAGAAAAGGAAAAAATGAGAGCTCCCCTAGCTCGTGCAGTCCTCTTTAGCTTCATTTAGAATCCTCTTGCATTTCTACCACTTGGCACATTTTATTTTTTTGGTAACTCTTGCATGGTACACCTCTTTGTCCGCCCAACTCGGCCGCCCGACTTCCTTTGCACTTGCCCTCTTTGAACTCTTCCTTTCTCCACCTTGACCACATTTTATTTTTTTGGTAACTCTTACATGGTACACCTCTCTGTCCGCCCAACTCGACCGCCCGACTTCCTTTGCACTTGCCCTCTTTGAACTCTTCCTTTCTCCACCTTGACCCTTGTTGCGAGATAGACCCCTTTTAATTGTCCCTTTAAGCCTTTGAACTTGCCTCAGACTGGCTCTCTCTCACACACCTGCTGTCTGCCAACATGGGACCCTCCCCTTTGCACTAGCGATATCGCTATTGGGTGGGGCCTTTTTGTCCAGGAATTTAATATTTATGTGATCACTCAAAAATTTTATGTGATCACAAAGCGATAATAAGCATATAAATTGGAGTTTTTCAAAATTGGTTTCTTCCCCCTTCATCCAATAGTATAAATGCAACTCCTTTTTAAAAAAACCCTTTATATCAAAAAAAAGTTTCCCCACTTCACCAGCTTGCAAATATCCCGGTCCGGGGTCAGATTCCCAAACCGCAAAGCCCGACCAAAATTTCATTATGTTGGCTAGAAAACCCCCAACTCTAACCGCACTCCAAGATTCTTCAAGACCCCAAACCGAGGTCACAAAAACGTGAATATTCATCTATAGCCAATTCTAGGCAAAGGCACCCAACTTTCCGGAAAATATATCTCTGTTTGATGAGCAGTCAACTCCTATTTGCTCCACACAATTGCATTGCACCTTCTTAAACCCTGTCAAAACCCAAAAAACACCAGATGGCACGACCCCCATGTGGTCAGGTGGACACCAACCTAGCCCCTGGCAAAACTTCAACTGGCCATAAACTGCAATTTGTAGCTCTAATTTGCAATCTAAAAAGACAGGTAGTCTCCATAAATCGAGCACTATGCACCTATACACTGACATCCACTTGGGCCACCTGTCCCTAGCTGCCCTGTTCGGCAAGGATCTACAATACACCGCACCTTCAAACCTCAATATCTTGGGCTCCGTAGCTCGGTTTGATGATTCATTTGGACCTGATGCTTCAACACTTCAAGCTCTACATTCTTAGACCCACAGACTCCACCTCACACCTCCTTCATCTGCTCCCCATATTAGCCCCTTTTGCAACCTTTCTTGGCCTATAAACCGCATCAGCCATACATCTCTGCTGCCACCTGTCTGCCCATGATCTTCATAGCTACTCTAGCCCTTTTCTATGCTTTTGCTGGCCTACACATACCTGCCCATGCCATCTTCTATGGTCAACACACTTTGGTTGTACCACCCTCATGTAGGTTTGCTTGAGAAGCAAGCTATTCTTGCTCTGTTTCAATATCACTTGAATTTTTTTGTTCATCCTAGATGTGGTCCGTTTGCACGAATGGCATGACATAAGAGTGGTCCTTGATGTAACAATGAAGTGTGTCATCCTTTCAATCTGGAACATCTTTGTAAGTTTCCATCCAAAAAACTCCCAAGATTATGCGTTTGTTGAGATCTATATCATCCATAATATGGAGCCTATGTGGGTAGTGGTTTCCATCAACTTTAATTGCAACACTGTCTTGTCCAAAACTAACCATGGTTTTCTTGTTATCTGCTTTGAGCTCAATTTTGGTTCTTTCAATCATGGACTCAAACAGTTTAAGGTATATCAAATACTTCATAGCATTAACACGTGCTTCGGTATCCACAAGTGCTCTTTCTATCGTGCCATCAACTAAGTTGACATTGATTTTAACATCCATTCCACCAAGCTAAGTTTGCTTGCATACCTTGCTTCAGTCTAAGTATGTGGAAGCCTTGTAGTACGGATTGTGCTTAGGGCTTCACTGTCCCAGTGTGTGGTCATTGGGACCCTTGAGCCCAAGGATCCCATTGGTCTTGGTACTAAAAATTATGATCGGTTGAATGAATCTTCCACCCTAGTTCTAACAGGACCCACTCCTCGTTTTTTCGGCTGTTTCTTTGAGATAGTAGGTCTAAATGTGATAGGAGTGACATAATATTGATAGAGTGGTCTTTTAAAGTACGCATATCTCTCCAAATATTTACAATCTACAACAAAGTATCTTTGCATATACTTATCAATCATGATTAGATGAGTATCTCTGCCTTCAATGTATGTAAAAACATACAAGATTTTTTTTCTCCGATACCTCTCAAATGTAGGGTTTTTTGCACTTATTATAGAGCATTTTCTCTTTGCTATCATACTTGTGCAAGCCCCACCTGAGTGTTATTTGTGTTGACTCGAGTCGTCTCATTCACTCGCCTTAGATTGGCATTAGGAATGCCAAGCTTTTGTGGCTTCTCTTCAAGCTCTATGCTAACTTTATCTTTGGTGCCCGTTAATCTCCATTTGTCCACAATGTAGGGATTTTGCACAACTAGATACATCGTATCCTCATCATCAAAGTATCAATTTCCATTGTAGTCCATAAGCACTATGTCTTTGAACTCACTAACTTTGAGCAGTAGGGATCCTTATTATCCTTGTAAATTTTTGCACTATGTTCATTTTCAAACTAATAGTTTGAGTGCAATAGTTTCATGGCTAGTGCGAGTTGGAATGTTCCTGCCCCCATATTGGTTCCCTCTTTGAAACTCACTTTTGAAGCCCTTAGCCATACTGAGTGGGAATAAGGTTTTCATCAGAGGGATTGGCAAGTTTTTCATCTACAAGGTGCCTAGCAAGAAATTATGTAAATGGGTACAAAAGACTTGAAAGATCCTATTTTACAAGTATGATATACTCTTGGGAATCAAAGTTTGGAATAACCAAGCCATCCTGATATGCACATAAATTGTCCACTTTTGCTACTTCAGACAAGTTTGGAAATCTAGGAGCAAGTGCATCATTGAAAGAGACCATCCAAAGACAATCTTCAATGAGATTATTCAAGAAAGTAGGATAGTGATTATCTATATCAAAAAACAAAATAACTCAAATGACTAAAATCTAGCAGTCAAAGCCGTATCAGGTCTAAGATCTACCAAACACAAAATGTAACTATCTAGTAACTCTTGGCTCTCAAGGACAATGCATCATTGTCTGTTTGATATGATTACTCAAGGCATCGGTTGTGCTTGAGGATATTTGTACATCTTTTTTTTGGGGTCATTATTACTCTTTCACTCACAATTGTGAGTACGTGCAAAAAAAAAAAAGTTTGTACAAGGCCTTTTTTTCCCAAACTCACAATAGTGAGTACATATATATATATTATGAAAACAAAAGGCTAAAATAAAATCCATTCTCCACTCGAGCCATGGCATCTAACAGAAACCGAACAATAGGATCACCACGTACATCAAGTGACAAAGGGAGCCACCCTATGAGACCATAACCAACAAATGGGAGCCAAGACTGACTTAGGGCTTCCACAAAGGAGATAGCCTTGCTACAACATACCCCATGACCACCAAGTTGATAGGGAAATGGAAACCAAAAGAATCATCTCTTCTTCTTATTTTGGTTAAGCAAGCTAACAATGTGTCCACTGGCTGCCAAGCCTCACCATATCGATGCTAGCAAAGCAATAGCCACAGACATAAAATGTCAATCCATGGGACATAGCTGACCCGTCTAGTGCATGGAGGCTATAAGAGATAGCGAATCTCTCGAAAAACCCAAGTCTAAGCCGTTCCTACCTATCTCAGTCTCAAATGTATGTCAGACATCAAAAGCTACTTTCCTTACCGCAAAATATCTTGGAGAACAGGTTGTCTTGCATCTTTTTGTTTTAGAACTCGAATGCGAGCTTCTTCTTGAGCCTCCTCAATAACATCTTGTCGTTTAAGCTTCCTTTCCTTGGATGCATGCATTCTCTGTAGGAGTTCATTAGTTAAAGGAAGGTTGAATTTACGGAGTCGATATCTACTATTCCAATTTTCCATGATTTCTCCATCTACCGTGGCTAACTTGACAAGCCCACCCCACTTGGCGAAACATCTTCAATGACAAAAGGACCATGTCCCTTTTTCTTGAACTTGGGTATATGTTGTTTCAGCGAGTATACTAAGACTAAACCCCTTGGTTTAAAAACTTTAGTCAACAAATGCGATTCAAAGAACTGCTTTTGTTTCTGTTTTTGTGCATATATGTGGGCAATGGCCACTAAACATTGTTCATCTAGGCGTTCCAAGTCCTCAAGTCATTTTGACAAGTCATGTCCTTTCAATTCCAACTTAGTTGCAACTCTGGGTGTGGGTAATAAGAATTCATCGGCAATATTGCACCCAAACCATATACCAAATTAAAAGGAATCATATTCAAAGCCGTTTTCAAAGGAAACTCAATAAGCCCATAAGGCAGAGTGAAATTTATTTCCCATTCCGCTCTGCCTGAACTAACAATTTTTTTAGTGCAGAGCTCAAAATTTTGTTTGTATGTTCTGCTTGACCATTTGCTTGGGGGTGGTAGGGTGCAAATTTGTTATGGATTACCATTAATTTATCTAGTAGATATTCTATCACCTCATTGAGAAAATGCGATTTGCAATCACTCACAAGCTCAATAGGAAGTTCGTATCTGTAAGGACATGGGTCCTACAAGCAAGGCCCGTGTCTTGCGGGCAAGGCCACCGACACCACCGAACACACGCATTACCACCGCCCTTTCACTGCTATCCAATATATTTTTGCAAAAGAGGAAAAGCGGGTTGCATGTGCATGCGAATGCTACTTCTCTCCCACGATCCGCAGACAGCGACGTCTCCACTGTGCAACAAAAAGAAGGCAGGCACAGCTTCCTGTGTGCGGCACGTGAAGAAAAACATTGACAAACGACCGCGGCCGCCCCACATACGCCCTCCATAGTGCACGACTAAGGCGGGTGACCAAGGAAAACTCAACTGGCAACTCTACCGCACCGAGGCTCTGAAGGCTTTCATTGGCTATGCGCGTAGGAAAGGGCGGTGGTAATGTGTGTGCTAGTCTCCACCCAACCGTGATATCTTATAGCCTCCCCCTAGCTTACACACTATCCGGCCATGCCGGTGGTCTTGCCCGTAGGACATGGTACTTGCCCGTAGGACCCATGTCCTTACAATATCTAGTAAAGATGCATTCGTATAGGAATGCATTAGTGGTTCTAGCATCATTCTTTTGGGTGGCTCATGCCTCAGTCCACTTGGTTAAGTAATCTATTGACATAATAATATATTGTGACTAATTTTTGTAAGCTGGTGGTTGCATTGGACCTACAAAGTCTATACCCCATTTAGCAAATGCATGTGCTTCCATCATAGGTTGAAGTGGAATGTTATCCATTCTCGTTGGCATCTTTGCTTGTTGACATGCATCGTATCATCGAACAAATTCTTTCTCATCAACAAATAAAGTTGACCACCAAATGCCTGCCATCAATATAGCTTTGGCTATGGTCTTTTGAGAGAAGTCACCCCTTGCTAGACCTGCATGAGCTTGTTCCATAATAGGAAGGTATTCCTCCTCATAGGCGCACAGTCTAAGCTGTTGATCTTTTTTGCATCAATAAAGCTAGTTTCCAATCATTGTTGGTTGCCTCAGTTTCTATAGCTCCTTTTTGTCTTTTACTCATGTCTTCTAGGAATATTCTGCTAGTCAGATACTCAACCAGGTATCTACTCCACTAGAGTGTGACTAAAATGTGGAATAACATGGCATGGAGTATGGAGGCTGTTTATTTACATTGAGAGCAAATATTCACATAGTGATGAACATCTCTCTTCATGTTAGGCCAGTAAACACCCAACCAGGTCAATCTTTGTAGGGTTTGATATCGCACAAAGTGTAGAGCTATGATTGTGTATGATTTTGACTCAAGTAGGTGTCTTGCTCCTCAGAATTGATGCACAAGAGCACGATTCCATCCTTATTTTTATGATACAATATTCCCGCCAACAATTGATATAGAGCCGATTGCTCAATCATTTGTGGTGTAATAGGAATTTGTATTTGAGAATCCACTTGTGCTATAGTCATTAAAAACACAAGTTCTTTTGACCGTCTTGGAATCATTTTCACAAAGAACATATATGCATCGGGTAAGTCATTGTCTACCCATGTAGGTGCTTCCCCCATGGTGAGCCTTGACAAGTGATCTGCTGGATGGTGAGTCGTGCCCTTTTTTACCACAACTATGAATTCAAATTTCAAGCAAGATGATAAACCATCGTACTATCCTACTTGTATTGCATGGCTTATTCACAAATTAGAGTAAGGCTTGATGGTCTATGAAAAAGATTAACTTGTTAGCTAACAAGTAGTGTTAGAATTTATTGACTAAATACACCATACCAAGGCCTTCTCCTTCCTTGGTTGTATAGTTCTCTTCAGCCAGGTTTAATTGTCTACTAGCATAGGAGATAGGAAAATCCGTTGTTCCTTCTCCCAGCTAGGCTAAGATACAGCCAATTGCATAGCTTGAAGCATCGACATGTACGTGGAACACTTTGTTCTAGTGTGGACCTTTCAGTACTGGTGCTGAGCTGAAATCTTGCTTAAGCTTGTGGAAGGATTTCTCACATTTATCTTGGTGCTGAGCTCAAAGCTTGATTAAGATTTTGGAAGGATTTCTCACATTTACCAATCCATTCAAAGTGAGTGATAAGGCTATATATGGACCGAGCAATTATCACATACATGTAGATAAATCTATGATAGTAACCACAATGTCTCTTAAATGCCTGCACTTCTTTGACGGTTGTTGGACTAGCCATTTTTGCAATCACTGCCACCTTTTTCATGTCTATGGTTGTACCATTTTTTAACACAATATGTCCAAAGATTTTGCCTTGTCTAACCATAAAAACGCATTTTTAGGATTTAAGTGAATCCTATATAGACATCATTTTTCAAAGACACATCATAAATGTTCAAAATGACTTTCTTGTTTTGTGGAGTGCACACAAAGATCATCCATGTATACTTCCAAGAACTTTTGCTAATACTCCTTAAAGGCATGGCTCATTAACCTCTAGAATGTTGTTTGTGAATTGATCAATCCAAAAGGCATTAATCGATAAGCAAAAATTTCCCACTCTGTGGTAAAGACCGTTTTATGTTGGTCCTTGCGATCAATAGTCAATTGGTTGTATCTAGAGAATCCATCCAAAAAGCTATAGGCTTCCCTGCCAGCTACTCATTCTAGCACATGATCGATGATGGAAAGAGGATAGTTATCGTGTATGGTGGCAAAGTTCACCTTTTTGAGGTTTACACACACTCTAAGTTTTAAATTATTTTTAGACACCACTACAATTGGTGATACCCAATCAATGTGTTCTTTTTCATAGATAAACTCATCCCCCTTGAGCTCCTCTATCTCTTTCTTGATTTTCTTGACAAAGGTCTCATTATAGGTGTATGGTCTTTGTCTACTTTGGTTAGCGTCATCTCTCATAGGGATAGTGTGTTGGCATATGGTAGGATCCACCCCTTTGAGATCTTTATAAGACCATGCAAAAACATCCTTGTATTCTTTTAACGTTCTCGTGAGAATCTCCTCTTCTTGTTGTGATAGATCCTTGGCTATGTATGCCAGTTTTGGCTCCTCTCTAGGCTCAACAGGGTTAATTCATTTGAAAATTTTTGGCCCTTCATAAGACTTTTTTGGTTCTATTGATTTTTGCAAGGGTTGTTCTACAATGATCCTATGATTTTGTAAAGTGTATTTATTATAATGTGTTGGAACACTCATTTTTCTCAATTTGTCACTATTTGATTCCATTTTCGTGGTCCATACTTCTTTCAAGGTTTGTTTCTTTATATTTTTCTTTTTGCTCCGTCTTGGTCATCAAAGGTTATTTCCCTTTGATTTTATTTGGCTTAATCGACCTTGGTTTTGTTTGGTTTTGTATCTTTGCATGCTCTATGTTTGGATATCTTCAAGTTATCTTTTCTTTTATGTAGTCTATTGCATTCACTTTCATCAAGAATTGAATCTCGATTTCGAATGGCCGTTTTGTAGTTTCATTTCTTAAGTTATGGTCTCCATTTTTTTGGTATCTATGTTGGCATCTTTGGTATTGGTTTGGAAACTCAAAAAATCTTTTTTCCCCTCCTCTGAGTAGAAGATTGGCTCTTACCTGCTCCTTCTCAGAGTTTGATCCCTCTATTGTAATTGGTTTTTCTTCCCACTCATTTGTAGCATCGTAATAGTAATTAGAGAAGACCCGTTCCTCCTTGATCATCTCAATAGACACCATTTGGATGGGGACTATATCATAGCCCTCTTTGTCACAAAAATATGTAGGTGTAGATTCATCAATACATACATCCATGGTGGCCAGGATTTGAGTCCATTCAAAGGGTTCAAAAAAATGTTCAGGAAATGGTTCTGGTATGTAATCTGCGCCATTTACATCTCTGTCCAAAATGCAATCTTCCTTTTGTAAGCTTCCCGATCAACAAGCACCACACATCCAAATTGGAGGTTTTTTATGTACCCATGATGGCAGTTTAGTTTTTGCACAAGTTTTAGAGTCCAATTCCTATATTGGTGTCCTCAAGACATCCTTGTAAGAATGGTCTTTCAAGTTCACGCGAGTGACTACCCCTACTTGTTTCAAGTAGAAATAATTGTTGCCCCAATCTTGGATTAATTGTATCTGTCTCATGAATGGTCTTCCCAAGATGATTTTGTAATTGATTTTCTTCTCAAAGTCTACAATGGCAAAAGTATGCTGGTAGTCAATCCCGCAGGAGGTGACTATCACATTCCTAGTAGGCCCATTGGCTTCTCTATGTGTCCATCTGTCATTTGCTGTTTCATTTGTGTTTGTCTAATTGTTGCCTTTTTCCAAGCTTCCGAAACAACTTTGGTTGCTATGGCTATGCCTGCTCCACGGTCTAAAATAGTCATAGTCATTACATCATTGTATTGTATTGGAAGGTCGTGTTTCCCTCATTCCCTTCACAATAGTCCTTGACCTTATTCATAGTTACCGACTTGACAAGTCTAGTCTATGTCTCTTCTTTTTGAAAATTTTCCAGGTTCATTTGAGATACTCCTTTCAATCCCATCCTTCCCATGGTAGTTTGTATCTCTCCCCATAGGCGTGGTCTCAATTTTAGAAACTCACCCAAAGTGATTGTGCACTGAATTGGTGTCAATATAATGGATTGTAAATTAGCCACATCCAAAGTCTGTCTTAGCCTTTCTAGTTTTGCTTCTTTGCAAGTCATTGATTTCTCTTCATTCTCACCTAAGTAAGACGATAGTGTTCACAAGGTTTCAGCTTTTGTAGAGTCTGATTGTTACGATCCCCAATCTCCATACAACGATTATTCATCTAGTTTTATGGGTGATCTGTCAAACCAAACTTCTTCTACTAGTGTTGATTTTATAGTCAAGCTCCTATCTTTCACTTCCCTAACTTGTTTCCACAGATAGTTTGGCCATTCGTCTTTAACTATCGACACACCGTCCCATCCTTCTTCACTATCAAGAACTTCCAGTTTAGGCGGTTGTACTTTCTCATTTTTCCTAGTTTTTTGACCTTTCCTTTTATGGAGCTTTTTCTCTTAGGAGTTTGGTCTCATCTTCTTTCGATTCTCCTATATCTTCCTGGTGAAGATTCTATTTTTTCGTCAGGTCTTGTGTGATTTGCACCAGGTTTCTATAAGATTCTAATTTAGCTGCTTCCAGTTTAAGCGTTGGATAGCTTTTCCATTTGTTTTTCAATATTTGCCCAACTTTTAGTCTAGCTTGAAAAGCTTGCAAGGCTGCATTGATTGGTTCGTAAATTTTATCAACCAGAACAGATGCAACCAATTTTGGTTCGGGTTCCTTAAAGTTTGTTGAAGGAGTATGTATTTTTTCTTATGTCTCCTTTTGTATGTTCCCCTCAATCTCCTTTTGTTGTTTTTGTCTCTTGAGTTCATATCTTTTGCGTCTTTCTTTCCTGGAGTTTTTCACGGGGGATTCACTAGTAGTAATAGGGGGACGCCACCTGCGTGCAACCAAATTGCCTTTTTAACCCCTACATATGGGACCCTCCTATGTACAATCTATCCATTTGGCCTTAGAAAACCCCCCTATTGTACACTCATGTGATACCATACGGTAACCCTTAGTGAATCCCCCGTGGAGTTTTTGGAGGAATTGCTAGATGTATCCAATCCACTTACATTTTTTTGTTTGTTTTGCTTGGTTTGTGCTCTAGTCATCACTTAAATAGGAATTATTGGTTTCCCTTTTGACAAACTACTCAGTACCACTTGAATTATGTTTAAGGAAGTTTTTCCTTTGTTTGCCAGATTCCTAGGGCACTTCTCAGAAAAGTATCCACACTTGCGTCCACACACTCTACAATATGCCTCTATAGGTCTCACATTCTTATCCGGCTTAGGACAATCATTTTTCCAATGGTCATCCATTCCACAGTTGTGACAATTTTCACTTTTTGGTTTGGGCATTGGCTTGACCATAGGTGGTCTCGCCCTATCCTTTACAATAAAATAAACAGGTGTTGTATCATTGGGTGCTTGGCATATCGAATTGATAGGGACTAGAGTAGGCTGATCCTTCTTCTATCTCCATTGTTACTGAACTAGTCTCAGGATATGGAGTAATGCGTACTAGTGCATGTTCCTCAGTTTGTTCCTTAGACACCATGTACTTGATTAGTATAGATCTATCCCCTGGAAGTGGAGGTTACTGACCTGATACTGGTTATGGTCGCTCCGCATTCATGGGTGATCTTTTCATGGGTGCCATATTGGGTGGGTATCTATACATGGGTTGCCCCTGGCATAGTGGATATTTCCATCATACTTCGGCTTCTAGTAGCACTCATTTGTCTCATGATTTGTCCATTTCCTTCAATAGTGCACCATTTTAATTGCCATTGATGTCGCATATGTTGTCCCTGATTTTGTGCCTGCAATGGGCCTCGCATTGATATTCTTTGCACGTTGTTCATCATATCATTCATGCATTTAAGCATGTCCTCTATCGCATTGGTAGGAGCTATATCTGTTGATCCTACTTGTGCTGGCATAGTGGATGTGTTTCGCTCTCTCTGAGTATCTTTAGCTTTGCTTTCCTCATTGAAGATCTCACAATTATCAGTCAAGTCAATCGCATCTAGAATTCATGCTTCCCAAGTCATCTATTTTTTGTTATACAAAATAGCATGCAAATCTTTGTTTAATAGCCCCTCTAGAAACACTAAGACTAGTCTTTTCCTCAGTTAGAATCTCCAACTCCCGGCATCTATCGATGTACTTCCGCATTTGACTCACACTATCTATGAAAATTTCTCCTAGTTTCTGTTTGAAACTATAGATTTATGCCACAATACTATTCTTTATGTCAATTTTAGAACAAGTAGCAACAAATCTCATCAAACTGTGTATGGAAATCGGATATGCGTTCAACTCTCAAAACCTATCTAAAGCTGGTCAAATGGTCATATGGATCCCCCATCCCGCTATATTTTTTAACCCACTTTTGGAAATATGCTGGTCTAACTCTATAATTGTGCTCAACACCCACTCTCTCCCTTCTAGCCGGTGTCTCTTTCATTAATCCCTCAAACCAATTGTTTAGTAAGTGTGACTCATGTGGACCTCTTCTCGTCCTCATGAAACTCATTCCTCCCCTATTATAGGTGGTTTTTGCCTTTCTTTCTCTATTGGCATCATTGAGGTGGCTATTCCTTGTTGCGCTTCCTTGTTGATTGGCCATGCTATCATAAGATCTAGCATTTGGATACACATCCCGATTGGTTTCCTATAGGGTTTCCATTATCACTTCACGGATTGAGTGTCCCATGTACTTGGTTTGTTCAATCTCCTTCGCAGTCATCATGACAAAATTATTGTTGTAACAATCCCTAAAGAGATAAGCGGGATATTTTGCTAGTCCCTTTCCCCTTATTAAGAGCATCAGCTGTTCTAATTTGGCATGGGTGGTCCATACCAAATCCTTAATATTGTTTTCTTCCCAACAAAAAACTCCAAGTCTTGGGCTATCACTGGGGATGCGTTTCAATGGTTTAGCATCTATTAACTCATACCCTTATAATTTTAACATTGGAGGTCCCTCCTTTATAGCCTTATTGGTATTAGAGTATCAACCTCTAATCGCCATTTTATCCATGTGATATTGTACTCCAGTTTGGTCTACATACAGGTTTTCCTATTTGTTTTCCCTAACCTCCTCTTCAAAATCAATGGTATGGTCGTCTATCCTCATTGCAAACTCCTCATTTGGGTCCAAATAAATATGGGCTTCATACTTGTTGGTCTTGAAAAAAGGTCAAGACGTGCTTGAACTTGAGAGAGGTCCTAGTTCCTGATTGTGTCAAAAAAGAAGATATGACTAAGCTTGAATCAAATAAGTTTTTGGCATTTCTTCTACAATAGTTTTTAATGGTCTCTCTTGGTTTACACTCTCTTTTGTGGATGCTTTTCTCCTATTCTCTCCTAAGTCAATCAAGTTTTCCAAAACTCTACTAGATCTTAGATTCATATATGGATTTACACAACTTAATTGAACTGATAGTTCAAACCTAAAAGGTTGTCTTTGGTTTCAAATGCAATGTTTTTCCCGTTTGCTCTCTTGTCCTTCACAAAGTTGCAATTCCGTGCATGGAAATACCTAAAGCCGTATATGATCCCACAATCTGTCAATCTTGAGTCACAAAATATACAAAACTTCCTTTTTCTAGTGTTCAATAAACCTTACGTGCAAAAAATATGAAATTTTGCTTAGTTTTATCTTAGGCTTGCCTAACATAGATGCACCTATCTGTAGGGTCTATTTCAACTTTTATCACACAATTTGGGTCTCCACAACAAAGTCAATCTTGGTGTCAAAATTTCTTTCCTGTGAAGATTTATCTTCGACGTGTCTAAGATAAATCTTCTCTTTTTCAACATATTTTTGGCTAGTGTGACTTGGAGTTGATCCTGCATGTGATTTCAAGTTTTCCAATTTTCTTGGTCTTTTTACCCTTAATACATCTCCAAATTTGATGAAATGTGCTCATGAGATGTATTATGGTATGATTCGACTCAATGGGTTGAAAATTTGTTAGAATACCCTCTCTGGAGAGTTTTCTATCTTCGGCGCACCCAAGATACAACTCTTCTTTATTTACATATTTTCCATCTTTTTCTTCACAAATTACTTTTCCTACGAGGTTTAGGATTTATCCACACCCTGGTTTCAAGGTTTAGCATGATTTGGATTTTTCATGTGAATTTTTTCTGAAGTCTACGTTTGTTTTTTCAATTTTGGGCTTGACCTAGTGTTTTAGTGATCCAAATGTTTCAAAATCAAGGGGAGCAGTCTAATCAAGTTGGTCTACCACCTTACAAGTTCAATTATACCATGTCAGTCTCAAAAACCCTCTGTCTATCTTCGACGCGCCTAAGATAGATTTGACACTTTTTTGGTTTTCTTCAATCATCTTAGATTAGATGCAATCCTGATAATTTTCTACTTACCCTACTCCTATTGAACATGAAAAAAAAGTACAAAAGGTAAAATGTTCAACCTTTCGTCTGAAATCCCTACTCTCTACTTAGGTAAAGCCCTTACCGACCACTAACTCGTCTCAAGGAACCTCTACCTAATTAGTCTTACTAAACTAAAGCTCCCGAGGTCCTTATCAAGAATCCCTACTCTCAAGCATCTCTCAACCGGGATAAAGTAAAAAAAGGTGTTACTCTAATCAAAACTAGAGGAAGTAATGGAAATTTGAGTAAATACTTTGGGTTTTTCTCTAGTCTAGGTTGCGTCATCCCCGACAACAGCGCCAAAATGTCGGCCGACTGCCAATCCTCACCATATTGATGCTAGCAAAGAAAGAACCACATACATAAAATGTCAATCCATGGGATGTAGCTGACCCAACTAGTGCATGGAGGCTACAAGAGATAGCTAATCTTTTGAAAAACCCAAGTCTAAGTCGTTCATACCTACCTCAGTCTCAAGAAATCAAAAGCTACTTTCCTTACCACAATCTTGTTCCAATGATTTTGTATAGCTACAAGTCTCCGAATGCAACAAAACTTTATGCCTAGCATGATCAAAGTATCCTTAACACTCCCATGTACTCAAATGTCATTTTTGACACTCATACAAAATCGTGCCTAAGATAAACAACCTATTTTAGGTCAGTTAATTTTGGACATTAAGGCACTTTATAGCTTCCTCTAGACGTGCTCCACCTATTCCTAAGGTCAAAAACTAGTTTTAGTGCATGTACGGTGTCTACAAAGTAAAATCATCTTGTAGACGACATGACTAAAATCACACTTTCATCGCAAGAAACTTATGTTAAATGGAAGAGCTTTCAACTGCGAACGAGTTGGTATGCTCAAAATAGAAATGCAACACCGTACAAGAGAGACAAGAAGAATCAAAGAAACAATAGACTCACGTTGAGCTTCTGCAGCAAACGCTTACTTCCATTATCCAAAAAATTAGGTTTTAATTACAAAAGTTGGCTTTTATACCTTAGCCAAGGTTCAAAGAATGAATTTCTAGCTATTTGGGCTCAAGACAAAGCTTAGAAACTCCATATGATTACAAACTTGGAGGCCCTCAACCCCTTTAGACTCTCTGGAAATCAATAATATTACAACGGATTTGCTCTTTGTGGGATTTTTCAGTGATACAAAGGGATTTAATGACCATAACCAACAAACGGGAGCCAAGACTTACTTGGGGCTTCCACAAAGGAGATAGCCCTGCTACAGCATACACCTTGAGCACGAAGCTACTAGGGAATGGAAACCAGAAGAGTCATCTCTTCTTCTTCTTTTGCTTAAGCAAGATAACAATGTATGTCTTACTACCCTTGATCTCAACAAAATGGCTAACGAGGTCCATTTTTTGCCTTGAGCACCACTTGCATTCAACTTAGATTCACTAGAATTTCTTGACATCCAAGTCTCAATGGTAGGATTATCCATCATCTCATGTCTATTTTGCATCCCCTCAGTCTGGCTCTTAATTCTTACATCACCAAAGGGATCAACTAGTGCAACTGGTTCCTCTTGTAGCTCCACTGTCAAGAAATCCATCTCTTTAGCCAACTCCCTACATATCCGAGCCCTTCACTGGTCTTTACTTCCATCCTATTGAAATCTTTTGAGGTCTTGACCTCTCTAGTGACCCACCTCCAAGTAGTTTTGATCCTTGGAATGAGAGCAACTTCCACCTTGGGGAAAGCCCTAGAATAATGCTCAATTTTGCAACACTTATAGAAGGCACTTGCAAACAATACAAATGATAATTCTTGTCGGTATGCATCAAAATTTCCCATGTTCGAATCCATATACTTGGGGATGGGTTTACTCAAATTCCACCATTTGCAAACCTTTATGTTCAGGCCAAACCTTACCCGCTGCAATTTAAGAATGAACAACACCCTTCCAAGCACTGTAGTTATGGTGTCCACAAAGTCTTAGAGCCACATAGGAAAACCCTTGTGAGTGACCCAAAGTAGGAAATAGTCCATAATTCTTTGTTTGAATAGAACTTGGGTGTCCAAGGCATAACATACGCAAAATGAGAAGCTCCCCATATGCCTCCTCTCATCACCAACTCCTGGACAGTTTGTTCAGAAGCACATCGTACAACTTGTTGAGAGCACTCTTTGGTGAGAGCTCTTGAGGTGTGTGGCTATGGAGTCCTTGAGCTTCTCCTTTCTCATGTGACTTGATTAACACTAATCAATGCTTAATTCTCTTTCACTATGCCTCTCTCATGCTTCTTATGATTGCTAATGATGCTTTGATTAGGTAGATCATAACCAATTAGTGGTTAATCCCGCTCTAATCTTATGTGATTGTCCTCTTTTGCTTGTGTGTGCGTGTAGGTTTGATTGGAGTGTGGTGCTCGATGGATCTATGTGTGTGTGCTTGTGATTAGTGTGTTGCATGATAGGATTAGTGTTGTGTGCGTCTTGCAATCGTTAGTGTGTGTGGTTGGGTTGATTGGAGGTGAAGGGAAGTAAATGTGGAGATTGCCCATCATTTTGGCTTAGCTCCTCCATAGGCCGAGAAGCTCATCTCGTAGAGTCAACCATTCGTGTTGACAAAAAACAGGGAGAAAAAAGACCAACCCAAAGCCCTGAGCGGCAAAAAAAAAAAATTAAGTTGTCAAAATCAAGCGTGCAAATTGAGCTTCTAGTTGGACGAACAGGGGCACAAATTACGGTGGATTGAAGACTAAGTTATTCAAGGCCCAAGTTGTCTTCAAGAATTGGATGCAACTTGGCCTAAGTATAATATATCTTTTTGGATCTAGTTGCACTGACTGGTGGTGTGAGGACGATTGAGGGGAATGTTTCAACAGCAGACCATTTAAGTCCAAAATAATTTTGAGTATGGATTTCTCAGCATCTGCACTAGATGAAGTAGCAACAAATGGAAATGGCTCTTGAGCAGACGTTTTAGTCTCTTTTGAAGTAGGTTGTATTGTTGGAGTAGGCATTTCTTTATTCTCACTGTTGCAAGCTTGCTCAAGGTGCACATCACTAGACTTTGCTATAGACGTATCATCCACCTCGGGCATGTCAAAAATAATAGAATCAAGGGGTTCAACAATTGCGGACTCAACCACAGGGGCCTTATCTATCCCAATTTGTGAATCTAAAAAACACAAATAACGTTGGTTTCTCAAAAAATCACTAGAATTTAAATCACTAATTTTAAACATGTGGAAGTCGAACTTAGGAGTTTATTCAAGGTAAAATAAATATTATAATCCTTGCAACTATTGGTACACAAGGCAACACTAGTCTATACTACAATCTTTTGTGGAAAACTTGTACACACTCAACTTTAATAAATATTAGTACTTAAGTGAATACTGAGGCCACATAAAGTTAACAACAACCATGATTTACTTGATTGAGATTTGATCCATTAAAAGTCATATTAACACATGTAATTAAGACTTCTATCCATATAAATACTTGAAAACATCAAATAAAGTCATAGTCAACAAATTATGTGTCTCCTCATTCAAGTAGACCAATAGTCTCAACACATGCATAGCCATAACCTCTTGATTTAATGTCTAAAGTTAAGCCTTTATCCAAAGGTTTTGATTTTGGACGTTTTGGACATTCGTACAATGAGAGGTATTTTTGTAATCCATCACATTTCCCTTTTCTACAAATTTACAAATCTATGCCTAGTTAATCTCTCTCTTCTTCTATATTCAATTCTTCTCTCAATAGAGACCTTAATAGAAGCAAAGTCTGCCACTTATCCAAGCTAGTGCAAGGAAGTGGCTATTGTTTTAAGTCGGGGATTTAACATTTGAGAGTTTTTCATTTCAAGTTTTTTTGACAATTTTATTAAACTTTTGCGTTTTTTAAACCAAACATGTGTCATAGCATAAAGTATCTATTTAATGTAATTTTCAATCATCATAAGACTCCATATATGTGTGGTTGACAGAGAGAGAAAGTATAAATTCTAGAGAGATAGTATCTATGCGCGTTACCATTGGAAGAAGAGATTATAAACCCTAGAGAGAGAGAATGACTTCTCTTCTCCAATATTTAGAGAGAAAGTAAAATTTCTAGAGTTGTATATCACTATGCACACCAAGTCAAAGCTTATATAACTGACTAGCCAAATAGACCCTGAACCTTGACTACATTGGTAAGCTATCAAAATTTTGGTAGCATATATAATGACGTGAAAATGCAAACAAAAAAAATCCCCATTCCACAACTCATGCCATCAGAGTCAAATATGTTTTCAGGGCATGCCATCAGAGTCAAATAAGTCCACAGCCGATGCATGCGATATATCCACAGCATATGCATGCTATATGTCCACGTCATATGCATGCTTAAAACTTGTTCAGATATTTCTTTATCATTTTCTTTCTCATTATCAAATACTTGTATAAATGTGTCTGAATGAAGGAACTCAAACAAGCTCGACAAAGACCCATCTATTAAGAAATGTTGATGACCTTCAACATCCCACTGTGGTTGCAATAAGACTTCAATAACTCACAGACATTACCCACAAACAACAATGTACATGTTCAAAGACCAAGGTACCCAGATAAATACAAGGTTTAATATACAAAACAAACTTAGATAGCCTAATTTTGTACAAATGAATAACAATATCAAGTTGGTACAAGATCCCACCCAAAAGGAAGAAGCTCCTTCACAAACTTCAAACCATCTATCAATCTTCCAAATAGTAAAGCACCAAAAAAGTTGAACCAAAGAGAGTAGACCTCACTTGCATCCATAGAAATAACATAACATTTTGTTAGCATTGGCTTTGTATGCATGTGATGCATGGGAATCCTAGTTGTTATCCATGTCACAAAGGTACATCTTTTACTGCAATTAAAATATAAATTTCAGTGCAATTACACCATTACAAACTTTTAACAGGCTGATATATTGGTACTGGTACTGATACTGGTACCAATCTCAAATTTTCAGTGCCAGTACTGGTACTAGTAGTATTGGTACTGGTATCCTGCTATCCTGGTAAATTGGTACACTAGTTGTTATCCATTTCGCATAGGTACACCTTTTTGTGTAAGTACCCTTATAATTGAAAGAGAAATTTCAAGAGACTCTGGTATAAAATTACATCATTTTAAACAAACTTTTTACAATCTAATACACTAGTACTGGTACTGGTACCAGTCTCAGATTTTCAGTGCCAGTTCCATCTTGTACTAGTAGTACTGGTATTGTTATCCTACAATCCTGGTTAACTGGTGTACTAGTACTGGTACTAGTCTTAGACTCTCCGTGCTAGTACTGGTCTTGATATTGCTACATGTCTATAATGTTATAGTGCTATACTGGTTTATTGGCAAACTGGTTTCTAAACATTGTTTATGTCAAGAATACCAAAAAGGTTTATAAACTATTAGTCTTATATGCCATAAGTCTTGCAAAGAGCCAATATACGAGTACTGATACAGGTCTAGTATACTGGTATTGGTACTGGTATTAGTCAGTGCTAGTACTAGTACTGTTACTACCAATACTATTAGTACTGGGACTAAAATTGCAATACTTCTAAACTGGTATACCAACTGGCATAATTAGTATTGGTACTCGTACTAGTACTGGTACCAGTCTCAGATTTCTAGTGCAAGTACTCGTACTAGTAGTATTGGTACTAGTAGTACTGGTATTGCTATCCTGCTATCCCGGTAAATTAGTACACTACTTGTTATCCATTTCACATAGGTACTACCTTTTTGTGTAAGTAACCTTATAATTGAAAGCCAAATTTTGAGAGACTTTGGTAGCCAATTAAATCATTTTAAACAAACTTTTACAGTCTGGTGCAGTGGTACTAGTACTAGTACGAGTCTCAGATTTTCAGTGCGAGTACTGGTACTAGTAGTACAGGTACTTCTATCCTGCAATCCTGGTCAATTGGTATACTAGTACTAGTACTAGTCTCATACTCTGAGTGCTAGTACTAGTACTGGAAATACTGATATTGATACTGCTACACATCTATATTGTTATAATGCTATACTAGTTTATTGGAAAACTGATTTCCAGACATTGTTTATGTAGAGAATACCAAAAAGGTGTATAAGCTAGTAGTCTTATATAGCAGAAAGGTAATTCCATAATTCTTGCAAAGAGCTAGTTATCGATACAGGTTTGGTATATTGGTACTGAGACTAGTATTGGTATCAGTCGGTGCTAGTACTAGTACTGTTAGTACTTATACTCAAATTGTGATACTTCTAAACTAGTATACCAACTGGCATACTCAGTATTGGTACTGGTACCAATCTTAGATTTCTAGTGCCAGTACTAGTACTAGTAGTACTGGTACTGCTATCCTGCTATCCTAGTAAATTGGTACACTAGCTATTATCCATTTCACGTAGGTACTACCTTTTTGTGTAAGTACCTTATAATTGAAAGCAAAATTTCAAGAGACTTTGGTAGCCAATTGCATCATTTTAAACAAACTTTCTACATTCTGATACACTGGTATTGGTACTTGTACCAATCTCAAATTTTAGTGCCAATACTGGTAGAACTGGTATTGATACTGCTTTATTACTTTTTTGGTCTACATGCAGTTTAATGGTTTACCGGTTCCCTAACATATTGTCATTTCACAAATATCATTAGGGCCACTTTGGATGAAAAAAGGATTGTTTAGGGTTTCCCTATTCTTGATCTAAGGGTCAAGGAGGAGCCACATTTCCAAAAGTATGGCACTTTTGTACACGTGTCAAGATCTCCTTCACTTAATTTTTGAATATTTTGCACTATTTTAGCCATAACTTTTGCATATGAACTCCAAATTTAGTGCTCAAATGGTCCATGGGTGGCGCTTGATGAGCTCTATCCAATGAGTACCCATGTTGAATAGTTTTGGTAAGATCTTCATGGTCTTTTTTAGGTTGCCCCTTTTTAGATCCTTACACAGCCCTTTTTTCATCCAAATTGGCCCTAATGTCTTAACAATGTTAAAACCAGGAGTTTTACCCTTGAAGATAAGGGTCCTGCTGAGAGCCAGTATATATTTTATAAGTGTTTATTGTATATATTTTATAAATATAATACATGTTTAGTGATTCAATGTATATATTTTATAAATATAATTCATGTAAAGTGAAATGTGGAATGAAGTGAAGTGAAAGTGAAGGAGCCTATTTAGCTATGAAGAAGAAGAAGGACTAGAAGAAGAAGAGAAGGTACTCAGGATGTATCAACAGTACCGGACCAGTGTAGTAACAATCCACAAGTAGCACCAATACCAGTATACAAGTAGCACTTGTCCAGTATATTATAGTATAAAAACCTTATTGAACCAGTACAAATTCAGTGCTTGTACACCAGAAGTACTAGTATAAGTAGCACCAGTACCAGTTTAGTATAAAACCTAACCAGTTATAGTACCAGTATATCACACTAGTAGCAGTTGTACCAGTTCAATATAATTCAATTCCAGTGTTACAATATATACACACGTAGCATCAGCACAAGTACATTTGTAACACCAATATCAGTCTAGTATAATATAGTACTAGTATCAATCTAGTATAATATAGCACCAGTATCAAGACCAGTCCACAAGTATCATCAGTACCAGAACTAGCTCCAATATCAGTAGCCTTAGTGTCAATATATATAAATTAACACAATACAAAGTGTGTGTGTGTGTGTGTGTGTGTGTGTGTGTGTGTGTGTGTGTGTGTGTGTTAATGTCAGAACAATACAATACCAGTACCAGTTTTATAAGTAGCACCACCAGTCTAGTATAATATTGTACCCAAACAACACCAGTTACAATACTAGTTACTATAAGACACCAAGTACTCCCTAGTGAAACTCACCCCAGTAAATAATTCCGAAGGACATTTACACACTCTCATTATACTATCCTAGCCGGGCAAGGGGTCCACCCATCTTTTAACACCAAAACCAGTATCCCTAGTACCCAAGTAGCATCTGTAGCAAATCAATATAATCCAGTACCAATACCAGTATTAGTACAGCACTAGTACAGAAGTGGCACCAGTACCAGTACACAAAATAGCACCGATCTAGTCTTTTATATTAAACAAACAATCTAAGTACCATAACATGTTCACTACCAGCACACAATTAGCACCAATACCAGTCTCATAAGTAGTCCTAGTATCAGATCGGTATACTATTGTACACAAGCAGTCTAGTCCTAGGATCAGTATAAAGTGGCAACAGTATCAGTTCAATAAAATAAAGTAATAGTACCATTACTAGTACTAGTTGTGTATATTACAATATCACTACCAATACCAATTGAGCACTAGTATACCAGTTGTCTATAGTACCCGTACCCAAGTAGCTTCAGTCTAGTATATTATAGAACACAAGCCGTATTACTACCAATACTAATTCAGTACCAATACACAATTAGCAGAGCATCTTTAGTGACTAACCCCAAAAACCATTTAGTCGGAGTAGCAAGTGTATAAACAAGGGATGCGCCACAATGGCCATATCCACAACCACATGCTGCTATATGAACATCTTTTACCCATATTTTCTATAATTCACAACCCATTCTTACCATAACAACCCATTCCAATGGAGCTGCAAATGGAGCTCTTCCATGCCTTGAAAGGCATGGTGAGAGGTCAGTGTGCATGCTTCCCTCTCATCATGCCTTTCAAGGCATGGGGGAGCTCCAATGGAGCCACAATTGAGCTCCAAATGGAGCTCTTCTTCAAGGCATGGGGGAGCCCCAATTGAGCTCCAAATGGAGCTCTTCTTCAATGCATGGAAGAGATCCATTTGGATCTCCATTGGGGCTCCATTGGAGCTCCCCCATGCCTTGAAAGGCATGGTGAGAGGGCAGCGTGTGTGTTGCCTTCTCACCATGCCTTTCAATGCATGGAGGATCTCCATTTGAAACTCCATTAGAGCTCCCCCATGCCTTGAAAGGCATGGTGAGAAGTCAGTGTGCGCGCTGCCTTCTCACCATGCCTTTCAAGGCATGGAGGAGTTCCATTTGGAGCTCCATTGGAGCTCTCCCATGCCTTGAAAGGCATGGTGAGAAAGCAGCATGCACTCTGCCTTCTCACCATGCCTTTCAAGGCATGGAGGAGCTCCATTTGTGCTCCATTGGAAGCTCCTATAGCGGAACTTCATACACACACACACACACACACACACACACACAACAACAACAACAACAACAACAACAACAACAACACATTTCCCCAATACAATCATGCACACACACATGCACGCATGCACACACACATACACACTTGCATTCACACGCACAACCACATAGTAACACATGACGCAAATACAATAATTCATACTCACACGCAAACACACTTAGAATCATGCATTTGCATACTGCAAACACAAACACAAATAAACTGGTTGTAATACACATGTTACGGGCAATAGGGTTCCAGAGGTAGCCGGCCATGAGGAAGCAGACGTGAAAAGGGAAGTGGCCAATTATTACTTAGAGTGGGCCACTTGGAGGATGAGCAATCAACCCTAAGTAGTAGCAGGTGTAAGCCTTATTCCACGTATTTGAGCAAGATGATTGAGAGGAAGACGCATTTGTAAAACACCTTGGCCTTACTCTTCGTGTAATAATCTATGCCTACTCGCATGTACCGGCATCGGGGGTGTACACATCATTTCCTGTGGTAGTGGTCATGTGGCTCCATCGGCGTGCTCCCTAAGAGCACCAAGGTGCTTTAACATGCTCCCAAAGAGCAGCACGCATGCCCTCAAGAGCAGCATTTACCCTAAAAGAGAAGCACGTACGGCCCCAAGAGAAGCTTTTATTATCCTATCTAGTGTGAAGTGGCCTTCTCTGCAAGTACGTAATCTACAGCTGTGTAAAATGTAGGGATGGAGCAATGGGCACTTTCCTGCTGCGCATAGTGGCACACCCTCCGATTCCAAGTTATACGCACAGGCTTTTGAGAGGACAAAGGAAGACTGGCAACCTTGTCATGCAGCCAATGCACATGGGTGGTGATCCCCCGTGATATGAAGCATTCACGTAAGAGGATCTTCACGTGCAACATCCAGATGACACAAATCAATGCTTCCGCGGAGATTACAGTATAAAGGCCTCACCCTCACACATGGCATGGTTGAACGCAAATTGTATGTTGTTTTTGAGAGGGCCAGGCGATCCTCTGCTTATATACATATTCAAGATTAATAGGATTCAGTTCATCCATCATAAATATTTTTGAGTAAAAGTGTTTGATAATTGATTTTGGTCTCCATGATACTCTTGAAATCCACAGTTGCGTATATTGTTCTCAATGGCAATGTAGCTAGTGAGATCCTAAAGTGCCTAAGAGCAAGAGATAATGCCTCTGAATTGAGAGTAGAATTTGTAATTGTATGACCCATCTTCCACAATCAAACAGGGCTTAAAGCATATCATAATGCCTTTGAATCGAGAGGAGAAGTTGTCATTGCCTAACCCATGTTCCAAAATTAAACGAGGAGCCTATTTTGAACTTCTTTTAAGTTATTTCTTGCAACCTTTAATAAGAATGTTGGTTTTTCTTTCTTCGTGATAAACCTTTGCAATAGCTCATGCATATATATGTATGGTTTACTTATAGAGTTGCATGTGTGTAGATTGATAATTGTCTAATTGTATAATGCATGGAGCTAACTTCCGGGGCACCTTCGTAGTCTTTCCCATGCATAGCGTCAGAGTGTCTATTGCTGCCATGGACAGACTCTTGTTTGCTCAGTTCTTTGAGCTCATGCTAGAGATGGCTATCAATGGCCTTACTGGAAATCTCTCCTTTGGCCCTGACATTGCCTTGGATTTTGGACTCAAAGGAGCTGACATCACCATGGCCTCCTACTTGTCTGAGCTTTTGCACTTGGCTAGCCTCACCACTTCTCTCATAGAGAACATTGAGCAACACAACAAAGACAAGAATTTTGTAGGTCTCATTCAGGTGAATACGAGGCATGCATCATTGCAAGTCATCCCCACATGATTGTCCAATAATGTCCAGTCCTGATGGGGGCAGCCATAGCCCATGAAGGCGACCAGAGAAAGTCAAGTGATCTAGTTGCAAAATCAAAGGGTTTCTGGAAATGGCAAACAACAATGCACTGAGAGAGCAGCCTTGTCTCATATTCAGGGATCATCCAAGAGGCCAAGAATCCCCGAGGAAGCATTGTGATCATATAAGAAGTGTATAATATTGGATAACTTTGCCTCATAGAGCATCCAATCAGAGGCTAAGACTCAATCAACTCACCATCAAGAATCCATATTAGCATATAAGAAGTGTACAATGCTGACTAAACTTGCCTCATGGATCATCCAAGAGGCCAAGACTCAGTCAACTCACCATCAACAATCCCTCAGGAAGTGTTGTGATCATATAAGAAGTGTGCAATATTGGCTAGCTTTGGACACCGCACAATATCCACAATGAATTCCCAACACACACAACATCAAAGGCCTTTTCAATGTCAACTTGTATCACAAGTACATCTTGTTGGGTATATTTTGCGTATTCATTTCCAAACATGACATTCACCAAATTATCTATGATTTTTCAATGAGGTATGAAACCATATTGGGCCGAATGAATACTTGCAAGAAGGTATGAGTGACAATCATCTTGGCGAAAATTTTGTATATGACTGGAATCAAAGAGATTAGCCGCCAATGAGAGAATTGTGCACAAATAGCTTAAGCAATCCCTCTTTCCATGCAAATCCTACATTTTTATTCTCTCATGTTGCATTCAGTGTGTACAACAATGGCAATTTGAGGGGCTCCCAAAAGGATAAAAAGAATTCCACAGTGAGACCTCCAATAGCCAAGAGAAAGTAAGGCCAAATGCAATTAAACTTCAATGATTTTAGCCTTGATTTTTTGCACATAATAAGGGGAGAGGATTGGATGCACCCAAGAGAGGAGACCTTGTTGGGCATAATGAGCTTTAGCTAAAACTAGAGGAGAATATGCTTATGGTACAAAACCATGTAGGTATCAACAAGCTCACTCTTTGAGGTTGTTCAGTAGCCTGTATGTAGCATAAATTGTTTGCTGGCTTGGGAGGCTTGGGAATGATGCGGGTTCTTTAACAACTATTTCAAAACACACCCTTTGTCCCCAAATACTCGCTGACGAGCCCGAGTTTTCCATTTAACTAGTTTATATTTATCAGTATGCTAAAGAGACACAAGGGCCTTGTATAACTCTATTACTTCACATTCAGATAGTGGTCATGTGTCAGCCATATATTGGAGCATTTGACACACACATTTTGCACCCTCTACATCCTCACATAAACATTGCATGTAGTGTTGGCCATAATCTTTAAATATACCATGCATTTGGTCAAGATGTAGGGGAATATCATGAACCATATCGCAAAATGTCAGATGTGTGAGATAATAATTATTGATATGTAGCAAGCGCTTTTGAGAGAGAGTCTAATCTTTTAAGCATTGCCCAAAGTGCAGGGTTAATAGAATAGGGGAAGGATTTGATAGCATCAGGGTATGATCAATCCACATCTCACATACAAATTCATCATATTGCTTCACGTTGAGAACATACCACCAATCTAATTGTGCACTATACAAGGATTGAACATTACGTTGATAAGTGTATCCCAACACATCTAGATGCAAGACACTCCACAAATCACGCATTTGCCTACACACAATAAGATGATCCCAAGCTTGGGTTTCTGCAGTAAACATGTGTGAGTGTCCTATGGTGTTATCAGACATAGACGATGCATCACAAAGGAAGGCATTAGAGGTTCATGAATAGGAACTGAAGCTCATAGAAAGATATATCATGCCACAATGTAGCCCATTTTTTAGAGGATCTATACGCATACACGCCACTAATTGCATAAGTATGGCCATTTATCATACATTGCACAACCATCCAATGTACGCTTGGATAATTATGCACAAGAACGGGCACTTGAGGAAAAGAGATTCTCATATCACCAATTGATTCTTCAAAATCAAAGTTTCAAATTACTCATAGGCCACAAAACATATAAGCCTTCACAACTTATCTTACACCAAGCTGCCTGTTGTGGGCTGCCATATCCTATATCATGTGGGAAAAACAGACTGTATCTCTCAAACCACATCTCCAAATTAGATTCTTTTTGCCCTAAAAGTTCTCTGCAGTTTCTAAAACATAATTTTTGAAGGCCACAAATTTCAAATCTATTTTTCTCTTTGTGAAAAATTGGCACGAACAACAAGTTTCCCTTGCACGACTACACATAAAAAAGGCTAGTCGACGGCAAAAAATTGTATCCAAAAGCATCAAGGAGGCATGAAACCCCAAAACCTCTAAATGTTTTATATTAGCTATACTTTTTATGTCTGTATATGATTTTTAGTTATATACAAGTCATACTTCAAATAACTCACTAACGAGCACTTACAGTAACCCGGTGACTGCTAGTGCTACACTAGCGACTTGCACTACATGCACATGTGCTTGCTAAAGCAAGCTTAAAAATTCACAAAAGAAATCCCACACACCCTTTTGACACACAACACCATGTCCATATGTAAATTTACAAAAAAAAAGGGGGTGTCCACCAAATGCGCCCAATAAGGTGAATGTGGACCATGTATGCTTGCTAGTCTATCTCTCCTAGTCTTTTTTTCCTCTCACAACATTTTCAATGTTTCTCTCGCCACTTTCATTTTTCTTTAACTTTGTTTGTAATTCATGCCTACATATTACTAGAGAAAAAATTTGATTGGTCTATAATGACTTGACAAAGATATAAATCCTCTCAATACATTATAATGTTTCTCTCACCACCTTCGATGTTCTCTATCTGTGTAAGTATGTCATTGCCATATATTACTTGATAAAAAAACATAATTGGTCAAAAAAATTAAAAAAAGTTTAAAATTTTCCTTAAAAACTCAAAATGAAAAACTCACAAATAAAATACATCCTTTTAAGTCTACCACAATTAGACCCCACAGAAGGTTCACCACCACACTTGTTTGAATTAGCCTCCATGAAAGGTCCACCACTTGTCCAAGCTATATGGGGTTGTTTGAAGGTCTAACACACTTCTTGAGATTGGAATCTATGTATGGTTCACCTACCCATGCTAGCCTTGAAAGTATAAAATAAAGGGGATATTACAAGGTCTAAAACTCATAATTCAAGCTCTTGAGTCTAGGCTAGTGTTTTTTTTTAATCTAAGGATTCATCACTAAAAAATTATAAGATTATTCTCTACATTTAAACCTTTAATTCTTAACGATGAAAAAGATGGACTCAAAAAATACTACATAAAACAAAACCTAACATTAAGAGTATCAAATCAACAAGAATAGATGTTAACATATACAAGAAGTTCAAAACATACGTCCTTGCATTTCCAAGTAGGCCTCCATTGACAAAGGAGGTTGGTCTTATTCTCCTTCTTCTTCTTGTGGAGAAATCTCTTCTCTGATGGGCACATCATCAACTAATTGCAAAGTAGGTTGTTGATCTTGAAGGCTAGCCCACTTTTCTATATCAGCATGGGCCTTAGCAAATTCGAGAAGCCTGGTTGCTAAGGTTCCTTACTCTTGCACGCTCTCAACTAAGCAGATGACATCGTTTTTTTATTGTAATCCTTCTTGTGCAACCAGAGAGCCATCACTAAGGAGATCTACAAGCTTGCGATCTTCAAAACAGTATGTATGAATGTAGTGCTTGACAAAAACTCTTTTTTTGGCTTCCAAATATTGCAAATCTGACATGCCTTCATTTTCTACTTGAAGCAAAGAACAATCAATTGGCAAGGGATGTTGTTTTGATCTCCTTCCTAGGTCTTCAAATGCATTACCTTGTCCCATGAAGGCAATAACCACAAGGAATTGAATTGCTCCTTTGCAAGGTGCTAATGGAAAGTGATGCAAGACACCACAGCAATGGTAGCTCACATTATCTCCCATACTCTGGAATGCACATTGCAATTTTGTGAGTTTAGAGAATCTATAAATGTAAGAAACACAAATCCAGGATCAATTGAGCTTCCAAAAATAGCCAACATCCCATCCAAAGCATTGCTAAATATCTGCTCACTCCACTACAAGTTGTTCCCATAGTGTTTTGTCAAGTCTAAAATGCAGAAGCCAATGGGAATTTGGTTGTTGAAGTGGCGCTTCAAGTAGAGATTTCCTTCCATCTGTAGGTTCACCACATAGATGGATCATGGAAAATCAAGAGACTCCATTTTCTCCTTGTGAAGTTGAATTGCCCATTGCATGTATTTTATAGCTTTATCCCGGAAAATCCATTTTCTTTGTTCCATGCTTCAAGCTATTTTTGAGCCATTGCTCACATAGCATTAGAATGGTTTTATAAAATGCATCATTGATGTTATACATGCTGAGTATTTCCTCATAATCTTTACATGGTGATGACTCTTCAAAGCATTGAAGCCTTCAAGGAGTGCGTCTTGAATGAGTTTGTCTTGTTTGAGTTGCTTGACTCGATCATACATATCAATTACATCGCCATCTTTTGCACTCCTTGACAATAAAATCTTCTCATCTTTAATTTCTTCTTGAATGATCTCTACCTTTGATTCCTCAAGACCGAGGGTTTCTTGTTCTCCTCCTCAAGCCTTTTAATAATTTCTAGCCAACAATCATAAACTCGATCAGAATATGTAACCATGTATGCCTGTTTAGCAATCCAACTTCCTCCTGCACTCATTCTTGCTAATCGAAGAAAAGTCTAGAAAGAAATATACACCAATGAGAAGATTGAACGCAAGTGTTCAATTAAAGACAATAATAAAGAAGAAGAAAGACACTTATATCCCATCCAGCACGAGATATATGTCCCTCTGCAATTGTCCCTCTGCAACTCCAGTTACTACCCTTGATGGCCAGCCTGAATAGATCCATTGACTTCGCAAATGCCACAATATTTGACTATAAGGTTGCTTCACATACAATGCTTTAGCCTCATCATTTGCAATTGTAGATATAGCAGTTGCAACCATTGGAGGAGTATTTACAACAATACGAGACTTTCAAAATTTATACACGTCAATCAATCTTTGAAAAAGCTCATTGTTTTTTTGTTCATTGTGAAGAAAAACTTTTACGGCATAAATTGAATGTTGGCCATCAAGAATCCAATAATGATAATCTTGTAGTTTGCCCTCTTGTACCTCTTCTGCTGCCAAAGGTGTACCCTTCTTTGCCTTTGCATTTTGAACAGGCATTAAATATGCACACTTTGCAGGCTTAGTTGTACTCTAGGAAAATCCAAATAGCATGCTTTCAGCATGTTTTCCATCAATAATACGTACATTATAGTGATCAGGAGCCAGCCAACAATTTTGAATAGGGATATCAAACTCCTTATATTGGAAAGGGAAATAGGTTATATACTTATTCATTCCACCTGTATCTTTTTCTTGTCCTTTCATGGCCTCTGCCTCTAGATCTTCTGGATCCACAATTCTCATCTTGGACGTTGAACCTTGTGTTGAGGATGCTAGAGATGCATTGTCTACATCCAAAATAGAACTAGTCTCCTTAGGTGCTACTTTTTGCACTTTGACTTTCTTGTTTATAGGTGGTCGTGAAGCTTTCACCTTCTTTCCCTGTAGTGTGGCTATGATGGAACTTTGAATTTGATCTGTTGTGACACCTTGAGGTGACTCTTCAATCTTCCATCCTTGAGAAAACATTGTCTCATCTTTATTTTGAGACATGTGTGAAAATGCATATGCTCCTGGAGATAATTGGAATTCTTGATTCATTGGGACTACAATATCAATGCATTCTACCTGTGGATGACCATCAACTGTAGATATAGAGGCTTCCACTACTTAGCCAACATCTTCAAATAGACTGTCATTCTCTTTCTTTGCAATAAATAGATGCAGCTTATGAAATTGTGCACCCTCCACACCATGTATATCCAGATACCAATTCCTTTTATCATTGCAAGTATAGTCAATTGAGACAGCCACCCTTGTAACATACAAAAGAAGGTGGCTCTTTAGACTCTTAAAGGCATTTTTGTTAATCCTACCATTATGTTGAATGTAAATGCATTGTACTAATGCTTGATATACGCTTAATCGCTTGGGCTTTCCCCTCTTCCTGGAAAAAAAAATTCAGTTGTTACTAAATAATATAGTCCACCACTTGTCCAACCTACTTCCAAGGTGGTTTGTAGGTCCACCACTTGTCCAAGCTAGCTCTACTAAAACAAGCTATCTCTATTGTTTCAAGGTCAATCTGTGAATGGAGTGTAGCTACTATGTCTATTAGCATGAATGGTTTAGGGCAAAGGTCCACCACTTGTCCAACCTACTATCCATTGTGTTATGGAGGCTTTAGCCCAAGGTGACTTGAAGGTACACCACCTTTCCAAGGTATCTCTATTGAAACAAGCTATTTCTATTGTTTCAAGGTCAACATGTGAATTGAATGTAGCTACTATGTTTACTACCATGGATGGTTTGGGGCATAGGTTCACCCCTTGTCCAACCTACTATCCATTGTGTTATGGAGGTTTTAGCCCAAGGTGGTTTAAAGGTCCACCACCTGTCCAAGATAGTTCTATTGAAACAAGCTATCTATGTTGTTTCAAGGTCAATGTGTGAATGGAGTGTAGCTACTATGTCTATTAGCATGGATGGTTTGGGGAAGAGGTCCACCGCTTGTCCAACCTACTATCCATTGTGTTATGGAGGTTTGTGCCCTAGGTGGTTTGAAGGTCCACCACCTATCCAAGCTAGATCTATTGAAAGAGGCTATCGCTATTGTTTCAAGGTCAATGTGTGAAAGGAGTGTAGCTACTATGTTTACTACCATGGATGACTTGGTACAGAGGTCCACCCCTTGTCCAACCTACTAATCATTGTGTTATGGAGGTTTTAGACCAAGGTGGTTTAAAGGTCCACCATTTGTCCAAGCTAGCTATATTGAATAGTACTATCTCTATTATTTGAAGGTCATATTTGTGAATGGAGTGTAGCTACTAGATGTATTACCATGGATGGTACCACTTGTCCAACCTACTATCCATTGTGTTCTGGAGGTTTTAGCCAAGGTTGGTTTGAAGGTCCACCACCTGTCCAAGCTAGATAAATTGCACAAAGCTATATCTATTGTTCCAAATTCAATCTGTGAATGGAGTGTAGCTACTTTTTTTACTACCATGGATGGTTCCGGGTAGAGGTCCACCACTTGTCCAACCTACTATCAATTGTGTTATGGAGGTTTTAGCCCAAGATTGTTTGAAGGTCCAACACATGTTCAAGCTAGCTCCATTGACAAAAGATATCTCTAATGTTTCAAGCTCAATATGTGAATGGAGTGTAGCTACTTTTTTTACTACCATGGATGGTTTGGGGGAGAGGTCCACCACTTTTCCAATCTACTATCCATTGTGTTATGGAGGTTTTAGCCCAAGGTTGTTTTAAGGTCCACCACCTGTCCAAGCTAGCTCTATTGAAAGAAGCTATCTCTATTATTTGAAGGTCAATGTGTGAATAAAGTGTAAGTACTATGTTTATTACCATGGATAGTATGGGATAGAGGTCCACCACTTGTCCAACCTACTATCCATTGTGTTAGGGAGGTTTTAGCCCAAGGTGGTTTCAATTTGGGCCACCTGTTTAAGCTATCTCTAATGTTTCAAGGTCAATGTGTGAATGGAGTGTAGCTACTATCTCTATTACCATGGATGGTTTGGGGTATAGGTTCACAACTTGTCCAACCTACTATCCCTTGTATTATGAAGGTTTTAGCCCAAGGTGGTTTGAAGGTCCACCACCTATCCAATCTAGCTCTATTTACAATAGTCGTTTCTCTATTTTTTGAAGGTCAATGTGTGAATGCAGTGTAGCTAATATGTTTACTACCATGCATGGTCTGGGGCAGACATCCACCACTTGTCCAACCTACTATCCGTTGTGTTATAAAGTTCTTATCCCAAGGTGGTTTAAAGGTCCACCACATGTCTAAGCTATCTCTATTGAAAGAAGCTATCTTTATTCTTTGAAGGTCAATGTGTGAATGGAGAGTAACTACTATGTTTACTACCATGGATGGTTTGGGGTAGAGGTCCACCATTTGTCCAACCTACTATCCATTGTGTTATGGAGGTTTTAGCCCTATGTAGTTTGAAGGTCAATCTGTGAATGAAGTGTAGCTACTATGTTTACTACCATGGATGGTTTGGGACAGAGGCCCACCACTTGTCCAACCTACTAATCATTGTGTAATGAAGGTTTTAGTCCAAGGTGGTTTGAAGTTCCACTACCTGTCCAAGCTAGTTCTATTGAATCTATTCCTATCTCTAGTCTGATCACGTGGATGGTTTGGGGTAGAGGTCCAACACTTTTCCAACATGCTATCCATTGTGTTATTGAGGTTTTAGCCCAAGACGGTTTAAAGGTCCACCACCTGTCCTATTGTTTGAAGGTCAATGTGTGAATGGTGTAGAGCTACTATGTTGACTACCATTGATGGTTTGGGACAAAGGTCCACCACTTGTCCAACCTACTAACCATTGATGGTTTGGGACAGAATCTATCACTATTGTTTGAAGGTTAGAGTGTGAATGGAGTCTAGCTACTTTGTTTAATACCATGGAGGTTTTGGGACAGAGGTCCATTACTTGATTAACCTACTACCCATTATGTAATGGAGGATTTAGCCGAAGGTGGTTTGAAGGTCCACCACCTATCCAAGCTAGCTCTATTGAATAGTCCTATCCCTACTCTTATAGCATGGATGGTTTGGGGTCGAGGTCTAACACTTGTCTAAACTACTATCCATTGTGTTATTGAGGTTTTAGTCCAAGGTGGTTGGAAGGTCCACCACCAGTCCAAGCTAGCTCTATTGAAAAAATCTATCTCTATTATTTTAAGGTCAATGTGTGAATGGAGTGTAACTACTATGTTTAGTATCATGGATGGTTTGGGTAATGGACCATCACCTCTCCAACCTACTAGCCATTGTATTATGCAGGTTTTAGCCCTATGTGGTTTGAAGGTCAACCACGTGTCCAAGATCGCTCTATTGAATAGACCTATCTCTACTCTGATAGCGTGGATGGTTTTGGTTAGAGGTCCAACACTTTTCCAACCTCCTATCGATTGTGTTATGGAGGTTTGAGCCCAAGGCGGTTTGAAGGTCCACCACCTATCCAAGCTAGATCTATTGAAAGAAGCTATCTCTATTGTTTGAAGGTCAATGTGTGAATGGAGTGTAGCTACTATGTTTACTACCATGGATGGTTTGGGGTAGAGATCCACCACTTTTCCAACCTACTATCCATTGTGTTGTGGAGGTTTAAGTCCAAGGTGGTTTGAAGGTCCACCACCTGTCTAAGATAGCTCTATTGAAAAAAGTTATCTCTATTGTTTGAAGGTCAATTTGTGAATGGAGTGTAGCTATTATGTTTACTACCATGGATGGTTTGGGACAGAGGTCCACCTCTTGTCCTACTTTCCATTGTGTTCTATAGGTTTTAGCCCAGGCTGGTTTGAAGGTCCACTACCTATCCAAGCTAGATCTATTGAACAAAGCTATCTCTATTGTTTCAAAGTGAGTGTGTGAGTGGAGTGTAGCTACTTTGTTTACTATCACGGATGGTTTGGGGCAAAGGTCCACCACTTCTCCAACCTACTATCCATTGTGCTATGGAGGTTTTAGTCCAAGATTGTTTGAAGGTCCACCACCTGTCCAAGCTAGCTTCTTCAAAAGAATCTATCTCTATTGTTTGAAGCTCAATGTGTGAATGGAGTGTAGCTACTTTTTTTACTACCATGGATGTTTTGGCGCAGAGGTCCACCACTTGAAGGTCAATGTGTGAATGGAGTGTAGCTACTTTTTTTACTACCATGGATGGTTTGGGACATAGGTCCAACCTACTATCTATTGTGTTATGGAGATTTTAGCCCAAGGTTGTTTGAAGGTTCACCACCTATCCAAGATAGCTCTATTGAATAGTCATATCTGTAGTCTCATCACATGGATGGTTTGGGTAGAGGTCCACCACTTGTCCAACCTACTATCCATTGTGTTATGGAGGTTTTAGCCCAAGGTTGTTTGAAGGTCCACCACCTGTTCAAGCTAGCTCCATTGAAATAAGTTATCTCTATTGTTTCAAGGTCAATGTTTGAATGGAGTGTAGCTACTTTCTTTACTAACCATGGATGGTTTGGGGAAGAGGTCCACCACTTGTCCAACCTACTATCCATTGTGTCATGGAGGCTTTAGAACAAGGTGGTTTCAAGCTAGCTCTATTGAAAGAAGCTATCTCTATTATCTGAAGGTCAATGTGTGAATGGAGTGTAGCTACTATTTTTACTACCACGGATAGTATGGGGTAGAAGTCCACCACTTTTCCAACATACTATCCATTGTGTTATGGAGGTTTTAGCCCAAGGTGGTGTGAAGGTGGCCCACCTGTTCAAGCTATCTCTATTATTTCAAGGTCAATGTGTGAATGGAGTGTAAATACTATCTCTATTACCATGGATGGTTTGGGACATAGGTCCACCACTTATCCAACCTACTATCCCTTGTGTTATGGTGGGTTTAGCCCAAGGTGGTTTGAAGGTGCACCACCTGTCCAAGCTAGCACTATTGAATAGTCCTATCTCTATTGTTTTAAGATCAGTGCATGAATGGAGTGTAGCTACTATGCTTACTACCATGGCTGGTCTAGGGCAGAGGTCCACCACTTGTCCAACCTACTATCCCTAGTGATATAAAGTTTTTAGCCAAGGTGGTTTGAAGGTCCACCACCTGTCCAAGCTAGCCCTATTGAAAGAAGCTATCTCTATTGTTTGAAGTTCAATGTGTAAATGGAGTGTATCTACTATGTGTACTACCATGGATGGTTTGGGGTAGAGGTCCACCGCTTGTCCAACATACTATCCATTGTGTTATGGAGGTTTTAGCCCTGGGTGGTTTGAAGGTCAGTCTGTGAATGGAGTGTTACTACTATTTTTACTACCATGGATGGTTTGGGATAGAGGTCCACAACTTGTCCAACTTACTAACCATTTTTTTGAGAAGGTTTTAGCCCAAGGTGGTTTGAAGGTCCACCACCTGTCCAAGCTACATCTATTGAATAGTCATATCTCTAGTCTGATCATGTTGATGGATTGGGGTAGAGGTCTAGCACTTTTCCAACCTACTATCCATTGTGTTATTGAGGTTTTAGCCCAAGGTGGTTGGAAGGTTCACCACCTGATTAAGTTTGATCTATTGAAAGAAGTTATCTCTTTTGTTTGAAGATCAATGTGTGCATGAAGTGTAGCTACTATGTTTACTACCATGGAGGGTTTGGGACAGAGGTCCATCACTTGTCCAACCTACTAACCATTGTGTTATGGAGGGTTTAGCCCAAGGTGGTTTGAAGGTCTACCACCTGTCCAAGCTAGCTATATTGAATAATCCTATCTCTACTCTAATAGCGTGGATGGTTCTAAGTAGAGGTCAATCAGTTGTCCAAGTTGCTATTTCTTGTGTTATAAAGGTTTTAGCCCAAGGTGGTTTCAAGGTCCACCACCATCCAAGGTAGCTCTATTGAAAGAAGCTATCTCTATTGTTTGAAGGTCAATGTGTGAATGGAGTGTAACTACTATGTTTACTACCATGGATGGTTTGGGCAGAGGACCATCACTTGTCCAACCTACTAGCCATTATGTTATGGAGGTTTAAGTCCAAGGTGGTTTCAAGATCCACTACCTATCCAAGCTATCCAAGCTAGCTCTATTGAAAAAGGCTATCTCTATTGTTTGAAGGTCAATTTTTGAATGGAGTGTAGCTACTATGTTTACTACCATGGATGGTTTGGGACAAAGGTCCACCACTTGTCCAACCTACTTTCCATTATGTTCTGGAGGTTTTAGCCCAGGTTAGTTTGAAGGTCCACCACCTATCCAAACTAGATCTATTAAACAAATCTATCTCTATTGTCAATGTGTCAATGAAGTGTAGCTACTTTGTTTACTACATGGATGGTTTGGGGTAAAGGTCCACTACTTGTCCAACCTACTATCCATTGTGTTATGGAGGTTTTAGCCCAAGATTGTTTGAAGGTCCACTACATGTCCAAGCTAGCTCCTTTGAAAGAAGCTATCTCTATTGTTTCAAGGTCAATGTGTGAATGGAGTGTAGCTACTTTTTTTACTACCATGGATGGTTTGGAACAGAGTTCCACCCCTTGTCCAACCTACTATCTATTGTGTGATTGAGGTTTTAGTCCAAGGTTGTTTGTAGGTCCACCAACCGTCCAAGCTAGCTCTATTGAAAAGTCCTATCTCTAGTCTGATCACTTGGATGGTTAGGGGTACTTGTCCAACCTACTAACCATTGTGTTATGGAGATTTTAGCCCATGGTGGTTTGAAAGTCTATAACCTGCCCAAGGTAGCTCTATTGAATAGTCCTATCTCTAGTCTGATGACGTCGATGGTTTGGGGTAGAGGTCCAACACTTTTCCAACCTACTATCCATTGTGTTATTGAGCTTTTAGCCCAAGGTGGTTTGAAGGTCCACCACCTATGCAAGCTAGATCTATTAAAAGAAGCTATCTCTATTGTTTGAAGGTCAATGTGTGAATGGAGTAGAGCTACTATGTTTACTACCATTGATGGTTTGGAATAGAGGTTCACCACTTGTCCAACCTACTAACCATTTTGTTATGGAGGTTCTAGCCCAAGGTTGTTTGAAGATCCACCACCTGTCCAAGCTAGCTCTATTGAAACAATCTATCACTATTGTTTGAAGGTTAGAGTGTGAATGTAGTCTAGCTACTTTGTTTACTACCATGGAGGATTTGGGACAGAGGTCCATTACTTGATTAACCTACTAACCATTATGTTATGGAGGATTTAGCCGAAGGTGGTTTGAAGGTCCACCACCTGTCCAAGCTAGCTCTATTGAATAGTCCAATCCCTACTCTTATAGCGTGGATGGTTTGGGGTCGAGGTCTAACACTTGTCTAAACTACTATCCATTGTGTTATTGAGGTTTTAACCCAAGCTGGTTTGAAGGTCCACCACCTGTCCAAGCTAGCTCTATTGAAAAAAGCTATCTCTATTATTTTAAGGTCATTGTGTGAATGGAGTGTAACTATTATGTTTAGTACCATGGATGGTTTGGGTAATGGACCATCACCTCTCCAACCTACTAGCCATTGTATTATGCAGGTTTTAGCCCTATGTGGTTTGAAGGTCAACCGTCTGTCCAAGCTCGCTCTATTGAATAGTCCTATCTCTACTTTGATAGCATGGATGGTTTTGGTTAGAGGTCCAACACCCTTCGAACCTACTATCCATTGTGTTATGGAGATTTTAGCCCAAGGCGGTTTGAAGGTCCACCACCTATCCAAGCTAGATCTATTTAAAGAAGCTATCTCTATTGTTTGAAGGTCAATGTGTGGATGGAGTGTAGCTACTATCTTTACTACCATAGATGGTTTGGGGTAGAGATCCACCACTTGTCCAACCTACCATCCATTGTGTTGTGGAGGTTTAAGTCCAAGGTGTTTTGAAGGTCCACCACCTGTCTAGGCTAGCTCTATTGAAAAAAACTATCTCTATTGTTTGAAGGTCAATTTTTGAATGGAGTGTAGCTATTATGTTTACTACCATGGATGGTTTGGGGTAGAGGTCCACCACTTGTCCTACTTTCCATTGTGTTCTATAGGTTTTAGCCCAGGTTGGTCTGAAGGTCCACCACCTATCCAAGCTAGATCTATTGAACAAAGCTATCTCTATTGTTTCAAAGTCAGTGTGTGAATGGAATGTAGCTACTTTGTTTACTACCACGGATGGTTTGGGGCAAAGTTCCACCACTTGTCCAACCTACTATCCATTGTGTTATAAAGGTTTTAGCCCAAGATTGTTTCAAGGTCCACCACCTGTCCAACCTAGCTTCTTACAAAGAAGCTATCTCTATTGTTTGAAGCTCAATGTGTAAATGGAGTGTAGCTACTTTTTTTTACTACCATGGATGGTTTGGGGCAGAGGTCCAACCTACTATCTATTGTGTTATGGAGGTTTTAGCCCAAGGTTGTTTGAAGGTTCACCACCTATCCAAGATAGCTCTGTTGAATAGTTCTATCTCTAGTCTCATCACATGGATGGTTTGGGGTAGAGGTCCACCACTTGTCCAACCTACTATCCATTGTGTTATGGAAGTTTTAGCCCAAGGTTTTTTGAAGGTCCACCACCTGTTCAATCTAGCTCTATCGAAATAAGTTATCTCCATTGTTTCAAGGTCAATGTGTGAATGGAGTCTAGCTACTTTCTTTACTAACAATGGATGGTTTGGCGAAGAGGTCCACCACTTGTCCAACCTACTATGCATTGTGTCATGGAGGCTTTAGCACAAGGTGGTTTCAAGATAGCTCTATTGAAAGAAGCTATCTCTATTATTTGAATGTCAATGGGTGAATGGAGTGTACCTACTAGATTTATTATCGTGGATAGTATGGGGTAGAGGTCCACCACTTGTCCAACATACTATCCATTGTGTTATGGAGGTTTTAGCCCAGGGTGGTGTGAAGGTGGCCCACCTGTTCAAGCTATCTCTATTATTTCAAGGTCAATGTGTGAATGGAGTGTAAATACTATCTCTATTACCATGGATGGTTTGGGACATTGGTCCACCACTTGTCCAACCTACTATCCCTTCTGTTATGGTGGGTTTAGCCTAAGGTGGTTTGAAGGTCCACCATCTCTCCAAGCTAGCACTATTCAATAGTACTATCTCTATTGTTTGAAGATCAATGCGTGAATGGAGTGTAGCTACTATGCTTACTACCATGGCTCGTCTAAGGCAGAGGTCCACCACTTGTCCAACCTACTATCCCTTGTGTTATAAAGTTTTTAGCCCAAGGTGGTTTAAAGGTCCACCACCTATCCAAGCTAGCCCTATTGAAAGAAGCTATCTCTATTGTTTGAAGTTCAATGTGTGAATGGAGTGTATCTACTATGTGTACTACCATGGATGGTTTGGGGTAGAGGTCCACCGCTTGTCCAACCTACTATCCATTGGGTTATGGAGGTTTTAGCCCTAGGTGGTTTGAAGGTCAATCTATGAATGGAGTGTTACTACTATGTTTACTACCATGGATGGTTTGGGACAGAGGTCCACAGCTTGTCCAACCTACTAACCATTTTTTTATGAAGGTTTTAGCCCAAGGTGGTTTGAAGGTCCATCACCTATCCAAGCTAGCTCCATTGAATAGTCCTATCTCTACTTTGATCATGTTGATGGTTTGGGGTAGAGGTCCAACACTTTTTCAACCTACTATCCATTAAGTTATTGAGGTTTTAGCCTAAGGTGGTTTGAAGGTTCGCCACCTGATGAAGTTTGATCTATTGAAAGAAGCTATCTCTTTTGTTTGAAGATCAAGGTGTGCATGCGGTGTAGCTACTATGTTTACTACCATGGAGGGTTTGGGACAGAAGTCCATCATTTGCCCAACCTATTAACCATTGTGTTATGGAGGTTTTAGCCCAAGGTGGTTTGAAGGTCCACCCCTGTCAAAGCTAGCTCTATTGAATAATCCTATCTCTACTCTAATAGCGTGGATGGTTTTGGGTAGAGGTAAATCACTCGCCCAATTTACTATTTCTTGTGTTATAAAGGTTTTAGCCCAAGGTGGTTTGAAGGTCCACCACATGTCCAAGCTAGATGTATTGAAAGAAGCTATCTCTATTGCTTGAAGGTCATGTCCAACCTAGATCTATTGAAAGCATCTATCTCTATTTTTTGAAGGTCAATGTGTGAATGGGGTGTCTACTATGTTTACTACCAGGGATGGTTTTGGGGCAAAGGTCCACCACTTTTCCAACCTACTAACCACATGTCCAAGCTAGATGTATTGAAAGAAGCTATCTCTATTGCTTGAAGGTCATGTCCAACCTAGATCTATTGAAAGCATCTATCTCTATTGTTTGAAGGTCAATGTGTGAATGGGGTGTCTACTATGTTTACTACCAGGGATGGTTTTGGGGCAGAGGTCCACCACTTGTCCAACCTACTAACCATTGTTTTATGCAGGTTTTAGCCCAAGGTTGTTTGAAGGTCCACCACTTGTCCAAGCTAACTCTTTTTAGAGAAGCTATCTCTATTGTTTGAAGATCAATGTGTGCATGGAGTGTAGCTACTATGTTTACTATCATGGATAGTTTGGGACACAGGTCCATCACTTGTCCAACCTACTAACCATTGTGTTATGGAGGTTTTAGCCCAACGTGGTTTGAAGGTCCACCACCTATCCAAGCTATCTCTATTGAATAGTCCTATCTCTACTCTGATAGCGTGGATGGTTTGGGGTAGAGGTCCAACACTGGTCCAACCCATTATCCATTGTGTTATCGAGGGTTTAGAACAACGTGGTTTGAAGGTCCACCACCTGTCAAAGCTAGATCTACTAAAGAATCTATCTCTATTTTTTCAAGGTCAGTTTGTGAATGGAGTGTAGCTACTATGTTTAATACCATGGATGGTTTGGGGTAGAGGTTTACCACTTGTCCAACCTACTTACCATTGTGTTACAGAGGTTTTAGCCCAAGGCTGTTTGAAGGTCCACCATCTGGCTGAGCTAGCTTTATTGAAAGAAGCTATCTCTATTGTTTGAAGGTTAATGTGTGAATGAACTGTAGCTACTATGTTTACTACCATGTATGGTTTGGAGTAGAGGTCCACCACTTGTCCAACCTACTATCCATTGTGTTATGGAGGTTTTAGCCCTAGGTGGTTGGAAGATCAATCTATGAATGGAGTGTCACTATTATGTTTACTACTATGGATGGTTTGGGATAAAGGTCCATAACTTGACCAACGTACTAACTATTTTTTCATGGAGGTTTTACCCCAAGGTGGTTTGAAGGTCCACCACCTCTCCAAGCTAGCTCTATTGAATAGTCCTATCTCTAGTGTGATCATGTTGATGGTTTGGGGTAGAGGTCCAGCACTTTTCCAACATACTATCCATTGTGTTATTGAGGTTTTAGCCCAAAGTGGTTTGAAGGTTCACCACCTGTCCAAGTTTGATCTATTGAAAGAAGCTTTCTCTTTTGTTTGAAGATCAATGTGTGCATGGAGTGTAGCTACTATGTCTACTACCATGGAGGGTTTGGGACAGAGGTCCATCACTTGTCCAACCTACTAACCATTGTGTTATGGAGGTTTTAGCCCAAGGTGGTTTGAAGGTCCACCACCTGTCCAAGCTAGCTCTATTGAATGATCCTATCTCTACTCTAATAGCGTGGATGGTTCTAGGTAGAGGTCAATCACTTGTCCAAGTTACTGTATCTTGTGTTATAATGGTTTTAGCCCAAGGTGGTTTGAAGGTCCACCACCTGTCCAAGCTAGATGTATTATTAGAAGCTATTTCTATTGTATGAAGGTCATGTCCAAGCTAGATCTATTGAAAGTGGCTATCTCTATTGTTTGAAGGTCATTGTGTAAATGGAGTGTCTACTATGTTTACTACCAGGGATGGTTTGGGACAGAGGTCCACCAACCTATCCAATCTACTAATCATTGTGTTATGCAGGTTTTATCCCAAGGTTGTTTGAAGGTCCGCCACCTGTACAAGCTAGCTCTTTTTATAAAATCTATCGCTATTGTTTGAAGATCAATGTGTGCATGGTGTGTAGCTACTATGTTTACTACCATGGATGGTTTGGGACATAGGTCCATCACTTGTCCAACCTACTAACCATTGTGTTATGAAGGTTTTAGCCCAAGGTGGTTTTAAGGTCTACCACCTATCATAGCTATCTCTATTGAATAGTCCTATCTCTACTCTGATAGCGTGGATGTTTTGGGGTAGAGGTCCAACAGTGGTCCAACCCACTATCCATTTTGTTATCGAGGGTTTAGAACAAGGTGGTTTGAAGGTCCATCACCTGTCAAAGCTAGATCTACTGAAAGAATCTATCGCTATTGTTTGCAGGTCAATTTGTGAATGGAGTGTAGCTACTATGTTTAATACCATGGATGGTTTGGGGTAGAGGTTCACCATCTGTCCAACCTACTTACCATTGTGTTATAGAGGTTTTAGCCCAAGGTTGTTTGAAGGTCCACTATCTGGCCAAGGGAGCTTTATTAAAAGAAGCTATCTCTATTGTTTGAAGGTCAATGTGTGAATGAAGTGTAGCTACTAAGTTTACTACCATGCATGGTTTGGAGTAGAGGTCCACCACTTGTCCAAGCTACTATCCATTGTGTTATGGAGGTTTTAGCCCTAGGTGGTTTGAAGGTCAAGATCTGTCAGGAGTGTACCTACTATGTTTACTACCATGGATGGTTTGGGACAGAGCTCCACAACTTGTCCAACCTACTAACCATTTTTTTATGGAGGTTTTAGCCCAAGGTGGTTTAAAGGTCCACCACCTATCGAAGCTAGCTCTATTGGAATAGTCCTTTCCCTAGTCTAATCATGTTGATGGTTTGGGGGTAGAGGTCCAACACTTTTCCTACATACTATCCATTGTTTTACTGAGGTTTTAGCCCAAGGTGGTTTGAAGGTTCACCACCTGTCCAAGTTTGATCTATTGAAAGAAGCTTTTCTTTTTGTTTGAAGATCAATTGTGCATGGAGTGTAGCTACTATGTTTACTACCATGGAGGGTTTGGGACAGAGGTCTATCACTTGTCCAACTTACTAACCATTGTGTTATTGAGCTTTTAGCCCAAGGTGGTTTGAAGGTCCACCACCTATTCAAGCTAGCTGTATTGAATAATCATCTCTCTACTCTAATAGTGTGGATGGTTCTGGGTAGAGGTCAATCACTTGTGCAAGTTACTATTTCTTGTGTTATAAAGGTTTTAGCCCAAGGTGGTTTGAAGCTCCACCACCTGCAAGCTATATGTATTGAAAGAAGCTATCTCTATTGTTTGAAGGTCAATGTGTGAATGAAGTGTCTACTATGTTTACTACCAGGGATGGTTTTGGGCAGAGGTCCACCACTTGTCCAACCTACTAACCATTGCATTATGCAAGTTTTAGCCCAAGGTTTTTTGAAGGTCCACCACCTGTACAAGCTAGCTCTTTTCAAAGAAGCTATCGCATATCAATGTGTGGATGGAGTGTAGCTACTATGTTTACTACCATGGATGGTTTGGGACATAGGTCTATGACTTATCCAACCTACTAACCATTGTGCTATGGAGGTTTTAGCCCAAGGTGGTTTGAAGGTCCACCACCTATCCAAGCTATCTCTATTGAATAGTCTTATCTCTAATCTGATAGCGTGGATGGTTTGGGGTAGAGGTCCAACACAGGTCCAACCCACTATACATTGTGTTATCGAGGGTTTAGAACAGGGTATAGAACAAGGTGGTTTGAAGGCCCACCACCTGTCAAAGCTAGATTTACTAAAACAATCTATCTCTATTGTTTGAAGGTTGTGAATGGAGTGTAGCTACTATGTTTGATACCATGGATGGTTTGGGGTAGAGGTTCACCACTTGTCCAACCTACTTACCATTGTGTTACAGAGGTTTTAGCCTAAGGTTGTTTGAAGGTCCACCAACTAACCAAGCTAGATCTATTGAAAGAAGCTATCTCTATTGTTTGAAGGTCAGTGTGTGAATGAAGTGTAGCTACTATGCAGGTTTTAGCCCAAGGTGGTTTGAAGGTACCACCTATCCAACCTATCCCTATTGAATAGTCCTATCTCTACTCTGATAGCGTGGATGGTTTGGGATAGAGGTCCACTATCCATTGTGTTATCGAGGGTTTAGAACAAGGTGGTTTGAAGGTCCACCACCTGTCAAAGCTAGATCTACTGAAAGAATCTATCTCTATTGTTTGAAGGTCAATTTTTGAATGCAGTGTAGCTACTATGTTTAATACCATGGATGGTTTGGGGTAGAGGTTCACCACTTATCCAACCTACTTACCATTGTGTTATAGAGGTTTTAGCCCAATGTTTTTTGAAGGTCCACCATCTGGCCAAGCTAGCTCTATTGAAAGAATCTATCTCTATTGTTTGAAGGTCAATGTGTGAATGAAGTGTAGCTACTATGTTTACTACCATGCATGGTTTCGACTAGAGGTCCACCACTTGTCCAAGCTACTATCCATTGTGTTATGGAGGTTTTAGCCCTAGGTTGTTTGAAGGTCAAGATCTGTGAATGGAGTGTAACTACTATGTTTATTACCATGGATGGTTTGGGACAAAGATCCACAACTTGTCCAACCTACTAACCATTTTTTTATGGAGGTTTTAGCCCAAGGTGGTTTGAAGGTCCACCACCTGTCTAAGCTAGCTCTATTGAATAGTCCTATCTCTAGTCTGATCATGTTGATGGTTTGGGGTAGAGGTCCAGCACTTTTCCAACCTACTATCCATTGTGTTATTGAGGTTTTATCCCAAGGTGGTTTGAAGGTTCACCACCTATCCAAGTTTGATCTACTGAAAGAAGTTTTTTTTTTTTGTTTGAAGATCAATGTGTGCATGGAGTGTAGCTACTATGTTTACTACCATGGAGGGTTTGGGACAGAGGTCCATCACTTGTCCAACCTACTAACCATTGTGTTATGGAGGTTTTAGCCCAAGGTGGTTTGAAGTTCCACCACCTATCCAAGATAGCTCTATTGAATAATCCTATCTCTACTCTAATAGCGTGGATGGTTCTGGGTAGAGGTCAATCACTTGTGCAAGTTACTATTCCTTGTGTTATAAAGTTTTTAGTCCAAGGTGGTTTAAAGGTCCACCACCTGTGCAAGCTAGATGTATTGAAAGAAGCTATCTCTATTGTTTGAAGGTCAATGTGTGAATGGAGTGTCTACTATGTTTACTACCAGGGATGGTTTGGGGCAGAGGTCCACCACTTGTCCAACCCTAGGGGATCCACCATGGAAAACTTACTGCACCATGTAAGTGTAGGGGAGGGGGGGTTTTTACAAGTTACATAAGTGTATAAGTTAGGGGTTGGCCCCCAATAATTTATCTCCCAAGCTTAAAAATAAGGGAGGGGAATATCATATTTATGTGGGGGGGTGGTGAGAAAAGGGAAAAATGAGAGGAAGTTTTTTTGTTTCAAAATCATGGCTTCCCAAAAGAGCCTACCCTTAAACTTATGAGTCAATATCTACAAAGATATATGCAACAACTAATAGTGCTTTATAAATTGCTTGTTTTGTGATTATAATTCATTTGTTGAGGGATGAAAGTTATAAAGAGTTTGTATAGATGCAAATTTACATGGAGAACATGGCACAACTTTATAACCATGTTTTTTGAGTAATTTAGATGGTTCAGAATTGGACGAGTAGCCAGAGTGCAGGCTGATCGAGCACATAGCTTGAAAGTCAAACTAAGACACATTGAGGGTACATCTACTTATCGACAGAAGTGCTTCTTGAGTACTTTGCCAATCATTATCCTACACACTCTTTGACTAGTTTTACTTAGTTAGATCAGACCTAAATTTTATATGTACGATAGGGGTGTGATAGTTTTCGTCATTTAATGTCGTATAAGTGTAAAAAGGGGGGGTCATATTTCCTAATATGAGTCATATATAGGGGTTTTATTTAAGTTTTTTTCTTGCAGGTGGCATCTCGTTTTGTATATAGAGTGAATCCCCCAGGTGTCCAACCTATTAACCATTGTGTTATGCAGGTTTTAGCCCAAGGTTGTTTGAAAGTCTACCACCTGTACAAGCTAGCTCTTTTTACAGAAGCTATCTCTATTGTTTGAAGATCAATGTATGCATGGAGTGTAGCTACTATGTTTATTACCATGGATGGTTTGGTACATAGGTCCATCACTTGTCCAACCTACTAACCATTGTGTTATGGAGGTTTTAGCCCAAGGTGGTTTGAAGGTTCACCACCTATCCAAGCTATCTCTATTGAATAGTCATATCTCTACTCTGATAGCATGGATGGTTTGGGGTAGAGGTCCAACATTGGTCCAACCCACTATCCATTGTGTTATCGAGGTGGTTTGAAGGTCCACCACCTGTCAAAGCTAGATTTACTAAAAGAATCTATCTCTATTGTTTGAAGGTCAATTTGTGACTGGAGTGTAGCTACTATGTTTAATACCATGGATGGTTTGGGGTAGAGGTTCACCACTTGTCCAACCTACTTACCATTGTGTTACGGAGGTTTTAGCCCAAAGTTGTTTGAAGGTCCACCATCTAGCCAAGCTAGCTCTATTGAAAGAAGCTATCTCTATTGTTTGAAGTTCAATGTGTGAATGAAGTGTATGTTTACTACCATGTATGGTGTGGCGTTCAATTTTGTTGTTGCCATAATTGCTACAAGTTGCTGGGGGACTCAAGGTCTCAAACACCAGCAGCTGGGAGACTCGAGGTCTCAAATACCAGCTTGAGCATAAACTAGCTGACGGGAAACTCGAGGTCTCGAATAACAGCTTAACACATGGACTTCCACGACACAAGTCACACTTAGGTGGAATAAGCTAGAGAGAACTATATCTTCATAGCCTAAAACATTACTAAAGTTACTACAATTAATAGACTATTTATGAATTAAAGTCAGCAATTAAGTGGCCTAGTTTAGCCTAAGGTCCTGATACCTACTTAAAGCCAACTAATAAACTAAATTCAAAGAGAAGAACAAGGTACTAGAAGTTTGAAAAAATTATAGCATCTAAATTGGCCATGTCACAACTTCATAAATTTTATGCATTGTTAGAAACTCAAATGACAAGATGCAAACATGTAATTGTGGAAAGCATAGATAAAAGGAAGTAGTAGACCTGATATAATGGAGAACATCTGTTGTAATATGTAAACATCCATTATCGTTGTCCTTTGAAGGCATCCTTATGTAGTCACAAATTGCACAATAGTCACCACCAATCATCCACCTTCCAGAGGCACATTAGTGGGAAAAAAGAACTTTGCTAATCATTAAACTCTAAAATAGAAACACTCCTATCGTACTAATCCTATCTACCCTCCATCACTCGAGTGATGAGAATCAAAGTAAGTGGAGGTCGGAGAGCTCGGTTGGTAGCTCTAAGGCTAAACTACCATCCTCATCATCAAGGTAGGTGTAATCCTCTTCGGTAGGGCCGTGTTTTTACTAGTATTATGCACACTCGTTTGCTAATTGCTCTTGCTCTTTACTATTTTTTTTAAAAAAAATATTTTTTTGTTAAACTAGATTGGTTAGTTACTAAATATCTATATATATACAATCCCTAAAATCGAAAAGCTCAAGGGTCAGGGAAAGAAGGGGAAATAATTCAATAGGATGACATGAATGAACACTCCCCCCTTCCTTGGGTAGATCATACTTTAAAAGGATGTCATCACCTTTTGGAACCAGTTATTCCAATTGGTAATAGGTGAGGATTTTAGCCAATAGTTCTCTATTACCTGGGGTGCCTCATCGAGTTGCAAGGGTGGTAAGGTACTCTCCCATGAACAAACTTGAAGTAGTGCATCAGGTAATAATTGAACAATGGGAGGTGTCGAATATTTTGTAGATTCATGGAGGTCGCCTATGGTAGGTTGAGGTTGTGTAGAAGCTTTTACCTCTATGGATATATTACATGAGGAGCTAGAAGCTTCATGGAACTCCCCCTTTCCTGAGCTAAGCCAAATAGATTGGTTTTGCCTTGGAACCCAAACTAGCTCTGGGATAGATGTGTAGCATTCTGTAATCTTTCCCTTCCCTCGGTCTTCCATTGGCTTTAGAATCACAAGGTTTGACTCACTGGTTTTGTAGTGGATAGGGAAGGACACGATTTACGTTTAGGTACCCAAATTTGATCATTTTCATCATAGTAGCCTGGGGCTTCTAATAGTTGTTTGGGAATCCAACATGATTTGGTTTTCACCTTCCGAACCTGAGTGGATGCCTTCCATCAAGGTTTCTTTTGTGAATTAACTTGAACCATAGGGGGGTCTGATAACGATACCTTGGGGCCCCATTGATGTGTACCCTTGGTTAGATCACATGGAGCCTTTGATGTAGCACTATCTGTCATAGACATGGAAGTTGAAGCTTTAGAGGGTTGTGCTACTAGCAAGGATGTTGTGAATTTTTGGATTGGCAATATTTTGTTGTTTTTGTGTTATGAAGAGGTGAGATTTCAGTTGTTATTCCTTGAGCCGTAGGTCCATGAGTTGGTTTCTGCGTCTTGATACTCCCGGTCTCCCAATCGATATTATATTTGACTACAGACATCCATTTGCACCCAGGTTTATATTACCCTCTATAGTACCAACAGGCATGACCAAAAAGCTTTGAACCACGATTCCATTGTCATAAATAACAGGAGTGTGTAGGATTCCAAAAACAGTGGTCTTCTTCTTATTGACATCCTTGACATGGATGGTGCTTGTGGATAGGGGTGGTTTTCCTAGCTGACACCAAACTCCATAGGATAACAAATTATGTTGAGCTCCTGTCCAATAATGTGTTATATAGTACTCTCCCATAGAGGCTATTTAGTTCAATTGGATATCGTAGAGGTGGCTTAGATTCCAATGAATCATCATCAGTGTCTTCAAAAAACGCTTCCATGATTCCCATATTAGCCTCTCATTGACGTCTAAGACATTGTTGTCTTTCTCGAGCCTCAACTCTTGCTTGGATTTTTTTAAGCTCTACCTGTTCTTTGGCTGCATGCACATTTGCTCGATATCGTCGCCTCTTATATCTCATACTCTTCTTGTCTAATTTTTTATTACACCTGATCTCTAGTGAAGTATCACTAGATGAGTTGCTACTTGTGTCTTCTGCTCCCTTGGATAGATTGTCATCTAGAGTACCACTGGGCCTTGAATGGTTTGTCCCCACATTTGCACTAAGATTTAACTCGGATTCATTGTTTTGCGGAGCATGATTGTCTCTAAGACTCTCTTGAATGGCCTTGGGGACATCTACTAAAGTCATCTCAGATATCTTTGGCTCTAGGATTTAGGGTCATTGGCTGATGCCCTGATGCTTGCGAGCTAGTAGATTTAGGCTCAACAGACACTCTTTCTCCTTGAATCATTAAATTATCCTCCAATTAGATCGCATTGGTGGTGACTGCTTCCCAAGTAGTGATACCTCTAATGACTAGGCCATTGTAGATATCCTCATGTCATAATACCCTAATGAATATATCAAGCAATTGATTATTATTAAAGCACTCATTTGGATTACAACAAGAATTCAAATACTTCAAGCGACTAATAAAGTCTCTCACTAAATCTCCTTCCTCTCGTTGGGCTTTCTAGAGCTGAGAGGCTACACCCCAAAGCTTTCCCTCTTGTATGTATTCTTTCAAGGACAGTCTCCTAAGAGTAGGGTAAATCATTTTTCTTCCATCCTTAGGGTTCTATACCAATCCCGAGCCTTCCAACTTAAGTTTGGGTTTAAAGCATTACTCTTATGCAGGTCATTGTGGTCTCCTAGAGAATCACATATTTATTCAAAATTTTTGATATGCTTTCTCACAGCCCTGTCTCCACTAAATTTTTGTGTGAGCTTGGCTATTTGTACTGCCTTACTTCTAGGATCTCTATCAGACGTGTTATGCATATTCTTAGCAATAGATCAACCGATAGCTTGAGCACATGTTGTCAAGTCACTTAAGTGAGTAGGCACCGTGGGTGAAGGCACTTTAGAGACTACATGTGGAGTAGGTATTGGCATTGGGCTTGGAACATAGGAAGCCCTTGGGTTCCACGTTCGGCTACATGAGCATGAGGGCCCATAGGTGCATACGATTGATACACACTTGTAGGTACCATTGTAGGCATTGAGCTACCATGTAGCGATGCTTTACTAACAAATGAGGTCCATGGCATGTTTTTTGTCATGCCCATCATTGGGGTAGGCATGGTAGCCGTGGTGTCATCAAGGGAAAGATGAGCTAGACTTGGAAAGGTAAAGCTATCACTTGTGGACTCAGATTGTACTGAGACCCCTGGAGAAACAACATATGAAGATCCATTGGACTTACTGAGGGAGTCTCCATTTGTGATAAGGTTGGTTGCCTAGCCTTCGTCGTATCCAAGAATCTCATGAGACCCGTTGAAGTCATGTGGATCCCTTGTTCTGCCTTTCTAGCTCAATAACCCTATGGATAACATCACAAACTCTTTGTTGTTGATCCTCTACACTAGTAGAACCCATTGTGGATTGTAGGACATCTAACCAACCCACATGATAGGTGTGACCTATGTATATGTCGATTAGAGTTTTCATTTGTACTTCGTACTCCCAATTCTCATTTAGGAACGCTCCATCTAGGATCGAGGTGCTAGGGGTGTCTTTTGAACTAGATGCAATGTGGCTCTCTATGGGTTGACCCTTAGTGGTCACTAATTCAGGAGCACTCGATTGCTCTCCTAGCAAGGATGTTGACATAGGGGATTTCTCTTTTAACTCTCTTCGTTGCTCCACCTTGCGTAAGCTCTCAATTTCCTTTTCCCTACCCGCAATGATATATCGCTCAACCTCTTGCACTTCGGCAAGGCTTCTATCATCAGGTAATATAACCTCGGAGGGAAATAGCTCTGAAGAGTCAGGGGGTGTAGTGAATGAAGTATTCACATACATACTCTCCAAGATCATGGAGTCTACGTTGGTCATGAATGGCGAATTTTCTTCCCCACCCCCCTCATTTACATCGTTAGCTCCATGTTCAGAGCGAGTAGCTCTACTAAATCTTTCCTTCAAGTGGCTAAGCACGCTTGGCTCGAACCGTGGGCCCATGGCATGCATGTCTTGGCTTGATCTATCAGGATTAGGCATTGGGTAACCCTCCATGATGTCATAGTCAGAGGAAGAGTCACTAGACGCAATCTGCGGAACCTAAGTGGTACTACTTTGGGTTCCCACTGTGGGCCCGGAACCTAAGGTAGGTGGATATTGAGAACTCGTGTAAGTCGAAGTGCTCGCTACTTGCTCAGCCTCTAGTGCATGACTAGAGCGCAAATGCATGTGTCTTTGGCACCCTACAAGCATCGGTGAACACCCTCGAAGGTTAACCACTTGATTTTTTAGGCGTTTTGCACCCCGTTTTCACTCGTTTTTTTATGTTTTTTTATGATCGATTTTTGGATTAGAGCATGTGATAGCTGGAAACGAGCGTATCACTCAGGGGGTCGTGGTGTGCTTTACAACACAACGTTCGATTACCCGAAGCTCCTTACTCGAAGCTTCGTTGGTCCTCAAAATGGTCGATTTTTACTTAGACGTGAGGCTAAAATAAGTAATTCTAAAGGGTGACTGAGGAATATTCTCGATCCCGGTCCTACCTTTATAAATTTTTTTAAAATAATTTAAAATAATAATTTTTATTTTTTTAAAAAAAACATTGGGATAAGGTCACCGCGGTCGCGTCGCGCGCGCAAGTACACACACACCTAACCTACCTATTTGCAACTAACAGAGCTACTGCTACACACTAACAGAGTACTACAACAACTAAGCAACTAACAGATCTACTTACTGTACCTTACAGATCTAACATTATAGATCTAATACCTTAAAGTTAACACCTTATCAACAGAAAATAGTACCTTACAACAAAAAAGCTAACACCTTATTAACAAAAAACAGTACACTGCAGCAAACTCAAAGGTTACAAATCCTTCTCAACAAGCCACACACCTTCTTTCTCTACCTTTACTACATTTCATAATGCACCACAAAGTAGCATAGAGTGCTATTCGAGCTTAGTGCAGGGCATTTCCCCGGCAACGGTGCCAAAAATGTGCACGTCTGTCGCGCGTGTCAAAGCAAGGGACTTGCCATACACTGTGTACGAGCAACAAATGGTTGCAAGCAAACAACCAGACTAATCTAGCAAACTCAAGAGAGCAAGGGTGTGTCACTCACCGCCCTACGCTCACCTTCGTGGAGGATTCCTCGCCTCGAAGAAGAGGGAGCTACCGTCCTGTCGTGCTCAACCGCCTCACCGCGGCTGTGCCATAGCAATGCTCTCTCTCTCTCTCTCTCTCTCTCTCTCTCTCTCTCTCTCTCTCTCTCTCTCTCTCTCTCTCTCTCTCTCACACACACACACACACACACACACACACACACACACACACGCATACACACACACACAAGGAGATAAAGAAGAAGATGGAGATGGAGCAAGAGAACTCTTCAATTGCACAAATGAGAGAATGAGTGATTTTTAGGTTTATGTGACTTTTATATGAGCTCGCTCATTTACACTTGGGCGTCCATGCTTAGCCAACTAACCCTTGAATGTTCCAGTTAGAGTGTGTCTTTCATCGGGGATCACTCTTACCCTTTTCCTATTGGACCAACAAGCCCGGCCCATGACTACTAGAAGTCGACGCTGGTGATTAACACCCTAAAATAAAAACGGTATCCTAACTTATGTAAAAACATCAAGACATGACACGGAGTCGAAACTCATCGTTCATGGGGGTAACCGACTTATCCGTGGCTGGAAATCCATTATTATCATCAATTTATACCAAGGAGTCGGAGGTGTCTTCAGACAAGTTGTCTTAAGGATGATCAATCATATCTTTCCTAATTCAACTAGACTAATCCAAACATTTCTTTTCTTATTTACAACAGGTGCACGTTGGTTTCTTGGAAGACGTCTTCCGTTTCAGCCAGTTTTACTTTTCCTAATTCCTTACTCCCTCTTTATGTATGTAATGTTAATATTTAGAGAAAACTTGAATTATTGAAACTTAATTATAACAAAGAGCCACTTGAGACTGATCTAGCATTTGTTGTAGCACCAGGGCCTGTACACTCTCATCAGTAGGCCTACTACTAGGCCCGGCTTCGTCGTTGTGCGATGCTCTAGTTCTTTTTGGATCTCTGCCCTCATCATCAGATGTAGGATTGGCTCGGGTCCTTTTAGTGCCATAACTTCTTATCCTTATGAAAAAGGACGTCTAATCATTAGGTAAATTATCCAAAAGCTAAACTTAATCTTTGTATTCAATTTTAACCCAATCTAAGTTGATTTGTAGTCTTAATTGGTAAATTCTTGACCTAGTAATTTTTTATTTGCCTATATAGGCATGATAACTTTTTCCACAGCTTCCCTAACGGTTTTCTAAACTCTCCTAATTTTCTTATAATTTTCTATATCTTTTCCTTAATTTCCTCATCAAATTTTAAGCTTGGAATTTGCTTATTTTGAGCTTAATATATATTTTATTTATTTTCTCTTTAAATTTTCATTTTCTCAACTTTATATCATTAGTTTACACTTACTATAATTTTCCTAGGAACTTTTGACTGCAATGTCTATTATTTTCATTCATCTTTAGCTAAAAATAGAGCTTTTGGTCAATTATAATTTTTTAACTAACTAAATAACTATGGTATAATATTCACAAGTAGATAATGATATTTTTGACCTTTGGTAATTACCTTTTAATTTTTCAACTTACTTATCTAATTTTCCCTTATCTTTTTCAACTAGAACTGGTATAATTTGACATAGATAAATAGATATATTACTTTTCTAACCTTAAGATAATTATCATGGCTTTTTCATCATGTAAACTAACTTTCATAAATAGCACCTCGTTATCTACCATGATTTACTAATTTTCTCATTTAATTGTTTGCTAGAATTAGTATAATTTGACTTAGATAAATAGCTATATTAATTTTCTAACCTTGAGATAATTATCATGGCTTATTCATCATATAATCTAGCTTTCAAAAATAGCATCTAATTATCTAGCATGATTTACTAATTTTCTCCTTTAATTTTTAGATAGAATTAGTATAATTTGACATAGATATAATTTTATAACCTTGAGATAATTATCACAGCTTTTATATCATGTAATCTCACTCTGGTAAATAGCACCTAATTATCTAACATTATTTAATAATTTTCCCCTTTAATTTTTAGCTAGAATTAGTATAATTGACTTAGATAAATATCTATATTAATTTTTTAACTTTAAGATAATTAAAATGGCTTTTTTATCATGTAATCTAACTCTGATAAATAGCATCTAATTATCTAACATGATTTACTAATTTCCCTCTTTACTTTTCAACTATAATTAGACTATTTGACTTAGATAAATAGCTATATTAATTTTCTAACCTTAAGATAATTATCATGGCTTGTTTATCATGTAATCTAACTTCAATAAATAGCATCTAATTATCTAACATAATTTATTAATTTTTCTCTTTAACTTTAGGCTAAAAATAGATAAATTTAGCTTAATTAAATAGTTTAATTAATTTTCTATCAATGAGTAATTTACCCTAAGTTTCTAGTAGTGTTTTCTAATTGTGATAATTAACTCAAGAATTTTTTAGTTAATTAAGTAGGTTTCCCATAATTTTTTGACATAAAATAGATAATTTCTACCTAATTAGTTACAAAAACTATTGAAAAAATTAAGCGATAATTTCTCTAGCTTCTTGACAACCTCATCAAGCTTTGGTAATTATCTTATACTAATCTAAGTTTAATTAGTATAATTACTCTTAATTTAAGACCAAAAAAATAAATTTCAGCTCTAATATGGCTTAATAAATAATTAGATTAATATCAAAAAAATATTAAGAATTTAGAGAGTAATGTAGATTGTTAATATGTTTAATCTTCTTAGTTAATTAAATCAATTAAGAAAATAGAGGCAAATTAGCATAATTTTGCTAATTAAAAAGAGATTTGGCCAATTACCGTGGATAATCAGCTAGAGTTTCTTCTCTCTAGTGATTTTTTAGTAGAGTTCTCTCTATGTGAGAGAGAAATGGCCAGGACTCCGAGTCTGTCTGAAATTGTGAAGCAAGGGGTCATATTTATAGGTTTCTAGGCACTCACGGACTGGAAATGGCAGTAGCTTGCATCCCAAGGCAGCCCTACAACGCCCCTAGCGCCCCCTGCTGCTTTCTCTATCCTTGGCAGGTTAATGATGACCCCTCCCAGCACCTGCCAGCTTTAAAAATCAAATCTCCTAATTTTTAACCTATTTTTTGCTTAATTAGTAAATATCTTGTAAATATCTGTAAAATATCTAGGAGGCCTTAGTAAAAGTCTATGCTTAAATGATTAACCATCCAATTTTTCTTGGCAATTTAATTTACATTGAATCTTCCGGAGGGACTAGTGGGATCAGTTTTGGTCCGAACTTAATTCTGAGAATTTCTAGCCCTGGGTTTGTTGTGCTTAAGGTTCCAAAAATACCATTTTTAATTGCTTTTGAGATAGTGCTTTACCTGTTTGTATGTCCACTGCTTTCCCCTAAAGCTTAAAGTTGATTCCTCTACAGCTAGAAAGGTGGAGACCTTACACGATGCATCAACATGGACATGAAAGATGTTGTTTGCCTTGTCTTACCATGAAAAAACACTCCTGCATTTCTCAAATACTTTCTTTAGGTGCTTGACATGTTCACTTCTGTGAAGAGAATGCACACACAGGTCATCCATATAAATCTCTAAGAATTGTCTCACATATTCCTTGAAGGCATGACTCATAAGCCTTTGGAATGTGCTAGGTGTATTTGTGAGACCAAATGGTATTACCCGATATACAAAAATGCCCCATTCTATAGCAAAGGCACTTTTGTGTTGATCCTCTAGTCTGATTGTGAGTTGATTATAGCATAAAAGCCCATCTAGAAATTTGTAAGCTTCCTTCCCAGCAACTCTTTCAATCACATGAATTGTGATGCGTAAGGGATAGTTGCCTCTAATTGTAGCAGTGTTAACTTGCTTGAGATTTACACACACTCATAATTTATAGTTCTTTTTAGGCACCATGACAATGGGTGATACCCACTCCATGTGTTCAATCTCATAGATGAATTTTGCATCTTTCAATTTGTCTATCCCTTCCTTAAATTTTCTTGCAAAGGTTTCATTGTATGTGTATGGAAGTTGTCGATGCAGTTTTGCATTGCTTTTCAAAGGTATCGTATGTTGAAAATACTAGGATCTACCCCTTTAAGATCCATGTATGACCAAACAAATACATCTTTGTATTGTTTGAGGGTAGCTATCAATAGTTGTTCCTCTTCCTTGTAAGATACGTAACTATGTAAGCCAGTTTTAGTTCTTCTCTTGGTTTAGCCAAATCTATCTTCTTTGCGTTCTCAGGTCCATCATACAATGTTCTAGGTTTTTTTGGCTCTCTCATAGGTTGTTCTACCACAATTCGTCAATCCTGAATTCTATATTTCTTGTAATGAGAGGGTGCGTTAGATTTTTTCAAGTTAGAGTCTCCCTCCATTTTCATTTTCGTAGTCCAAACCTCCTTCAATGTTCGTTTTAATTTCTGGTATTCACTCTTGCACTCCGTTTTGGACAATTTTTTGTGATTTTTTGGTTTTTTGCGTTCTCAGGTCCATCATACAATGTTCTAGGTTCTTTTGGCTCTCTCATAGATTGTTGTACCACAATTCATCAATCCTGAATTCTATATTTCTTGTCATGAGAGGGTGCGTTGAATTTTTTCAAGTTATAGTCTCCCTCCATTTTCATTTTTGTAGTTCAAACCTCCTTCAATGTTCATTTTAATTTCTGGTAGGAGTAATGGTGCACATCACAGACAACACAATCAATGTATGAGCGTGCGCATCCTTTACATCCCAACGAGCTTGTTCTATCGTAGGCAAAACAACTCTAACAGTAGAAATCCTTGCAGCAAGACCTGCAACATCCTCAGCATTGCCTACATCCTCAGAACCAGGACATACATCAATGCCCTACAGAATATTCCACACACCATTGGACACAAGAAAATGTTGCTTTATGTAAGCCCAAATAGGGTAATTGTCCCCATCTAATCTGTCCTCAACAGCAAACATCTTGAATACATTTGTGTTATTGTTAGCCATGGTAAATGTTGCACCTGATGTGAAAACTACCCAAAAAGAGGAGAAACGAAGCGAGAACAACACGTGCTATATAGCACAAACTGTAGAAGACTGCAAGGGACCTGTTATGCAAAAAATGACACTGAAAGAAATTCTGCACAAATGACAAAATAGCCTTTGTAGTATTGCTTGTAGTGGAAACGGAGGTCAAAATGAGCCCGAATCAAAAATCTGAGCAGATAGAGCTCCACGAACTTGCCCAAAATTTTTGTTGACCTGCGAACGCTTGCCAAAGCTCACAGAAATCGAAGAAAGTGAGCAGGCGTTGTCGAGAAGTTTGTGGTCTTGCCAGGAAAGCACCGGGTTTTTGGCTGTGAGAGTTTGTGAGAGAACTCCAAAAACTATATGAAGGAGTTATACCATAGATGCCATGAAGTCTAGGGTTTGGAAGGAAGTGCAATCAAAGAATCTCCACTCTTTCTCTCTTGCACTTACACACACAAAGAAAGAACACAAAAGAGAATATCAAAATAACACAAAGATGAAAACATCAAGACTATGGTCTATCGTATAATGGGTAATATGAAAGGGTTAATAGATAAGTTAATGGCGTTCACTCTTTGCCGACCAAACAGGCTACGGATTGTTCTTTGGAATTGTAATTTTGTGCTTATTATAATATATATATTTTTTGTCTAGTTATTGGGATTAATTGTGTGTACAAATCCTCTTGGTTCATAGCAAGATAACTACACTTATGTTAAAAGAAGAGTTATAGTCTATAAGAGATAGTATAATGGGATCCGGTGAAAGATATATTTCATTGAGCCTTTCTGGGCCAAAGAGAAACACTATACATTGTTGAAAGTGTATTTTACGGCTAATCCATACGTTAATTTCAATAGATCGTACAGAGTGTAAGCAATAGAAGTTCACATCATGTGGATTATTCATCTAGAATAACTCTAGTATGTGCAAAATGTAGATATGAGAGAAGTTAAGGAAATAAGAAAATTGCGAGGAGAGATGTACCTGTAGCAAGGAGAACCTAGAATTTGTAGAGAGAATGAATTTCTAAGAGTGAGAGAGATAAAATTAGAGATGTATGTTGGAATAGAGATGCAAAAAAAGAAACAACAAGAAATCAACAAAATATCAAAGTAGAACACATCTTGCTTGACAAACCCTTTGGCAGTTATCCACCATTTTTTATGGAGAGAAAAGAAGAGGGAAGACTTCACGCCTTGATTGATGCACCAAGTTCAAGTCCTTCTAAGAAGAAATCAACAAAATATCAAAGTAGAACACATCTTGCTTGACAAAACCTTCGGCAATTATCCATCATTTTTTATGGAGAGAGAAGAAGAGGGAAGACTTCAAGCCTTGATTGATGCACCAAGTTCAAGTCCTTCTTTGATTAGAGATATCATCCAAGGACAGTTTACAAGATTGGCTAGTCTTCCTCTAGGAGTAAGTGTAGGCTTAGGCTTATGTTTATGGCTAAGTACAATTCGGCATTACTACTCTCACTCCCTCTTGAACTCATCTCATAAATGGTTTACAAGTAAGAAGAGGTCCCCTTTTATAGGTGAAGGGAAACCCCAAGGGTTACACAAGAAAGAGAAGAGTCAGTGTGAACAGGAACTCGCAAAGTTTGAAATGAGTTGTCTCTGCATGATGTGGACAGACTGGGGTCCAGTATTTGGATCATATCTCCTCAACCGTGGTTCCAAATAAAAAATTAAAAATAGGGATAGAAAATTCAGCTCATAAGCTATGACTCTCATTTTATATACTTTTTTCATTTTGGATTGGAACCTTGTGTTAAAAAATCATCAAAATAGGGTACAGTTTTGGCAACAAAAGTCTTCTTGTGGTTCCCTTAGCCTAGACTTTCATTTGATTCCAATGGACACCTCATGCAATATGAAATCATGACATTGATCCTTGACAAAGTTTTGTAATCATGCTTACAATAATGCATTAAAATAGATGTATCTTTGAGAATCATGCGAGTTAGTGTCCCACTAGGATTTGATTGCTTCCTAGTAGCTATTAAAAAGAAATATAAGAAAAATTTGAAAAATACATAGAATATATATATATTGAATGTTACCCTAGATATACAATCTAACTAAGGTATGAGATAACAATGAGATAGTTTAAAGAAATAACTAATGTTTTTTGCCCTTAGTTAAAGAGGCGGAGCTATTGACGTTTTTTCCCATAGTACTTTTTGACGGTAAAGTAAGAATATGTTACCCTTGAGATAAATAATAGGATGAGATAGAAAGATTTATTATTATACTCGGATATCCATATGTACATTATAAAAAATATACTTATGTATCTAAAAAGTCACAAGATAGATCTTGTAGCATTCGTTCCCACTATGTACGTGTCACAGTACGACAGCATATGTTGGAGCTGCTGGCGACTAAGCTTGGGAGGACATAACCTGCTCTGATACCAATTATTGGATTTAGCGTTGTAGGGAAATGCACACAGCTTGGAGAAGACGAAGGAAGGTCAAGACACACAACAAAGAGTGTATTACTTGTGTGCAATTGAAAGATAGATAGCCCTAGAATGAATGGGCATATATACAATGCATGAAGGAAAAAACCTCCTAAAGAGGAAAAACATGCCCCAGCGGTCCTAAGTGTGTTCACACAGATCACTACCACATGTATATGGTAACACTCATTAGTCAATGTTGCTTAATGGGTAGAGGATCCCTTTTTACCCTACGACATCTTTCCAAGATGGATGACTAATCCATTTGGTGCTTGGGAGACATAGCTTCCGCAAGCATGTCTGCTCGTTAGTCCATTTCATTTTCCCAAGTAGAGTGACAAATTATACTTGGTGTTTGAGAGACGTTGTCATCACAAACATGATTCTAAGCATGTATACTATTTAAATTTGTGCACAATAAAAAAAAGAGAACTAGTCTTATAAGACAAAAACATTGGTCATTTAAAATAAATTTGTGCATTTTTTTACTCTAATGTGGCATGGTAAGCATTGACAAGGTTCATACTATCCTTAAGTTTTATTCCTTGCATCCATCTAACATATTCAAAAGGATAATTTTTTGAACTTAATAAGATACCATCGGATAATCTTACCATGAAGTAGTACCTTGTCTTCATGCCAACGGATAGATTCGGATTGTAGCACCTCTTCTTGGTCTTTGATTTTGGGAGGGTCTTCAATAATTGGTTTACTTGGTGGTTCTCCTTTGTACGGCTTAAGTAGGCTCACATGAAAAGCATTATGTATGAGTCAATGGTTGGGCAACTTGAGTTGATAAGACATCTCATTGATGGGCTTCAAGATTTGGAAAGGATCATAGTATCTTTTTGCTAGCTTAGCATAATACTTTTGATGTCCCGTAAGATTTTTTCCCGTCGTTTGCCTCAATCGAGCCTTGGTAAACTTAAGTAAGACCCAATCATTTTCTTTGAATGAAGGCCCTTCTGTGCTTGTCAGCAGAAGCTTTTTTCCTTTGTTGACAGATGAATATGGCCTCCTTAATCTTTTGAAAAGATTCTTGTAGGTTACGGCTACACTCATCGGCAGTGAAGATCTTCCCATGTACCTTAAGTAACAAGGGACTTTTAGGTCTTCCCTCAATGATTTCAAAAGGTTCTTTTCTCATAGAAGTATGTACAGTATTATTGTACGCAGACTCTACAAGAGATAAGTACTTTTCCCAGTGTGAGCATTGATCTACTTCAGTAACATAAGTCTTTAGTAGATCGAGTATCATAAGATGGCTATCTCACTTTGTCCATCTGTTTGTGGGTGATAGGCCGAAGAGAAATTCAATCTTGTTCCTAGATTTTCAAAGAGAACTTTCCAAAAATTACTGGTCATTCTAAGACCTCTATCTGACACGATGGATATTGGTAATCCATGGTGTTTGAAAATATGTGACATGGAGAGAGTTGCCACTTGGTGTGCCTTAATAGTCTTCTTGACAATAATAAAGTGTGCTTGCTTGCTAAACCTATTGACTATTGTCCATATTACCATATTCCCATGGATAGACTTGGATAATCCAAAGATGAAATCCATGGATATACTCTCCCATGGTGAATTTGGGATAGGCAATGGCTAAAGTGATCCAGGTTGCTTCCCTCTATCATACTCGGTCTTTTGGCATACCACACATTTTAAAACATAGTCTTGTATGTTTTACCTTTGTAAACTTCCTTCTCCTTGGACCGATTGTTGTTGTTGTTGTTGTTGGAATTACCTTGGGAAGAATTTTGGGCATTGATTTTCCCCTTGGCATCACTTTTGTCTTTATGTTCTATGGGCTTGAGATTCCGTCTAGCCCCTTGTTGGAAATCGATGCGCAAAGCAACCATGGTGTGGTGGATTACTTCGGTGATAGAACCAGGCCATTGAGAGTTGATGTACTCAGCCATCTCTTCAAGTAAATCCCACACAAAATTACTACTTTTGCTCGACAAAGTCTATCTTTTGAAAGACAATAGCCTTGAGATGTAAATCCCAAAACTTGTCTACATATTTGTGGATAGACTCATGGGAGAGAAGCTTCAAACTGCACCATTCGGTGAGCACTTTTTCCTTTGCATCGCTTGCAAGGAATTTCTTCATGTGATGAAAACTTGTATAGTTTTCCATGTCTTTGGGTCTTTGCCATTGCCGCGAAGGCTAGCCCACCATTGACAAGCCGATTTTTGGAAGTGCATAGCTACATGGTATAGCATGGAGGACTCCGTGAGGCCCTCGTCTCCAAAGGCCACATTAAATTGCTGGATGAAGGCCAATACTTTGTCGGTGGCACCTTTGGTGCCATCATAGGTGAGAAAAGATATACTCTTTCCTCCTTCTTTAAACTTCTTGAGATTTTGTGACCTTCACCATGCAGGGTATGATTTGTGATGTTCTCCCCTCTTGTATTCGTTAGGAGAATAGCCATAGCTTTCATCGAAAGAAGAGGAAGGTGAAGAAGAAGGAGAAGGAGGTGACCACTTTCTTGCCCATTTCTTCCTTTGTTTCCTCTCCTCCCTTTTGGATTGACAAAGAGAAGGACTGTGGGTTGATCCTTTCCTCTTGGGAGGAGTTGGCGATCGTCTAGACCCTCGTCTTCGTGGAGCCACTTCTTCAGAGAAACTTAATGTTTCGTTACTTTCTTGCTCTTTGCATTCCCTCTCTCCTAGAGAGAGTCTTCTTTTGGGGGTCTCTTCAAGAGGCCTCCTAAGCTCTCTCTCCTCTTGGAGAGGAAGGGAAATCCCATAAGAACGAAGTCGTTGAGTAACTTCGGCTTGCAAAGTAGGGTCGCCCATAGCTTGCTGCAACCTAGTAACAAGATAATTGACAAACATGGGGCATCATCATTAGCACCTTCATGTGAAAAATCAAAGTTATCAATGTTCATTCTACTCTCTTGGTTATTGTCAACCATGTTAACAAAATTATGAGTACTTACTTAGTGTATGCTTTGGCAATTCAAAACCTTAGTTGCTACTTCTCTTCGCCTTTGAAAATCGGCACGTAAATATCTACACCCACGGCTCGAATTGGTTAATTATACAGAGTAGTGGAGTGGGTTTTTTATTTAAAGTTGCCGAGGGCTATCTCCTTTCAGACTTCTTATGGCTCAATGGAAAGCCGTAGGCAAGTCTAAAAATACCCCGTTCACCTAATATAATTAACAAAATCAACCATTAATAGGCTACTTAAGGACCTCTCTTCTCAAGAAATAAAAGAGAAACCAAATGCTCGGATTCCAACGTAATGAAAATGGCCTATGAACTTTGAGAGTAGCGGAATTAGGAAATTAGATAAAGCACTTTTGTAAAGATTACTTTGTGAGCATAGAGGGTGAACTTAATTGATGGTAGCAACATAAACATGGTACTTAGTTAACTTGGCATGAACAATACTTTTGCAAGAGAGAGGGTTTAGAGAACATGACAACAATTGAGGACCGAATTTATGTGGAGCCGGCCCCCCCTTCAATAGGCGTTTGTATTATAGTTTATCCCATCAAGAGAGACTTGGTACAATACAATCTTTGTGTTCCTTGTGACCTAAGTGATGCAAGGAAGATGGAAAGATTCATGCATCATGAGCACGACATAAACTTTGCAAAAAGAATTAACTATCCCAAGCTTCAGTCCTAAGGCCTCAAACACCTTCAAAGGTGGAGAGAGCTAGTAGGGAATGAGGGTAGGGAAGAGTAAGAAGAAACATTCCATAGGAGAAAGAAATAGTTCCTCACTTATCATCGTTCTTCTTGCTAGCATACATAATAGCATAGTAATGAAGATGGAGAAGATGGCAAGCTTAAGCAGTGAAGCATGGCTCTTGGTTGAATTTGCATTCCATAGCCAAGAGTGTTGGTGTAAGCTCTCAACTTCTCTACTTTCTTGGAGAAGGAGATGGAGCTCTTGCACTTTGCACTTCACACAATGAGAGTGTGTGTGTGTGAGTGAGTGAGTGTGTGTGGGAAAGTATACCCCCCAAGCTAGCCCCCTTCTTGCTTTGGTCAACCGCCCCCCCCCCCCCCCCCCCCCCTCTATCTCAAGCTTGAAGCCCCAATCACATGCAGGATGCATTACAAGCAACAAGGGTAGTCTTGGGACAAGTGTCCCCCTTTCCCCTTTGAGAGAGAGGACTTGATAAATGCAAAAAAAAAATAAAAAATCTACAAAATTATCATTGGAACCCTTGGGAGGCTAACCAATAGGCTTTAGGCACACTATGAGGGCAACATGAGGAGGAACTTGACATGTGTCCTATATGCTTTCTTTGAACCAAGCTTGCCTTGTGTGACTGTGTGTGTGTGTGTGGCTTGCCCCCTCTCTTGTAGGAATGGGATTTGACTTTTGGACACCTTACCCTCAAGCACCTTAGTAAGCAAGCATGACAAAGCACCTCAAGCTTGGGTAGTGTTCCCACAAGCACCTCACGCTCCCTAGACGGCAAGCACGACAAGCACCTCAAGTATCTTAGTCAGTAAGCATGACAAGCACCTCAAGCACCTTAGTCATCAAGCACGACAAGCACCTCAATATTGGGCCACGTTCCCACCTTAAGCTTAGCCCTAGCTTACCTAAGGTCAAAGGACTTATAACACTAACCTTTAGAGGTCTTCAATGAAGCTAGCCTTGCTCTTTGACGGACCATCTCTCATTTGGACCCGTTGGCCCCGTGTTGAGATAGATCTATTAGCACATGTCTATATTCTAACCCTTGTTCCCGTTTATTCTTCCATATTAAATAATCAGTTTAATATAAGAAAATTATTTAGGTTGGCATTAGGAAAAGTTTGGACTCAAAAATGGGCCTTGCAAGAATTGTTGATGTGGCATAGCTTTCAAAAAGTGGGGATCGGTAAATTTTTTGCAAATAAGATCCAAACTTGTCGGAGGTTGGATATTTAGAATCTACTCTTCAAATGCTATCTATTGATATATAGCATGCATGTATCGGACATTGCCTTCATGTAGATCTAGAAAAAGGTGATTTTAGATTACCGTAACGGTAACAAAACCTGGCTGATTGAAAAAAAATGGCATAACTTTCATAGAAGTCATCCAAAATTTTCAGACCTTGGCTCTTTAGAATCCATTTTTCAAGAACTTTCCAATGATAGGTCATATCATGGGGTTCTAAGCAATATTTAGAGGGGTCTATCGGGTTGCTTTCTTTTGTACAACTTTGATGATGTGGCACTCTTAAAAGGACCAAAAATGAGTTCAAAATTTTTCTAATGTTGGATATTAGATTTTATGACATGGAAATCCATCAACCATTGTCCAAATCAAAGCTATTGAATACTTTCACTGACTAAATCCGTGTTGATGGTCGTCGAGGTCTTCTGTTCTCCATTAGTGCTTCTTCTATGGCCTTAAATTACACAACACAAAAGACGGAGAGAGAGAGAGAGAGAGAGAGAGAGAGAGAGAGAGAGAGAGAGAGAGAGAGAGGAGTGTGTGTTTAGTAGTGTCATTGTACGATGTCGTACTGTGACACATGCATAGTGGGAACGAATGCTACAAGATCTATCTTGCAACTTTTTAGATACATAAGTATATTTCTATAATGTACATATGTATATCTAAGTATAATACTAAGATTTCTATCTCATCCTATTATTTATCTCAAGGGTAACATATTCTTACTTTACCGTCAAAAAGTACTATGGAAAAAGTGTCAATAGCTCCGTCTCTTTAACTTGGGACAAAAAGAATTGGTTCTGTATTTCTACTATATCATTATCATATTACACCCTAGCTAGATCCTATACCTAGGGTAACTTCCAATATAGATATATATATTTTTTATATATTTCTTTTTAATAGCTACTAGGAAGGAATCAAATCCTAGTGGGACACTAGCTTACATGATTTTCAAAGATACACCTATTTTAATGCATTATTGGAAGCATGATTACAAAACTTTGTCAAGGATCAATGTCATGCTTTCATATGGTATGAGGTGTCCATTGGAATCAAATAAAAGTCTACGCTAAGGGGACCACAAGAAGACTTTTGCTGCCAAAACTGTACCCTATTTTGATTATTTTTTTTACACAAGGTTCCAATCCGAATTGGAAAAAGTATATAAAATGGGAGGCGTAGTTAATGAGCTGAATTTTTTATTCCTATTTTTTTTCTTTATTTGGAGCCACTTGAGGAGATATGATCAAAATACTGAACCCCACAATGTCCACATCATGCAAGGACAGCCCATTTCAAACTTTTCCAGTTTCTATCCACACTAGCTCTTCTCTTCTTGTGTAAACCCTTGGTGGTTCCCTTCACCTATAAACGGGGACCTCTTCTTCCTTGAAAACTATTCAAGCCATTCATGAGATGAATTCATAAGGAGTGAGAGTAAGAACGTCTAATTGTACTTAGCTATAAACATAAGCCTAAGCCTACACATATTCCTAGAGGAAGACTAGCCAATCTTGTAAGCTATCCTTGGAATATAAGCTCTAATCAAAGAAGGAGTTGAACTTGGTGCATCAATCAATGCTTGAAGTCTTCCCTCTTCTTCTCTCTCCATCAAAATTAGTGAATAACTCCCAAAGGGTTTGCCAAGTAAGATGTATTCTACTTTGATTTATTGTTGATTTCTTGTTGTTTTCTTTTTCATCTCTAATCCAACATATATCTCTAATTTCATATCCCTCTCTAACTAAACCTATCTCTCACTCTAGAAATTCATTCTCTCTACAAATTCTATGTTCTCCTTGCTATACATGTACATCTCTCCCCGCAGTATCCTTATTGCCTATGGGCAAGAATAGGGCTTGGGAGGAAAACTTCTCATCTCTTCACTTCTTTCATATCTACATTTCTCACATACTATCCTAGATGAATAATCCAAATGTTGTGAGTTTATATCACTTCCACTCTGTGCAATCCATTAGAATTAATGTATGTATTAGCCGTAAAATACACTTTCAACAACGTATAGTGTTTCTCTTTGACCCGGAAAGGCTCAATGAAATACCTCTTTCATCGGATCCCATCATACTACCCCTTATAGACTATAACTTTTCTTTTGACGTAAGTGTAGTTATCTTGCTATGGACCAAGAGGATTTGTACACACAATTAACCCCAATCGCTCGACAAACATATATATTATGGTAAGCACAAAATTAAAATTCCAAAGAACAATTCGTAGTTTGTTTGGTCAGCAAAGATTGAACGCCATTAACTCATTTGTTAACCCTTTCATATTACCCATGATATGATATGACCATAGCCTTGATGTTTTTATCTTTGTGTTGTTTTGATATTCTCTTTTGTGTTCTTTCTTTGTGTGTGTGAGTGCAAGAGAAAAAGAGTAGGGCTTCTTTGATTGTACTTCCTTCCAAACCCTAGACTTCATGGCATCTATGGTTTAACTCCTTCATATAGTTTTTGGAGTTCTCTCACAAACTCTCACAACCAAAAGCCCGGTGCTTTTCTGGCAAGACTGCAAATTTCTTGACATATTTTTTGTGAACCCGACATGAATCTGCCAGGGTGAGATTTTTTGGGTAACCATGGGTGATCATTTTGAGCAACAGGGTATGCATTTTGACCAGCAACAATGCAAATTTTTTACGCATTTGCAATGTTCATGCAACAACAACATGCCACTGAAAGAAGGGAGATTTCAGCAACCAAAGCCATACAAGCGGTCATCAATAGAATGGATCGGTTTAATGGCAAAGATGTAACCAATTACTTACACGAGTATGGGAAGGAGATGGAGTTGCATCGCGTGTCAGAAGGTGAGATGATTCAAAGCTTTGAGCTACTTTTTGCTCCAGAAATTAGGGAACATGTTAGGGGAATTAAAGATAGGCATGGGAGAAACTGGAAAGAACTCAAAGTAGCTTTAAAGGAGGAATATTTCATGGAGGACTCTGAGAGAGTGACCAAAAGAACATTCTTAGAATGGGTAGTCAAGCCAAAGCAAGGATTATCAATAATGGAGCTACTTAGGGAATTTGAGCGGCGCTTTGCACAACTCACCAAGACAGAAAGGTCCACACTAGATGCAAAGAAGACAGATTTTTTCTTACAAGCTGCAGGTAAAGAGTTTCAAGAAAATTTGGAGCTTCTTATTGAAGATAAAGATGCTAAGCAAGACTAAAGACCGACTGGAATGAGGTTGAAGGTGTTGTCTCACTGCTTGACAAGCGACAAAGAAGGAAGGGACAAGATGGTAGTAAACACTACAAGTCCTTCCACCTCAACTTCTGACAAAATGGTAAAGCCTACTTTTATCGCTCCTAAATTTGATGAGTCCATGCTAGATGAGCTTGTGAAGGGAATGCGTGACTTGAAGGTGAAGCTTGCAAAGCTTGAAGAAAAAGGCCAACCATCAGGTCCACTTCCTAAGCAAAGACAACAGCCCAAAGAAGGTTTTGTTAATAGATGTATTTGGTGTGATAGTACAGACCGTGTAAGAAGGGATTGTGATAGTTTTAGTGATGCTTTGACAAAGGATGTTGTCTTTTTTAAGGATGGTAAAATCCACTTAAGAGAGATAGGTCTATCCTTGAGAACTAACTTTGGGAAGGGGGGAATGCAAACCTTAGTTGAAGATATGGCATCTAACCATGCCACCTCTTTAGTTGAGGCATCTACTTATGGAGTAAAAATTGAGCACCTTAGTGATGAAGAGGTGAGTGGCCATCATGGTCAACTTTGGCCAAATGTCATGTAGTTAGCTAAAAACGGAAAGCTTATAAAAAAAATTCTACATGAAGTAGGTGATTGCATACGTCTAAAAACAAGGTGGAGTGATCTAGTAAATTCAATGTCTGTCCATGTCTACATTACAAACTACCAAAGCCATAAAGCTATTGTAGAAGAAAAGTGTAGGCGTGAAAATGGTGATGAAGGGCCTTCAAAAAATACCTATAAGGAGTGGAGGAAGGAATGATGCAACACCTTTGCAAGTACCACCAACACAGGAGGCACCTTCACCAGAAGTGACCATGGAGGAATCTATAATAGGGAAGAAAAAAGAGCCAACAAAAGGTAAGCCAAAAGGACCAGCTTACAAACTACGATCTGACATTGAGCTTGCTACAGATTTGAAGAAAGTTCTAGAGAAGAGGATTTTGAATAGCAAGGTTAAGTTTACTTTGGGGGAGGTGCTTGGCATAGCCAAGTGTGAATTCCATGAATAAATTATCGACATCATCAAGAGAAAGAAGCAAACACTTGGAGAGTCTATTCACCCACAAGCTAAAGGCGATATTGTGAAGACACAAGGAGTACAGGTGCGTGCTAAAGAAGGTGACAAAGCTATGGTGGGATGCTACCAGTCTTCTCGGAATGTAAGGCAAGTGAAATTTGTTGATGATGGGGAAGAATCTCAAAGTATTCCTAGGAGCCACTATTCTAGAAGCCATTCGGAACGAGCTACTACAGAGACATTGATCAAGGTAGGTGATCTTGAAGAACCATTTGTTGTCTTATTTGACCATGGTTCTGAAATAAATATAATGTCAAAAAGTCTTTACAACAAATGTAAATGGCCAATGGACACAGAACATGGTTGGATGGTCAGAGTGGCAAACAATTCATCAGGTGAATTGTATGCAGCATGTCTAAGTGTAAAGGTAGCAATAGGTAATGTAAAGGTTGAACAAAACTTCTTTATACAGGACACATCTTCATATCATCTTATCCTTGGACAACCCTACATTGTGGGAGTTTGCATGGAAACAAAGGTAATGGATTATGGTTCAGCTTATGCCAGGATACAAAGCAAAGATGGTAAACGTGATGTTCAATTTCTCACAATTTGTGTAAACCATGAAAGAAATCATGACAACCTCAGAGATCACCCTCTTTCAAAGGTGAGCAAAGAGTTTCATGATCATAGGGAAATGTTGGGTTTTTGGCCAAGTACCATTGTAAAGCAGGATTGCAGTGGTACAGAAAGAAAAAGGGTCTCGCCTGATCCAAACATAGGTGAAACTTTCTCAACGGTCTCCTTGGTAACAAGGAATGGATCAGTATGTTTTACAAAACTTGAAGATTTGAAGAGATGTGAGAGGCAATATATACATAATGTACAAATAGGCATGAAAGAGAGTGGGTTGCTAGAGCCTACTAAAAATGTGTGACCTTGATGCTATCTTTTGTAGATACTATGGGTGAGCTTGATGCTATAATGGAGTCTAGTTTGCATCTTGAAAATGAAGTTGTGGAAGTATGCTCTATGGAAATGTATCAAGTCATAGAATCCTTTAAAGAAAAACAATGTTTCAAGAAAACAGTTGGCCCAGAAGTCCATGTTGAATCTAAATACAAGAGTGTAGCAAAGAAGGTGAAACCAATAGCTTCACCCTTACCACCCAACAATAGGGAAAAGATTGAGCAGGCTTCCCTGCAACCAAGTTTGAGGAATCCTAAAAATATTGGGCATACCTTCACAAAGGAGTCTTTTCAAGAGTTGCAGATTGGTTGCGAGGAGTTTCTAACACAGGAGGAGACAAAGTGCTTCAAAAAAATGCTTTCAAAGCATGGTAAGGCTTTTGAATTTGAGCCACATGAGATAAGATGTGTTGATCCTTCTATTGTAGCTCCCATGGTAATTTTTACAATACCTCATGTGCCTTGGAATCTGCGGCCTATTCTGGTTCCACATGCTCATTTGCCCAAGTTAGTAGAGCTACTGAATGAAAAAATCAAAATAAATATTTTGGAGCCTTCTTGTGCTCCATACTCAAACAGGTGGTTCACAATTCTAAAGAAGAATGGTGCTCTACGCTTCATCCAAGATATGCAGCCAGTGAACAAGGTGACAATTAGAAATGTAGGTACATGTCCAATTGTGGATGAGTTTACACAGGCATTTGTAGGGAGGGCAATCTACTCGATGGGGGATCTCTACTCGGGGTATGATCAATTTTAGCTAGCAATCAAAATCAGACACTTGACAACCATGAGGACACCTTTGGGTTTGGTAAGGATGTGTACCTTGCCACAGGGAGCAACCAAATCGGTTGCACATATGATGAATGGGATGAATAAGGTCTTACGTGATTTTATTCCTCAAATCACAATGCCTTTCATTGATGATTTTCCTACCAAAGGATGTGAACAAAGTGACAAAGATGAATCTTTGGATCTCAAGGGATGTCGCACGTTTGTGGTAAATCACATAAATGATTGTGATAAAATTCTATCTAGGTTAGAAGAAGTGAATCTTACTTTGTCAGGGAAAAAGTCTATGTTTGGTGTCAATGAAGTGCTCATTGTGGGGCACATGTGCGGGCCATATGGTAGGAAACCTTGTCCAACAAAGGTAGATGGCATCCAAAGAATGAAAGAAACATGCACTAGCATCACTGAGGTTAGAAGGTCTCTGGGAGCATGTGTCTTTTATGTTATTTGGATTCCACATTATGCACATGTAGTTGATCCTCTTTATCAGTTGCTTAGAAAGATTAAAAAGTTTAAATGAACAGAAGCACATGTAAAAGCCATGAAAAAGCTACAGGAGTTGCTCCAGTTAGCACCAACTTTGAGAAAGGTAGACTATGAGTGTCAAAGGCCAGTAATTGTGACAGTGGACACCAGTCCTACAGGGATTGGATGGGCAATAGGGCAAGATGACAAAGAAGGACACAGGTATGTGGTGAGATTTGGAGTAAAGGTACTAAGTGTTCGCCAAAGAAACTACCCGCAAATAAAGAGAGAGTTATGGGGTATGGTTACAGCCTTGAAAAATGGGAAAGAGTACCTAATTGGTGCATGTGTGGTTGTAGAAACAGATTGTCTACCACTTCTTGGGATGATTACAAGTTGCTCAACGCCAGACATTGCTATGTTGCGGTGGATTGCCTACATTGAGTCCTTAAATCTCGAGTTTAAGCACATTGCAGGTAAAGATAATACAGTGGCAGATATGCTATCAAGAGCAAGGTATGAAGATGAGTCACAAATGATTGACAAGGGAGATGATGTAGACACAAAGTTCTATTCTATCTCTCATGTCAAAGGTAACAATGTATGCATGACTAATCGACTTGAATTGTTCTTGAAAGAGCTTTATGAAGGTGATTGGCTTCTTATTGGAAGCTACTTAAGTACTCTAGCAAAACAAGATGATTGGTCCAAATAGAAATTTAAGAGGATACACAGGAAAGCATACAGGTACTTTTTGAGGGATGGTTACTTGTGGAAGCATCCTAAACAAAAGGGTGTTACACCACAAAGGGTTATATTTTAAAAAGAGACTCAAGTAAAACTCATGTAAGAGTTTCATGAGAGTCTATGGGCTGGACACAGGGGTGTGTGGGCAACCATTCTCCAAGTTGAAAGAGAAATACTGGTGGAAGGGTATGTATAAAGATGTATCTCAATTTGTAGAGTCGTGTGTAACTTGTCAAATGTATTCAAATGTTTGACATCGTGATGGATTGCACCCTACATATCCACTAGCCATGCACTATAAATGGGTTGTGGATCTAGTCACAATGCCTTTAGGACTCTGGCAGATGATACACTTAGTTCTTCCACGAGAGGAACTAACTAACCATGTTGAAGGGCGAGCATTAAGAGCAAAAACCACAAAAGCTGTATGCAAATTCCTTCTTGATGAGGTGATTTGCCGTTATGGTTATGTGGGACAGATCACTGCAAACAGAGGTGGACTGGATACCGAGGAAGCAAGGGAGTTCTTTTCCAGATTAGGAATCAAGCTTTCTCTTACTACAGCTTACAACCCTGAAGGCAATGGAAAGAATGAAAGAGGGCATCCTCCTATTATCAAATCTTTGGCCAAGTCTTGCGAAGGAAGAGTTGGTGAGTGGCCAAAATTGTTGCCATATGCTTTATGGACTAATCGTACAACACATAGCTCAGTAACTGGCTATATGCTTACAGAGTTGATGTATGGTCAAAAACCTGTGATGCCGATTGAAGATACAATTTTCACATAGAATGTACTACCTTGGCAAGAGGGGCTTAGCAGGGAAGGTCTCCTTGCATTGCGCATAAGGCAACTAGAGAGAAGACCTGGAGACATTGAGGCTGCAAAAGAACGATTCAAAAATGCAAGGTTGAAAAACAAGGACTACTTTAATAAGCAACATCGACTCAAGAGCAAAGCAATTGACAAAGGTGACTGGGTTTTAGTGTATGAGAGTAGCCTTGATAACCAGCACACAATCGTGCGTAAGTTCTCAAAAAGATGGTTTGGATTGTATGTTGTTAAGCATGTGCATGAAAATGCTACTTACAGCTTGTCTGAACTAGATGGTACAGAAGTAAAGATTCCCATTGCAGAAAAAAGGATCAAAATGTTTAAGAGAAGAGGAGACAATGATCCAAAAGATGTTGACAAGGAGGAAGAGCGAAACACAGGTGAAGATCAAAGTGAAGATGAAGCTTTGGAATCATCCAATGAAGAAGAAATCAACGAGTATGTACAAGGGGACTCATCTTACAAAGAGAAAATGTGGCACATACCAGAGGATGTGCAGGTTCAGAGGGGGTGGATGTCGTACTGTGACACGTACATAGTAGGAACAAATGCTACAAGATCTATCTTACAACTTTTTAGATACATAAGTATATTTCCTATAATGCACATATGTATATCTAAGTATAATAATAAGATTTCTATCTCATCCTATTATTTATCTCAAGAGTAACATATTCTTACTTTACCGCCAAAAAGTACTATGGGAAAAGCGTCAATAGCTCTGCCTCTTTAACTTGGGCAAAAAGCATTAGTCTTTGTTTCTACTATGTCATTATCATCTTATACCCTATCTAGATCCTATACCTAGGATAACTTCCAATATATATATATTCTATGTATTTCTGGTATATTTCTTATATTTTTTTTAATAGCTACTAGGAAGGAATCAAATCTTAGTGGGACACTAACTTACATGATTCTCAAAGATACACCTATTTTAATGCATTATTGTAAGCATGATTAAAAAACTTTGTCAAGGAGCAATGTCATGCTTTCATATGACACAAGGTGTCCATTGGAATCAAATAAAAGTCTAAGCTAAGGGGACCACAAGAAGACTTTTGCTGTCAAAACTGTACCCTATTTTGATGGTTTTTTTACACAAGGTTCCTATCCGAATTGGAAAAAGTATATAAAATGGGAGTCGTAGCTAATGAGCTGAATTTTTTGTTCCTATTTTTTTTCTTTATTTGGAGCCACTTGAGGAGATATGATTAAAATACTGAACCTCAGTCTACCCACATCATGCGGGGACAGCCCATTTCAAACTTTTCCAGTTTCTGTTCACACTAGCTCTGATCTCTTCTTGTGTAAACCCTTAGTGTTTCCCTTCACCTATGAAAGGGGACCTCTTCTTCCTTGAAAACTATTCAAGCCATTCATGAGATGAATTCATGACGGAGTGAGAGTAGTAATGCCTAATTGTACTTAGCCATAAACATAAGCCTAAACCTACACTTACTCCTAGAGGAAGACTAGCCAATCCTATAAGCTATCTTTGGAATATAAGCTCTAATCAAAGAAGGACATGAACTTGGTGCATCAATCAAGGCTTAAAGTCTTCCCTCTTCTTCTCTCTCCATCAAAAATGGTGAATAACTCCCGAAGGGTTTGCCAAGTAAGATGTATTCTGCTTTGATTTCTTGTTGTTTTTTTCCATCTCTAATCCAACATATATCTCTAATTTTATCTCCCTCTCTAACTAAACCTATCTCTCTCAGTTTAGAAATTCATTCTCTCTACAAATTCTAGGTTCTCCTTGCTACAGGTACATCTCTCCCCGCAGTATTCTTATTGCCTACGAGCAAGAATAGGGCTTGGGAGGGAAACTTCTCATCTCTTCACTTCTCTCATATCTACATTTCTCACATACTATTCTGGATGAATAATCCAAAGGATATGAGTTTCTATCGCTTCCACTCTGTGCGATCTATTAGAATTAACGTATGGATTTGCCGTAAAATACACTTTCAACAACGTATAGTGTTTCTCTTTGGCCCAGAAAGGCTCAATGAAATACTTCTTTCATTGGATCCCATCATACTACCCCTTATAGACTATAACTTTTCTTTTGGCGTAAGTGTAGTTCTCTTGCTATGGACCAAGAGGATTTGTACACACAATTAATCCCAATCGCTAGACAAAACATATATATTATGGTAAGCACAAAATTAAAATTTCAAAGAACAATTTGTAGTTTGTTGGTCAGCAAAGATTGAACGCCATTAACTCATATATTAACCCTTTTATATTACCCATGATACGATATGACCATAACCTTGAAGTTTTCATCCTTGTGTTGTTTTGATATTCTCTTTTGTGTTCTTTCTTTGTGTGTGTGAGTGCAAGAGATAAAGAGTAGGGCTTCTTTGATTGTACTTCCTTCCAAACCCTAGACTTCATGGCATCTATGGTTTAACTCCTTCATATAGTTTTTGGAGTTCTCTCACAAACTCTCACAGCCAAAAGCCCGGTGCTTTCTTGGCAAGACCGCAAATTTCTTTACAATGTAGAGAGCATGCAGCTGAATGGAAGTAGAATAATCAGTAAAGCAAATGAATGAGAATGAGCGAGAGAACTATAAAATCTCTCATATCAAAAAAGTGAGCACAAGTGATGTATTCGGTCCTAACAAAAGAAAGATTCGAGCAAATCGCAAAGTATATTATTTTTAAGATTCTCTAAGAAACTTTATTTTTTGAAATTGCAAAATTTGAGATAGAAATAAGAAAAATCTGAGCTACTGCTACGATAGCCCACCATCCCTTGGTCATGCAACATTCTCTCTCGAGTGCTAAAAGAACAAATTTGAGTCCAAACTTTCTCTAATGGTGGTATAGTATTTGGAGGAGTATTCGTTTAAGAAAGAATACTTGTAGCTTTTACCTCATGTAAGCTTAAGATTCATGACAAGAACTACACGACCCATAACTTCAATAGTGACCCATAACTTCAAACTATTGGTAGTCATTCATGCTTTAAAGCTATGGAGACATTAAGTATTGGGAAGAGAATTTCTACTTATAACCCACCAATGAGTTTGAAGTGAATCTTCACACAACCAACCTTGAATATGCAACAAAGACGTTGGGTAGAAATTCTCCAACATTACTACTTTGGCGTTATCTATCGCTTCAAAAAGGAGAACTTAGTTACAGATTCGCTCAGTCAAAAACCCTTTTTGAATCTCAAATCTATACCCAACAACTCAATAATTGAAAGGATCAAGGAAGCTACATTATCAAAGTCCAAAAAATTCAAAGCAGCTTACCCTTGTTTAGACTAGACAATCAAAGCAATGCAGTTTATTTTCAAATGATGACCATTGTCTCCATCATAGAGGTAGGTTATGTGTACCAAAGGATACTAAATTCAGGAAAGCTATCTTGGTAGAGGCCCATGATAGTACTACTTTAGGACACCCAAGGTATGCAAAGACCCTCAATTTCGTGCACAAAATCAATAATGAAAAAGGATTTAGCCCTCATCATAACCTTCGGGTTACTGACCTAGCTTGTGATGTAGGTCCCTTACATCCACACAGTGAAGGATAGAGGCCTTCCTCGCTTCTATTACTCGTATCTTTGCTGCTCTGAATTGGAGTAAGGTGTCGTCAATGGAACCTAAGAATGAAGGAAGGCTAGTTTTCGAATTGCCCCAATTTTTGGGTTGGAGATCTAACAATATTTGAAGAGAAGTGGTCTCTCGAATGTTGTGTTTGTGCTCCCTTGATTGTGTGTGAGTGTGCTCCCTTGATTGTGTGTGAGTGTGCTACTTTGTGTATTTCATGTTTGATTGATAAAAACCATTACTTGTTGTGTGATTGTGGGTGGTAGGTCGAGTAGGATTGACTGACTGAGTAGGATTAGGAAGGGTATATTCTCCATATGTAAAACTACTATATCACGTGCATTCAAGGGGTATTGTGAAAATTGCTTATATGCAAAGTCTCCAACGTTATAACACACCCCTATCCTATTCGATCTGTAAATTTTTCTTGAAGGTTCTTACATGATACCCCTATTGAACCCATGTGATAGGTACATTCATTTTAGTGCCCTCTCCAAGCTAGCAGCTTGATCTGCCTAGGTGTTGAAAGAAGAGGAAGGCACTTGATGCTTAAAGAAAGAACCACTAGGTTGCCACACACAAAACCAAAGGTACAAGATAATGCTAGGGTCGCTTTCAAAGGTGCAAGCTCATCATGATGCGCAGATGCAAGAGAAGAAGAGGGAAAAGTCTCTCTACAAGTCATCTACAAAAGTAGTTGTTGAAGAGAATTGGAGGCAAACGTAAACATATTCAAAGAGAGGCTTCATAATCAGTGCCCACAATGTTGATGGACAACCCTAACACATGAAGCTTGAGCTTGATCATAACCCTTGATAGGAATCACAAAGGCAGAGAGAGTGCAGATAGAGATCGTGCCTAGAGAGAATCCTAGTGAGAGATTGTAGAAAAAGTTCAACACCTCGTGGGCCATTGGCCACAAACGTTTATGCCTTCATGTTTGAAGGCGTCTTTTCAACTAAACAAATGCTTCATTTGGTCTTTGTGTGTGCCATCAAAAAACATTATATTTGACCACACAACATACTTGGTCCAATGCTCACATATCTCAGTTTCAATGTAACTTTCCTTCTAAAAAAATAAAAATTCTCGGTTGTAATTCCATTGGAGTTTGATTTTCAAGGTTAAAAATGGGCATTTCAATTATAAATGTTGGTGAATACCCTTAGGTTTTGACACATATCCCAGTTTGCCCTTAAAATACACTAGTATGGCCGGCCGCCTCCGGCGGCCTCTCTCTCTCTCTCTCTCCCCCTTTATCACGCGTGTCCACAACCTCTCTCTCTCTTGCCGCCAAGTGACTGAGGGGACCAAAATCCCTCTCTCCTAGTACAACGGCACCGTCTTCAGCATTGGGTTTAGTGTAATCCCACATACAAATTCTGAGATTTACCTCTCAAATTTAAATTAAAATGTGAGGAAACCTACAAATTTTAAAGAAATTTAGTGCAAAAATTTTCAAATTTAGCCAAAGCAGATGAAAAAAAGTACTCTCTCTCTCTCTCTCTCTCTCTCTCTCTCTCTCTCTAGTGCACTTTCATGTAATTTGGAAATGAACATTTAAAAAGATTTTGTTCAACCCTTTATGCAATGACTTATGTCCAAAACTATAGCATTACAAAGACCACTTCTTGCGTTTAAATTGCAAAGCTATATAACTGCAGCATTATGTTTCAAGTGCAAAACATACAATGCTATCACAATGTGATTTACACACTAACTATGCACTGACATATTCCAAATCGTTGCTATACCAAATTATTTATAGCATCCTTGAAAAGTTTGCATGGCAAGATATTGTTAATGATCTCTAAATATGCAATCAAAATGTCAAAATGTCCAAAATAATATCTATGCACAGTACATAGAGATGCAAGCTTTCTACATTCTAAAGCGCAACCTATGACATGCTCTACCATGGTATCGAACCACCCATGGTCCACGATGTAAGACGCATCGACCAATCACTGGGGGGATAGACCCCAGAACAAAAATGTGTAGGGACCAACTACCATGGGTTAGACTTTGAGAAAACACAGCATTCATTGGGAGGGTTCTTCCGAGCTCTGCAATGGTGATACGTGCTCTGAATCCTCTATGGATAGCAATTTGGATGTAGCAGAGCAAACTTGGATCATATGAGGCCTCGAAAAATCCCACCAGCAAGAATTGTGGGTAATTTTGTAATCTATATCCAATCAAAAGTCTATTAGTATAAACAAAATAGAGACAAAATAGAACCTAGTTACTTTACGACATCAACATTGTTACCTTACTACATCCAAAACCTCGAGCAGATGAATAACCTCCATGGCGCTGATAGGGCCCCTCCATAGTATTGGATCTAGAACATAATTGGTGATTGTGAGTTTCAAATTCTTGTGTGTGTGTGTGTGTGTGTGTGTGTGTGTGTGTGTGTGTGTGTGTGTGTGTGTGTGTGTGTGTGTGTGTGTGTGTGTGTGTGTGTGTCTGTGTGTGAGAGAGAGAGAGAGAGGGAAAGACCTATCTTTTACCTTGGATGTGTCGAGGTCGTTGGTGCAGCCAAAGTTCGTCCGCACTGTAAAGTGTGCTATGCACTGCAAAGGGTGCTAACAGGTGCATGGTAAAGGGCTAAAGCCAGTGTGGGAGACCTCAGCAGGACAGTGGCAACGGAAATGCGTGCTTAAAGGGGTTTTTAAGAACAGGGGGGCCTCCGAAGTGGGCTAATTGGGACGGCACGTCAAGTGTTCAAGATGCGTGGAATGTGCCCCGAAATGTGGTGTTCAAGATGCTCTAGAAGCTCGTCCAGACATCTCGTCAAGCGGAGTTTCGGTGTGAAAGATATGCCAATCCAAAGATGGAAGGTTTTGCAGGTCCCGACGGACAGGGCAGGTACAGACAGGTGGCAAAAAAATGGGATCAATGGATACACGTGTAAAGCTCGAGCTACGGAGCATGCATGTCTTCTCGGATTGCGAATCGCAGCTATGGATAGAAAGTTATGGCCGTTTGAAGATTTTCCGGGGGCCAAGTCTGAGCCCACTTGGCTGCATTGAAGGATGTGCCGTCTTGCATATTTTGGGCCTTGCCAAGGTTCTCGATAATAGCGTGCGCTATGTGGAGTCAGCACGAGTCGACCGCACGTCCATCGGATACTCGGTCAGTCAAATACGGCAAGATAAAGTTGGGAGCCGTGGGCAGTAAAAGGCCACAGATGATTTTTTCCGTTTTGGGTTGCCTCGGATTGTGAGCCAGGAAGAGTCGAGAAGCAATGGTATTTGTGTTGAAGCAAGTCGGCGATGCAAACTTCCATCCGGGCTTTGCGGCTTGGCAGCAGGATATGGCGGCAGGGGTAAACTCAGTTTTTTTCTTTTTTGGATGTATTGTTCGAGGCTAGCGTGACATTGAGTGGTGGACGAGAGCTGGAATTGGAAATTAGTCGGTGAAGTTCCCATGCGGCGTGGCCGGTAAAACTCATTTGGTGAATTCAAGCACATAAAATCACCGACGGCACGTGAGTCAAAGGCGGGAGCTCCCTTTGTTTTGCAAATGAAAAAAGGAAAGGGGTGGCTGGAGCTTAAAAAAGGAAAAAAGAAACTTGAGCCTCAAAAGGTGAAGGGCCAAATTACAAAAGAAGGGAAAAAACTAGGAGGAGACAGAAGAGGTAATAGTGCCGGGCGCCTGCTGAGGAGGTGGCTTTTTTCTTCCTTGGGTTTTTTTCTTGGGTTAAAGGGAAAGAAAGAAAAGAATGGAATGCAGCGTTTTGGAGTAGGTTTTCATTTGGGGGTTTAAGGAAGGAGAGAGAACTTCATGCGCTCGCATTCGGCAGTCGGAAGCTAGCATGTTTGGTCCGTGACGCGGCTCAAAGGAGCGAAGGCTTTGCAAGAGAGGCGGCCACAACGAAAACTACGAAGAGGAAAAGAGGTTTTTTGAAGTGAAGCCAGAGTGGATTTTTCGTCGAGGATGTACCAACGGATGCGAGTTTGGAGGGAGGTGTGTGCCCCTCGGTATGAAGTCGTGATGGCTATAGTGCGGCCAAGAGCAGGCCACACGAGTTTGGTACATGGTGTGTAAAGAAGCTGTCATTGCCGATTTTTTTTGGTGTTGTCTCTCTCCCCCCTTCCCCCTTTTCTTCCTTGATCGTCTCCCAGGTGTGTGGTGCCGGTGTGTGTGAGCGTGTGCGCCCCCCCGGGCCCCCTGTGTGTGTGAGAGAGAAAGAGAGAGAGGTGTTGAGTTGTGGAAGTGCGAAAAGTGGGCCAAATCGGTGTGATCACTGTCCGAGGATTGTGCAGGCGTGTGTGTGTTGGGCGAAGTGCAGGCGAGGCCCTGCTAGTGTGAATCGTTTTTTTGAAGGTGTTTTCGAGAGGACAGGGGTGTTGTGGATACCCTGAGCTAGATAGGGGCTGTTGTTTGTGTGTCGGGTGTGTTCCCCATTTTCCCTCTCCATCTTCTTGTGCCCCCACAGAGGAGCACACTGATTGCTCCCAGTTAAGTGAAGAAAAGCAGTGTTTGGTGTTGGTCGACATGGCATCTCGAAGCTATGGTCCGATTTTTACAGGTGAAGAAAATCCTGATGAGTGGGTTGCAGACTTTGAGCTGTATATGCTGTCGCTGCGCATGCCGAACGAAGACAGCAAGATGCAGACATTTCCTTTGGTGATGCGCGGGAAGGCAAAGATATGGTACGAAGATCTGGAAGGTGAGCCGAGGCATGCTTGGCCGGCTATGCGGGCACGTTTTCTACATGACTTCCGCAAAGAGGCGTCCCCAGTCGAGATGGATGCCAAACTGAAGGCGCTCAAGCAGGATGTAAGTGAAGAGTTCAGTTTGTTTTTGGATCGTTTTGAAGTGTGCTGGGCAAAGTTAGCGAGTGCCATGCAATTGGCCAATGGCGACTACTTCAAGCTCGATAAATGCATGGCATGCCTGCATCCTAAAGTGAGAGAGAAAGTGGATTTTGAGAGCCCAGAAAACTATAATGGTGCAATGGCCATCGCAAAGGCAAAAAGCAGGAAAATAAAAAAGAAGATTGAACAAGGCGTGTCGGGCTATGAAGCAGTGGTCCAAGCTCAGGGTGTTCATAATGAGAACCTTGCAAATCTAGGTGTAGCCGTTGTGCCACAAAATTGGGTGCGAACCATGCAGGATTTGTCTTAGCAAATGCAAGAATTACAAAAGAAGGGAAAAAACTAGGAGGAGACACAAGAGGTAATAGCCCCGGCTCAACTGCTGAGGAGGTGGCTTTTTTCTTCCTTGGGTTTTTTTCTTGGGTTAAAGGGAAAGAAAGAAAAGAATGGAAGGCAGCGTTTTGGAGTAGGTTTCATTTGGGGGCTTAAGGAAGGAGAGAGAACTTCATGCGCTTGCATTCGGCAGTCAGAAGCTAGCATGGTTGGTCCGTGACGCGGCTCAAAGGAGCGAAGGAGAGGCGGCCACAATGAAAACTATGAAGAAGAAAAGAGGTTTTTTGAAGCGAAGCCAGAGTGGATTTTTCGTCGAGGATGTGCCAACGGATGCGAGTTTGGAGGGAGGTGTGTGCCCCTCGGTATGAAGTCGTGATGGCTATAGTGCGGCGGCCAAGAGCAGGCCACACGAGTTTGGTACATGGTGTGTAGAGAAGCTGTCATTGCCGATTTTTTTTGGTGTCGTCTCTCTCCCTCCTTCCCCCCTTTCTTCCTTGCTCGTCTTCGAGGTGTGTGGTGCCGGTGTGTGTGAGCGTGTGCGTCCCCCCGGGGCCCCTGTGTGTGTGAGAGAGAAAGAGAGAGAGGTGTTGAGTTGTGGAAGTGCGGAAAGTGGGCCAAATCAGTGTGATCACTGTCCGAGGATTGTGCAGGCGTGTGTGTGTGTTGGGCGAAGTGCAGGCGAGGCCCTGCTAGTGTGAATCGTTTTTTTGAAGGTGTTTTCGAGAGGACAGGGGTGTTGTGGATACCCTGAGCTAGATAGGGGCTGATGTTTGTATGTCGGGTGTGTTCCCCATTCCCCCTCTCCATCGCCTTCCTAGCGTATAGGTCACGGAGGCGTTAGGATCCATCTTCATTCAAAAAACAAAAGTAAATAAAGATCAAAGATTGGTGCTATGTATTTTGGGGTTGGGGAGAGAGAGAGAGAGAGAGAGAGAGAGAGAGAGAGAGAGACAGACCAAAAATACATAGCACAATTATGGAGATCCCCTATCATTTCACTATATAAGGCCTCAAAATGTAATATTCCAAAGAAGACACCTCTCTAATATTTATGAGCAAATTGGTAGACTAAAAATGTACGTTTACAAAGCTTATAAATGAGATGGGTGTTTATATATTATATTTACATAGCTACTGCATAATCCAAATCTTGCAAGGCTGAATGGGTCTTTACACCTGCATTTCATTTTCATAATGAGGTCAATTGCAACACTTCCTTGTAGACAATGTTAGAAGTGTATGTCCTTTGGTCTTCCCCTTTCCTCACACTTGTGTGGTGACCATCATCAACCACAACCTTGATGGCAGAAGACGATCTCACATGAGACATTGCCACATACAATTGACCATGGGTGAAAACAGGTGTTGGGAGATACAATCCAAGCACTCCCAATGTTTGGCCTTGCGCTTTGTTGATTGTCATCCCAAAAGCACATCTCAGGGGAAATTGTTGACGTTTCAACTCAAAAGGGAGGCCTTCTCTAGCTCCCATGAGAAAATCAATCCTTGGGATGAACACTGTATTTCCTTCATGTGACCCTGTAATGATTTCTGCTTCAATCACTTTGCTGTGGAATTGCTTACAAATCAAGCGTGTTCCATTGCAAAGACCACTTCTTGGATCCAAATTGCGGAGCAACATAACTGGAGCATTTTGTTTCAAATGCAAAACATGCGGTGGAAAACCTCCTCCAAGATCTAAACTATTTAAGAACTCGGTTTTGAATAAAATGCTATCACAATCTGATTCACACACTAAGTCTGCACTGACATATTAAATATAAGTACCAGGACATTTCTACAATACCAAATTGTTTATAGCATCCACATCCTTGTTGCGAGGTGCCAAGATTGCCCTGTCCTTGAAAATGGTTGCATGGCAAGAGAGTGTTTCAAGGTCTCCATATATGCAATCAATAAGACCTTGCAAACTATTTTGTGCTGGCATCATGCAGGGTGGCAAAGCTACATTATCATCTCTCTCCCCATCACAAACATTGCCATTCCCAATATCAAGTGTCCATTGCACAAATTCTCTTTCTCTAACATTATTGCAACAATTGACCACTCGCATGTTCTCTGTTAGACGCAGAATTTCTGTACAACACCAAATGTATGAGCGGCACAAAGATGCATCAACAATGTCTGCCCTTCCACCTCTACGTACAACAGGCAAGATCTGTCTAAAATCACCACCAAGGAGGAAAACCTTTCCGCCAAACACCATGTTATTATCCATCACATCTCTTAGTGTCTTGTCAAGAGCCTCAAAAGCATGTCTATGAGTCATGGGAGCTTCATCCCATATGATCAATGAAGCCATTCGCAACAGCTCAACAAGTTGGCTATTTACTTTAATATTGCATGTCGAGTCAGAAGTTATATCAATAGGGATCTTGAATCTAGAGTGTGCGGTCCTTCCATTGTCAAGAAGTTGTGCTGCAATACCAGATGATGCGCATGCCAAAGCAACTTTGCTCTCTCCACGTATGCGAGAGAGCAAGGCATTATAAAGATAGGTCTTTCCTGTTCCACCTGGCCCATCCAAGAAGAACACAGTCCCACTATTCATGCCAATGGCTTCTAAAACTCGATTGTAAGCTTCCCTTTGTCCAACATTCAAAGATGATTCAATTCGAGCAGACAGGCCTCTTTGTTCCTCCACATTATACATTAACTCTTCAGCAAGCACTCCATGATCACTCATTACTTGCAATGTGTGATCCACCTGGGGCATTCCAGAGTAATCTGAGAGCCTCTTTCCATATTGCTGAAGCACTGTCTCCAAGTTCGACAATGCTTGGTTTTGTGCCATGCGTTCATAGATACGCTCATTAGTTGTGGAAGTCCTCATATGATATACATGGTCCTCAGAAAGCTCCTTACTGAAGTGATTCCATAATGCACCAGGACATATCAGCTCACAAAAAACCAAAATGATTACAAATAGTAGCCGTAATTGTTTTCCTGTTTGTTGAAATGAAGCTTCCTCTAAACAAAGAAACCATTCATCATCAACTTGCAATAATCCCCATGCATTGCATGCTTCCTTAAATGTTTCATATACTCGTCCATTGAAGGTCCGAATATCCTCAAAAGACCTACATCCTTTGCACTTGTTGAGTAACATGCGCAAATAGTATAACTCTCCGGCAGTGGGAACTATGTTGTACATTCCTCCAATCACGTCTCCTTTCTGTCTTGGAGTCCATGTTCTGCTTGTTGACTTCCAAACCCACTTTGTTGGGAAGTCTATGTACAACAAATCATTGGCCTCTCGATATCTTTGATTTGCAACAAACCACTCAGTGAGTGTAGTCTTTCTGCTGGCCTCTCTCTCCACCACACTTTGTATAGTCGCTCTGTCATTAAAGAAGACTTGATTTTGATGAGGTAAATGAACATGGAGGCGTTGTATGTCAGGTTTCTCTTTATGCAAGTCAAACCCAAATATCCACCAGATAGCCTCGGATGCTGATACATATCGTGCATTAAGATAGTTTGTAACTTCATCTAAAATCCCTGCAGTGTCTTGTAGAGCAATAGTCGCCCTGTCATGTCCCTTATACACATACTTGTAGAGATATTTCACAGTGGATATAGTGGAGCAAACCTCAACATTGATATGTGCATTGTACCTTACTGACAAAAATGGATTGTATGGAACAATCCATTTATTATTCATTTGCACATTCTTATAAACAGTGTGATTTCCATCATCCCTCCTCATGTATGTTGGGTATCCTTCCCTATCCACATTAGTCGATCCGCTGAAGCCTCGAGGGTATTTAAACCTACACTTTCCCTCTACCATACATGGAGCATTTCTATTCAAGTTTCCACATGGGCCATGTACATTACACCGACTGATAATGTCATACAATTGTGGAAATGTCACCTTATTAGGAAGCTCCGCACACACCATCTTATCATAATGGGATGTCTCTGTTGGTTTGTGTTCAGGAGAAAGTATCAATAGAATGTGGGCATGGGGAAGGCCTCTCTTTTGGAACTCAATCACAGAAATGTGTCCAATGACCTTACCAAAAATCTCTCCCTTAATCAGCAAGCCCATCAAATCCTTGAACTTATGGTAGAAAACACGTGCAGTAAGGTCAGGACGATCGTTGGATGCTTGTCCAGGCAATAACGCGTCCTCTATCTCCTTCCAACCAGGATTACATGTGAATGTTATGAAGAGATCAGGCTTCCCCCTTTTGCGTACAATTGCCATGGCATCCTGATAAAGTTGGTGCATATAGCGTGGACTACCAACATATGATGAAGGCAATACCACCCTCCTGCCAACATTAGCACCCAATAACTGTTCTCTGTCACCCCTTGTTCCATCTCTTGCTCCGATCATGTCAGCCAAACCTTGATACACCTCACTGCGTAGATCACTTTGATGATTGTGAACCCATAAAAGCCTCAACTCCTCCATACAATTGTAAGCATCAACAATATATTGTTGCAGTAGCCTACCACCACGTAGAAGACATTGTGTTGTGTCATCCCTGATTTGCAATCTATACTTGTAGAAATCTATTGTAGAAATATACCTTGTATTCCCTCCCCCTTGCTCTCTGTTTTCCCGTGGCCTGTCTAATGCTTGTATGTAGGGATTCCAACCTTCTACACCACTTGGAAATAGCAACACATATAAGAGAGGCATGTACGACCTGTGGCAATTTGAGATTCTTCTTAGACCACCACCAGAAAGATTCAACACAATATCTCGATGGCCAATGTTGCTCTCATCGTCTTGACCAGGCATGATTGCAGCAACTTCTGCACCTGTTGGAGCAAGGTACTGCCAGCCATTAGTACGTTTCTCAGTGATGACCATCCTTATGTCAGGAATATTGGAAGTTTGAACCATTGATGCAAATTGCCTGAAAGCTTGAACGTACGGATTTACGCAATGCATCATTGATTGCAAGATTTCCAAAACATCTGGCCTGAGTTTAGAAACATGTTGCATCCTATTTTGCAACTCATTCTCAGTGTCAAAAAAATACAACTGAGCAAAGTGAGGGATTTGATCTGGCTGTTCTTCAGGCATCAATGGACCAATTCTATGATAGATAGATCCATGCACTTTGAAGGTATAGATTCCTTTTCTTTGACAGAGAGATTCATCTATATGAGCTCCTAAAGAAGCAAATGCCAACACACTATTGTATGCTCTAATATGTTTTAGAAATTTCTTGCTTCTAGTATTTGTTGGGGTATAAAGCCCAATGTGGTCGCCCAGGTAAGTGGGCGGGCCACCAGGTATGTACACATATTCTTTTGTAAAAACCTAATAAGAACTCACTATGCTCTACACATTACAGTAGAGCGAGTTCACCATATCGTCGTGCTCTTCTTCTCGCACTCTCTCTCGCGTCACACTTCCGCTCGTACTCCTTCAAATGGTATCAGAGCTCAGATCGAGGCTCGGGGCAGCACTGCAGGAGGCTAGAGTCACCAGCTCAGATTGGAGTGAAATTCGACAGGCAAAGACACGGCCCCAAATCTTGTGGGAGAGGCCGTAGGGCTTGGTGTGCTCAGAATTTCATTCTGAGGTCATCTCGGTCACCGTTCGGCTTCGACAAAGTTCTGCGCAGGCCATTTTCGACTACGTGGTCTCAGCGGATGCAGATCCGACTCTGCAAATTTGGGGTTTTCCGGCCTACGACTGCAGGTGCTGAGGATATCGACACTCCTAGAGTGTTGATTTGTGGCTGTCTACACATCGAAGGACGGCTCACAGTTCTTAGAGGCGTGTCACATACGACACGGGCGCATCTACACACAGACTGTAGGCGACATCCACTAGTTCATCAGGTAGCTTGTGTTTGCTGCTTGATATTCCAGATTTCATCCTAACATTGCAGGTACTTCCACATGGGATGTATTGTCAGAGATGATGTATGTTTGTTGAGGGTTTGCTGGCTGTGAGTCACGCAGCAAACAACCGCCGCAGCGGTTACAACATATAGTGGGAAATTTGTGGATGTATGAATTTGTGGGAAGTCTATGTACTATCAGATTTACTACAGCCTTTGTTGAGGGTCGAGTGAGGTTTTATTGAGCTGGGGGATTCTTGAATGTTGAGATCCTTTCGGCGATACAGGTCTTGGAGCGATCCCTCGAGCACCCTTAGATAGGCAGCTAGGATGTATTGACTGTGAGTTAGACAGTTGGGATTGCATCTTTGCTTTACTGCCGTTGAGGCATTGTCGCAGTCTATGTTTACAGGATAGTGACAGGACAGTCCGAGACAGTACAGGTGCAGGACAGGTTTACCCACAGCTTACAGTGTTAGAGAGACAGTGGTTTTTTGAGCTGTTTTTTGGTCTGTTTTTAGTACACCAGAGCCATTTTACAAAGGAGACTGCCAAAATTTTTGCAGAATCTCAAGCTTTCTTGGTTCATTTGACAGGTTGATATTGGTTCAGAGGTCAGTTTATAGGGGAAACTCTGCCGAATTTTTCCCAGGAAAGTAAACTACTGTGAAGTGTAGCTATGGCTGGATCATAGGACACTGCTCTTTACAATATCAAGAAGCTGGATGGAACCAATTTCCCATTGTGGAAGAAGCAAATTTGGCACATGTTGGTACAAAAGAAGCAGATAAAACCTATAAAGCTCAAGGGGATAAAACCAGAAGATATGGACGAAGATGAATGGAGCGAAATGGATGAATTGGCACTTTCTACCATTATGCTGACTTTGACAGAAAGCGTTTACTTCAATGTAGCAGACGAGATGTCAGCTTATCAAGCATGGTTAAAGCTGAGTGATCTTTATGAGAAGCAGAGTGCAGCTTCACAGGTATACTGGCTTAAGAAGCTTGTTGACTTGAAGATGAAAGAAGGGACACCTATGTCCAATCATCTGAATGAATTCAACACAATCTATAGTCAGTTGTCAGCTCAAGGTGTCAAGTTTGATGAACCTGTTAGAGCTATGTTCCTGTTGATCACATTGCCGGAAAGTTGGGACACTTTTTGCACATCTTTGAGTAATTCTGCACCTCCAGATGGTTTGAACATAGCAGGTGTAGAAGGAAGTCTGCTTACTGAAGAAACCAATAGAAAGACAATGGACAAAGGCAAAGGAACAGCCTTAGTTGTCAGGGGAAGGACCAAAGAAAAGTACAAAGGTGGAAAGAGGAATCAGTCTCGTAGCAAGTCCCGCAGTGCTAAAGGCAAGAGTGACATAGAATGCTACCATTGTGGCAAGAAGGGTCACATGAAAAGAGACTGCAGAGAATGGAAAGCAGAAAAAGGCAAAGAGAAAGTTGAAGACCATGGTGAGAAGAACAAGTCCTCAGTGAAGATTCAAGAAATAAATGTGACAAACACTGTTTCAGAGGATGATAGTCTAGTGTCAGGAGACATCTACTTCTTGAAGAATACAATGGACTCAGATCTTCTTACAGCATCTGATGGAAATGCACTGAGTGACTGGATTATAGACTCAGGGGCATCACTTCATGTGTCTCCAAACAAGGAGTGGTTTACCTCTTATGTGACCACTAAAGATCATGTTCGGCTAGGCAATGGGCAGACATGTGAGATCTTAGGTGTTGGAGATGTTCAATTGAAGTTTCAGAATGGCTCTTCTTTCACGCTGAAGAATGTGAGACATGTTCCCGCAATTACAAAGAGCTTGATCAGCACAGGTTTACTTGATGATGCTGGCTACGTCACCACTTTTGGATAGAACATGTGGAAGATATCCAAGGGTTCTATGACAGTAGCACATGGAGTAAAGTCTGGAGGACTTTACATGATTTATGTATCAAATGTCTCTAAAAATGTAATCAATGTAACCGAGCAGCCGAACGTTTCTTTGTGGCATAGCCGGTTAGGACATATGTCCAAGAAGGGAATGGAAATCTTGTCTTGTTCTGGTTATTTGCCTGGCTTTTCATTTAATGATTTTGAATTCTGTGAACATTGTCTGTATGGTAAGAAAACACAGCAGCCACATAAGCATAGAAGCAGTAGAAGAGATACACAGTTGGCACTTGTTCATAGTGATTTGTGTGGACCTATGCCTAACCTATCTCTAGGTGGAGCTTCTTACTTTATGACATTTATAGATGATTACTCGAGGAAAGTATGGGTTTACTTTCTCGAGCACAAGGATGAAGCGTTTAGTGTTTTCAAAACGTTTGTGACACTTGTGGAGAATCAGAGTGGCAAGAAGCTTAAATGCTTATGCACTGACAATGGTGGAGAGTATGTTTCAAAGGCCTTTCAGGACTTTTGTGAGTCAAAAGGTATAAAACGTGAACTTACTGCTCCTTACAATCCTCCTCAAAATGGTGTTGTTGAGAGGATGAATAGGACCATACAAGAGAAGGTCAGAAGTATGTTGTCTAATGCACAGCTGCCAAATGGGTTTTGGGCTGAAGCTGTATCAACAGCTGTTCATCTTGTAAATAGATCTCCTAGCAAGGTTTTGCAGAAGGATTCAGTGCCAGAGATGGTATGGTCAGGCAAAATGCCCTCATACAAGCATCTCAGAGTCTTTGGCTGTGAGGCATATACTCACATTTAAATATCATTCTAAACCAGAGAGGGTTGAGGATATTAGAAGAGGTGTCTTCCAAGAAGATGGACCTGCACGTGCAAGACAAAATGTCAGGGCTCAAGAGGAGCAAGGACAGGATAGAGTGGAACCACAGGTTGTGGCTGAGCCTGAGCCACCTATTGTGCATAGATCTGGACGTGTCACGCGACCTCCTGATAGGTTTGTTCCATCTATGAACTATGTCATGTTGACTGATTGCAATGAGCCTTCATATTACAAGGAAGAAGTGCAAATGAAGGACTCCGGGAATTGGCAATTGGCCATGCAGTCAGAGATGACAGCTCTGCATAAAAACAAGACATGGAAGCTAGTTAAATTACCACAGGGCAAAAAGGCTCTACCTTGTAAATGGGTTTACAGGTATAAGATCACCGCTCATGATAGTCAGCCAAAGTACAAAGCAAGGCTTGTTGCCAAGGGCTTTAATCAAGAACAAGGCATTGACTTTGATGAAGTCTTCTCTCCGGTGGTCAAGATGACTACATTGAGATGCTTTCTTGCATTGGTTGCCATATTAGATTTGGTGTTGCACCAAATGGATGTCAAGACAGCGTTCTTGCATGGTGATTTAGATGTGGAAATTTACATGCAGCAGCCAGAAGGGTTTGTTGAGAAAGGCAAGGAAGATTGGGTATGCCAGTTGTTAAAGAGTCTTTATGGCTTAAAACAATCACCGAGGGCATGGTACCATAAATTCCACAAGTTTATGCTTTCTCAAGGCTACAAACGTAGTGAGTTCGATCACTGTCTATATACAAAGAAGGCTAAGGATGGTAGTTGACTGATCCTTATTTTGTATGTGGATGACATGTTGATTGCTGGCAAGCACTTGGAAGAAATTTCAAAGATGGCAAAATCGTTTGACATGAAAGACATGGGTGAGGCAAGTCATATACTTGGTATGCGCATTGAGAGAGACAGATCAAAGAAGTTGATTTGGTTATCTCAAACAGAGTATATTGACAAGGTTTTGCAACGTTTCAATATGGAGAAGGGAAAGGCACTGAGTGTTCCATTGCCACCATATGTGAAACTTAGCAAACAAGATTGTCCTGTGTCCGAGGAAGAACAGGCTGAAATGGATAAGATTCCATATGCGTCTGCAGTGGGTAGTTTGATGTATGCAATGATTGCTACTCGCCCAGACATTGCATTTGCAGTGGGAGTAGTAAGTCGATACATGTCAAACCCAGGCAAGAAACATTGGGAGGCAGTGAAAGGAATATTGAGATACCTGAAAGCTACAAAGAGTATGCGTATATGCTATGGGAGTCAGGAGCTAAGTGTAAAGGGTTTTACAGACTCAGATTATGCAGGTGACTTAGACAACCGAAGGTCTACGTCAGCGTATGTCTTTACATTGGCTGGTGGAGCAGTATCATGGCATTCTAGATTACAAGATTGTGTTACTCAGTCTACTACAGAGGCTGAATATGTTGCAGCATCAGAGGCATGCAAAGAATCAATTTGGCTTAATCGACTAGTAACAGATTTGGGAATCAAAGAAGAGATTCCTGTGTTATATTGTGATAGTCAAAGTGCTATACAATTGGCTCGCAATCTAGTTTATCACTCAAAGACAAAGCATGTGGATGTGAAGTATCATTTCATCAGGGAAATGCTCGAGGATAAGCAACTTCAGCTTGTCAAAGTTCACACCACAGAAAATCCTGCTGATCTACTTACAAAAGGACTTCCTTCAGAGAGCTTTGCGCATTTTCGCAAGCAGTTAGGTGTAGGGTAGTACATCACTTCTCTACATCTCTTGTATATTAGCTTGTATAGTAGCTTCTCTCACACTTAAAGTACCACATTGGACTTTAAGTGGGAGGTTGTTGGGGTATAAAGCCCAATGTGGTCGCCCAGGTAAGTGGGCGGGCCGCCAGGTATGTACACATATTCTTTTGTAAAAACCTAATAAGAACTCACTATGCTCTACACATTACAGTAGAGCGAGTTCACCATATCGTCGTGCTCTTCTTCTCGCACTCTCTCTCGCGTCACACTTCCACTCGTACTCCTTCAGTATTACCTCTGTGCATTAATTCTCTTAATTCTAAAGGAGGTTCACATAATGGTGGCAAAGAAACACTCCCTGAGTTGCAACAACTTTTCCCCACAAATGTGCAAATGGTCTTCGCTTCTATCTTCCAAGCAAAAGCACCACAAAGGGAACATGAAAAATCCAAGCTGCCTATGTTGTGAAGTATAGACTTTTTGTGAAAAAGTGACAACATAGAGATATGCATCAAGGGTGTGTTTTCAGGATATATGTAGGTGATGGATAGGCAATGCCTTTCGACTTTGGAGTAATCTCCCTCTCTAGAGACAACTATGGGCTCCCCATGAACATTTCCATTATTGACTTCCAAATTGCTTCTCACTTCAATCTCCTCTCGATTTTGCAAAAGCATTGGATCAATATCTACATCCATTCCAACCCTTCCCTGAGAGAATTCATTGCATTGATCCACATTTATCAAATGCTGGCAATCTTCCAAGCGAGCTACATTAATCCCCCCTAGAGAGCGCCGAACTCTCTCTCTTGCTGCCTCACGTCGCGTAGCTCGAGAGGCTTGACAGATCCTACTACGTCTTGCATGTCCAGGAGACAACACCTTCGGACCAATAGCCATCTGTCCCAAAAAGAACTCTTATAAGTAATCTTAAATGTGGAGAATTAAGGAGAGAGTGGATCTTCTCTCATAGTCTCCATCCCTCACGTTTCATGTATGGAAACTATGAGAGAGAGAGAGAGAGAGAGAGAGAGAGAGAGAGAGAGAGATTACAGAGGGGGGAGGATCTTGTGCACCAGATTAGCATGAATACTATGGAACAATAGTTGAGAGAGAGAGAGAGAGAGAGAGAGAGAGAGAGCTGGTGCATAACACAACTTTGGAGAGCACCTCATTTAACATGTTATGGCCACAATTTTATAGAGAGAGAAGGGGGGGGGGGGGGGGGGGGGTTGGGGGGCTACTTCTCTTACAAAGACCACTCCGAAAAGTAGCTGTGAGAGAGAGGGAGAGAGAGAGAGAGAGAGGGGCTACTTCTTTCACAAAGACCACTCCGAAAAGTAGCTGAGAGAGAGATAGATAGATAGATAGATAGACAGAGAGAGAGAGAGATCTTGAAAGAGGCAAATCTGTACACCTTAAAATAGGCATTGGGACTTTGTGTACCAAATTAGCATGACACTTAGAGAGAGAGAGAGAGAGAGAGAGAGAGAGAGAGAGAGAGAGATGCGTTGCATAACAACTTTGGAGATCACTTCTTTCAACATAGTATGGCCACAATTTTAGAGAGAGAGTGTGTGTGAGAGAGAGATAGATAGATAGAGAGAGAGAGAGAGATCTTGAAAGAGGCAAATCTATACAACTTAAATTAGGCATTGGGACTTTGTGCACCAAATTAGCATGACACTTAGAGAGAGAGAGAGAGAGGATCTAAAAGAAAAGAGAGAGAGAGAGAGAGAGAGAGAGAGAGAGCTCGTGCATAACACAACTTTGGAGATCACTTCTTTCAACATGTTATGGCCACAATTTTAGAGAGACAGAGAGAGAGAGAGAGAGAGAGAGAGAGATCTTGAAAGAGGCGAATCTATACACCTTGAAAGAGGCGAGAGAGAGAAGGGGAGAGGAGTTTGTGCACCAAATTAACATGACCATTTAGAGAGAGAGAGAGAGAGAGAGAGAGAGAGAGATCTTGAAAGAGGCGAATCTATACACCTTGAAAGAGGTGAGAGAGAGAAGGGGAGAGGAGTTTGTGCACCAAATTAACATGACCATTTAGAGAGAGAGAGAGAGAGAGAGAGAGAGAGAGAGAGAGAGAGAGAGATCTTGAAAGAGGCGAAATCTATACACCTTGAAAGAGGTGAGAGAGAGAAGGGAAGAGGACTCTGTGCACCAAATTAGCCTGACCACTTAGGGGTAGAGAGAGAGAGAGAGAGAGAGAGAGAGAGAGAGAGAGAGAGGAGAGGGGGGGGGGGGGTGACTCAAGAGACATAATGGCAAAAACACTTAGAAAAGAGAGCTCATCATCCATCCACTACATACATAAGATAGACCTTCCTCACATAGATCCCCATAGTAGCCTAAAAATGAGAGAGAAGAACATGTAGATTCGCAAAGCCTATAAATGAGGAAGATGTGAGTATTATCGCTCATCATCCATCCACTACAAAACGTAAATCCCCATAGTAGCCTATAAATGAGAGAGAAGAACATGTAGATCCGCAAAGCATATAAATGAGGGAGACGTGAGTATTATCATCCACTACGAACTTCACTTCCTATGAGGGGCCCCCCTGCTTTGAACTCGATGGAATATCTCCAGTCACATTAAGCCCCTTCTTGGGCCAATGGGTCGACACCAATGCATTGAGCTTGTTTGTGATAGACCTGACTTCAGATACACCTGTATTATGTTGTATTGCTACGGAAGTCAATTTGTTGCTGGTGCTTCGCAATTCAGACACAATGCTTTTTAAATCAATGCCATCCTTGTCAGGTTTGTTCTCAAGAAGAGACATTTCCAAGAGGCTCATGATTTTGTCCTGGTTGCTTTTTATCTCAGAAAGTTGTACTTGCACTATGTTTTGTTGCTGCAAAACATCATTGATCTGTACTTGCATCTGCACCTCTAAGCGGCGAAGATAAACCCCTTGCTGATGTTGTAAATGGCTCAACCCGTGAATGCTCTCTTTGTGTGATGCCTCCACTCTCTCACATGAGGCTTGAATGTTGGAGTACATTGTGCGGATGGCACCTAGCTCATCTGCAATCTGCCTCTCTGATGATCCATTTGTTATTTGCCTTTTTGAAGGTCCATCCCCCCCTCGTGCAACACGGTTGGCAGTTCGCACATTGTTGATTTGGTTTCTCTCTGGGGTAGAAAAGACCACCTCCAATGAATCTCCTCAAGAGGCAAGGGCTTGCTCCATTACTCTGAGAAAGTTAGGATAGGTTTTTAGGATAAGTTAGGACAGAGCGTGGAGCAGGATTGGCTCGATACTCTCTCTCTCTCTCTCTCTCTCTCTCAATTTTCGTCTTTCTCTCCCTATCCCTATCTGCGTCAGCTACTTCTCTCTCTATCCGCTATCCCCCCTTTTCTCTCCACCTATCTCTCGATTTTTTTTCACCACCGTTGTAAAGAATTTCCTCCCTCTCTCTCTCTCTCTAACTCTCTAGTGGGTGCAGTTATTGGGTGCCTCTCTCTCTATCCCTACAAATCTCCACACCGGCTACTTCTCTCTCTATCCCTCTTTCTCTCCATTTCTCTCTCTATCCATATCACGATTTTTCATCTCTACCAATCTCTTGATTTCCCTCCTTCTCTCCTTATCCCTGTCCGCGCCATTCTATAACGTCATTTTGACATTTTGAAGACGTCAATATTTCATTTCATTACATATCTCCCTCTCTCTCTCTCTCTCTCTCTCTCTCTCTCTCTCTCTCTCTCTCTCTCTCTCTCTAAATATTTTCCTCATCCTCTCTCTCCATCTCTATAAATCTCCGCGTCGGCTACTTCTCTATCTATCCTTCTTTCTCCATTTCTCTCCCTATCCCTATCGCGCTTCCTCCTTCTCTACCGATCTCTTGATTTCCCTCCTTCTCTCCTTATCCCTATCCGCACCATTTTATAACGCCATATTCACCTTTTGAAGACGTCAATATTTCATTTCATTACATCTCTCTCTCTCTCTCTCTCTCTCTCTCTCTCTCTCTCTCTCTCTAAATATTTTCCTCATCCTCTCTCTCCATCTCTATAAATCTCCGCGTCGGCTACTTCTCTATCTATCCTTCTTTCTCCATTTCTCTCCCTATCCCTATCGCGCTTCCTCCTTCTCTACCGATCTCTTGATTTCCCTCCTTCTCTCCTTATCCCTATCCGCACCATTTTATAACGCCATATTCACCTTTTGAAGACGTCAATATTTCATTTCATTACATCTCTCTCTCTCTCTCTCTCTCTCTCTCTCTCTCTCTCTCACACACACACACACACACACACACATTAAAAAACGCACTCATAGATCATTTTGACCTTTCGAAGACGTCAATATTTCATTTCACATCTCTCTCTCTCTCTCTCTCTCTCTCTCTCTCTCTCTCTCTCTCTCTCTCTCTCTCACATACACACACACACACACACACATAAAAAAACACACTCATAGGTCATTTTGACCTTTTGAAGACGTCAATATTTCATTTCATTACATCTCTCTCTCTCTCTCTCTCTCTCTCTCTCTCTCACACACACACACACACACACACACACACACAAATTAACTCATAGGTGATTTTGACCTTTTGATGAAGACGTCAATATTTCATTACCTCTCTCTCTCTCTCTCACTCACACACACACACACACACACACACACACACAAAAACACATAAGTCATTAATATATCATTTCCTCTCTCTCTCTCTCTCTCTCTCTCTCTCTCTCTCTCTCTCTCTCTCTCTCTCTCTCTCTCTCTCTCTCTCTCTCGACGGCTCGTCTGCAGCTCACGCACGGCGGGCGACTGCACAGCGGACAGAGAGGGTGCAGCGACGGTGCAGCGAGGGTGGGTTAGGGGGGTCAGCGGCTACTAGTTGATGACAGCGCGGGTGCAGCGAGGTGGCGACAGGGGGGTCAGCGGCTGCTGGTTGACGACACCGCGGGTGCAGCGAGGTGGCGACAACACGAAGAAGAGGTCGCGCGAGTGCAAGTCAGGGGCGGGCGGGTTTGGAGTGCAAGTCAGAGGGCAGCCGGTTGACGACACAGCATGCAGCGACTACACAGCATGCAGCGAGCTTTGTCAGCGGCTGCGGGTTGACGACAGCGAGGGTGGGGGAGGTTGGGTTGACAGAGGAGGGTGCAGGTCAGGAGCAACTTGAACAACTGCGAGAAGAATGTCAGCGGCTGCGGGTTGACGACAGCGAGGGTGGGGGAGGTTGTGTTGACAGAGGAGGGTGCAGGTTAGGAGCAACTTGAACAACTGCGAGAAGAATGTACCTAAGCCTGTGAGCAGCAGTCAACAAAGCCCGTAGAATCAGCAGCAGCGGCGAGGAGGCCGTAGAATCAGCAGCAGCAATCGAGGAGCCCGTAGGTTGGAGAGAAGAGCCCGCAGGTGTTCATCAACTCGCAGTCGTGTCTGCTTCTCTCTCTCTCTCTCTCTCCCGCTCTCGCAGTTGTTCTCTCAGCTGCCGGGTCTGCTCTCTCTCTCTCTCTCTCTCTCTCTCTCTCTCTCTCTCTCTCTCTCTCTCGCAGGCAATGGACTTTCTCTCCCTCTTTCTCTTCCAGCGCTGACTCTCTCCCCCTCTTTCTCTTCCGGCACTGGTACCTCCTTCATTCAAGCTACTCGCGCGCGACGTGAATGGGGCGGCTTCGGCTGTCAACTCCAAAGCGACCATAAAAACCAAATTACCATCCGGCGGACCTCCAACTGGAGGCATCAGCTGAAGCCACGTGGAGGGGGGGGGGGGGGGGGGGTTGAATCCCTCCCCGCTTTATATTAGTATAGAAGATAGATAGATAGATGGTCCAGAAAATGGTTTTTTTTTCGAGCACTGATTTGGTTGTGAGGGGTGCATGGCAATGCCACAACCCAAGAAGACACATCTACATGGATGCCATGGAGGCTGGCCGCTGCAATGCTGTGCATTGTAGTACGTGTGCAACACATGTTTTTGAAGTAAGTGTAAACGCTTTAAAAATCTAATGATATTTTTAGTCGTCCAGAAAAGCTGAAAAGATCTTAGAAAAGTGCTGTTACAAAGGTTGGATTAAGGGTCGTTAACTGGCAGTTGAGGGATCATAAGGGTTAAGTGAACGTCAACTAACCATAGATAACGGCAAGGAAAGAGCGGGCTAGCCGGGCCCCGCTAACGGCCGCCGTTATGAGGAGAGAGGGCCCGCCAGCCTGGCGTCTGATCGGACGGTCAGCAGTGCGCGCGCGCCGAGACGACAGGCTGGATGGGCCACATAATGGGGCACAGACGTGTGCCGATGTGGCACTTAACGGCCCTGTGGGCCCGGTCCTTCAACGGGCCTGCGAGACGCGTCGCATTCGGCGCGCCAATCATGCACACAGAGGTGCAGGCCAGGCTGGCGGAGTCAACTTGAGGTGCCCACATCCAATCATCGCCCGCCACGATGGCCCTTCCAGCTGTGTGGCCGGCATCGCTGCAGCTACCGTCTATTGCCGGTACCCACACCGGGGTTGCGTGGCCTTTTCAAACACCTCTTTCGGAGATTTGCATTTGCTTTTGTGAGGAAAAATTTGAAGGTTGTTACGAAGGGTTCCCCCACCATTGAGCTTCATACTAAGAGGCACGTCCCACCTGGAGAGGCATGGTGACCACATAGTGGAGCCCTTAAGCAAGACTCCATAGTGCAACCTTTTTCTTACAGCCTATTGTATTCCCGACAACCCAAATGGTGGTCTCTTCAGCCAGCCAAAGGAAAAAGAATCTAATTGGATTATTTCGCAATGTTAGGTTGGCCTTGCAGATGCCCACCAACCCCAAATGCTAGCTCGTATGTGGCTCTTATTTAGTTTAAATGCATCGTGGCTCATGCGGGTTCTAAACAATTGGGTTTATGGAAAATCAAAGAGTGTATAGATTTTGTTTGCTATGGTAGGAAACGTAAAATATTAAGACAATATGGCACAAGTTTAGGCAAAACACCACAATTTGGTTTGCTAGGAACTACTTGAAACTCTTTGTGGTACATTTTTCTTTTGGTAGTGAGATAAGACTGTGGGGTAGGACTCACGAGTGATGGATCAAATGCATGACAAACTTTGTAAACAAAGAATATTTTTTGTGAATTGGGGCGTTATGAAATTCAAAAGTGTCCAATCTATTGCTTAATGTTGCTTGACCTTAAGGAATAATAGAGTGGGACAAGATACTATCAGATACCACTCTTTTAGGTGCATTTTCCTTGTTTACATTGATGTAAAAGTGTGAAGGATGGGTTAATGGACCTATATCTAAGATATATGTTTTTTTTCTTCCAGAGAAAGGTAATAATTTAAAAGAGAACAAACAAAAAGGAGATATAAGACCCGAGAGTAGAGGTTGGGTAGCACTCAAGGAGAAAGGAAGTTAGTAAGTTACCAAGGGGTTAGGGGGGGTGTTAATCATAATCAACATGTGGGCTAAGTACATCTTAAATAGGGTGGCAGACCACTGTTGCCATCTAGTGTCCTTGAAGATAAAAGACAATGAGCCTGGCATGGCATCCTTCATACAATCTAGAGCATTCTTATTTAATCTATGAATTTCCCCTTCCAGAGTGAAACAACAGTCTGCCAGTCTGTCCTGAAAATAAGCTTCATTCCTAACATTCATATATTACATACGTAGGCAGTTTCATAGGGCTATGTCAAGGTTATTTATCAAATTCAAGAGAAAATCTTTGACATTGAGAGGAACTGTAAGCAGAGTCTGTGATCTGCTATAAATGACTTTAAGGCTTTGTTGATTGTAGGGGCAGTAGAAAAATAGATGCTCTGGTGTCTCTTCACTTTGTTTACATCTTGGAAAGTTTCCTTGCACTTTGAGGAATCTTTTTGCAGTAGAACCTACCCACAAGGCTCTATGGAGGATCAGCCATAGCAGATAACCAACTTCAATTGCTTGTGGGAATGTGCAAATACATTTGAATCTATACTACCATTGTTTTTTGTTCCAATTGATCTTCCGTCTGTGAGTGAGCTTTTGTTTAAGCTTATCTAACATTTCTGATCTGGAGTTGAACTGTTTGTAAATCAATAGAGAAGTCCCCTTGAGAGTCAGAGCCTGAGGGCAAGGCTTTGTGCCAGCTTCCAACAACACAAAAAATATGTTAAGGATGAGAGAAGATAGTGATTCAAAACAAAAAATCTGGAGGATAAAGTTCCTTGCATAGCCTACCAACCAAATAGCTTTCTTTTGAATTTATTGAGAACCCATTCAAACCTTTGTGCAAATGTCACTATAAATCCCATTGGGATTCCCAATAACTTGAACACCTCTCGATCCTTTATCTCCTTGCAACCAGCATCTATGACAATATTGAGGGTGGTCCCACCACTACACTTGTACCCTGTTTTCTCGTGGTTAATCATTGATCCACTTGGAAGGCAAAAGATGTTAAGACATTCCCAGGAAGCTTGAATAGACTACAAATCATTACAAATTAGAGAATTGGTGTCATCTACAAACTGTTGAAGACAGAGTTGTTTATTATTGTTTGGAGTTTGGATTCCCTTAATCTGACCATTGTCCAAACATAGTTTAACTAGCCACACAAGTGCATCAGAGCTGATAGCATAGAGGAGAGGGGCTAGAGGGCATCCTTGCCTTATGGAACAGGTGAGGAAGATGTTATATGTAAGCTGACCATTAATAGCGATTCTTACTATGGCGTTAGAAGAAGAATGTGAAAAAACTGAATAAATCTTTTGCCACAACCAATATCATGAAGGGACTGCAATATAAAATCCCACTCCACTTTGTCATAAGCCTTGTTAAAGTCAATTTTAAAGATCTAAGATATATAGGTCCTGGAGGTCCTTGTAAGGTATGAGCTTTGTCCTAGAGTCACTAGAGTGTGAGTAAATGAGAGAAGAGTTGGATTTATCCCACATGTAATGGGGCAAGCTATAGAGCTACTTAAAGCCTTTCATGATGAATAAACAAATCCATTCCAAGTTTGCATTACATGTCTCTTGTTTATGGTGAGCTTGTGATGGGTTAGCAAACTACTCAAGATCGTTAATGGGAATTGGATCATGCTAGCTAGGGTGGATGAAAGACAAACATGGTGCACACAACTGAGTGTGTGTAGGCTAGATTGTTACTCAAGCAAATTAGGTTCCAAGATAGATTAACTTGGACTCATAGACATGATCTTGAGTAGTTGCTAACCCATCACAAGCTCACCATAAATAAGAGAGATGTAATGCAAACTTGGACTTGAATTTGTTTATTCATTAAATGAGCTTTCAGTAGCTCTACAACCTTGCACCACTACATGTGGGATAGTTCCACCTTTTCTCCCATTGACTCATACTCTAGTGACTCTAGGACAAAGCTCACACCTTACAATCCTCCCCTTGAGATTTGGACTAGGACAATACAATGAAGATTCTTTATCAACTAAGGATGACACATCCTATCCACACAGGATGCCAGCACATATCCACAAAGGATGACAAATCCACAAAGGATGACAAAAATCCTCCCCTTGAAGAGAGGCTAAAATCTTCACAGTATGTCTTTGTAGTAGACCAAGTTGTTCTCGCCTTGGTCTTCGTCTTCTTCTTCATCCTCCACTACATGAGATGATCCTCTGACAGGTTTCTTGCCTTTATAGTTTTTGTTGTTGCTGATTTCCCTCCCCTAAAAGTGAATTTTTAAATTTCCCCATGGTACCTTGAAGCGGTCTTTGAACTTGAAGAATCTCCAAGGCTAGCGTCTAGAACTCTGTACATGAGCACGACTAGAAAATCATCTCCATAAATGTAGATTATGACATGCATTGCAAGTGTTATGCTTGGTTGAATTTTTTTTGCAATTAATTGCGAGAGAGAGAGAGAGAGAGAGAGAGAGAGAGAGAGAGAGAGAGAGAGAGAGAGAGAGAGAGAGAGAGAGAGAGAGAGAGAGAGAGAGAGTTCCTTTTGTGAAGCTCCTCTTCAACAGTGGTGAAGCCCCTCTTGACGACTTCTGATCTTTGCTAGGTCTTTTTTTTTAAATGTTTGATGCTTGAAGCTCCTTTTGGATGCCTTTTGAGGCTTTGAAGGCTTTGGATTATTTGCCTTGGAGAAGCCCTTGAATCTTGACAGGGTTACCTTTGTTTATTTAATCGGAGGCTTCTCTTTGCTACTACAGGTGGGAAAGGGCTCCAAAAGAGGGTGGCCGTTGTGAGGTAGTAACGTGGGAGCTGCCCCTTTTAAATGTGGCCGACACTGAATGGTAGCCCGCGGGACTAGGCCCTTTGCAGGTTTCAAGCCTTCAAGCACCGGTGTAGGAATGGTTGCTTGCACAGCCGACCATGTTATACCATGAGTTGAAACCCGGTTGGCATCTGCCCGTGGAGCAAAAGAAAACGTAGCGCGTGAGTCACCGCCAACGGACTTGATTGGGGATTTTAGCTTGGCTTACCACCTCGTTTCAGATCCGCCCGCAAGCCCCCCTTGAATATGGCACTCTCTTTGAACCCACGACGTCAAAGTACCACGAACAACGTACCTAAGTTGGGCTAGCCAACAAGGCCCGTGAGCTTGCTTGTGAATGGTTCCAAAAATAATAATGATAAGCTTACTCCACACACCACTCCACACTTTTATAGAGGGGGATAATTAGGGGCTAATGTCCTCCAAAATTAAGTGAGCAAGCAATCAATTAAGGGTTCAAAATGGAGGATTTTGATAGCTTAATAAGATGGCCAAATGAGGTGTGATTGAAGCATGCCAGAGTTCTACAAAACGGCTTCAATGAGCACTTTGCACACACATAAATTAGCAAGCAATTGGATAATACGGCGAGAGTAATGCTAATGCAATATGGGTTGAAAGTGAACACAAAGGATGTGCACTAATTGAAAAATTGCACACATGATCAATGCTAAATGCAAGGTCCCCTCACCTAATCACCAAAGGGTAGTGGAGCATGCTCTTGCCCAAGGTGGTGATTAGGATTGGGATTATAGCTAATGCAAATAGAGATTTGGGAATGCTAATCGAATAATGCTAATCACACCAACATACATATGCATAACAACAAACCTAGCTAGCACCATGGAGCTCTTGGAAAACAACAAATAACTCGCATTTTACTCAAGCTACACTCAAGTGACTGAAATCACCAAAAGCCAATCGCTCATCGGCAAATAAACCACAACATGAACAAGCAATGAAAGACTTATAGACATCAAAGCAATATATACATAAGAAATACAAAATATACAATCTAAAAACTTGACTAGGGTGGATGAAAGACAAACATGGTGCACACAAGTGAGTGTGTTGTTTAGATTGTTAAGCAAATTAGGTTCCAAGATAGATTAACTTGGAGTCATAAACACGATCTTGAGTAGTTGCTAACCCATCACAAGCTCACCATAAATAAGAGAGATGTAATGCAAACTTAGAATTGAGTTTGTTCATTCATGAAATGAGCTTTAAGTAGCTCTACAACCTTGCACCACTACATGTGGGATAATTCCACCTTTTCTCCCCTTGACTTACTGACTCTAGGACAAAGCTCACACCTTACCGTCCTCCCCTTGAGATTTGGACTAGGACAATACAATGAAGATTCTTTATCACCTAAGGATGACACATCCTATCCACACAGGATGTCAATACATATCCACAAAGAATGAAAGATCCACAAAAGGATGACAAAAATCCTCCCCTTGAAGAGAGGCTGCAATCTTCAAAGTATGTTGTTGTAGTAGACCAAGTTGTTCTCGCCTTGGTCTTCGTCTTCTTCTTCATCCTCCACTACATGAGATGATCCTCTGACAGGTTTCTTGCCTTTGTAGTTTTTGTTGTTGCTGATTTTCCCTCCCCTAGAAGTGAATTTTTAACTTTCCCCACGGTACCTTGGAGAGGTCTTTGAACTTGGAGACTCTCCAAGGCTAGCATCTAGAACTCCGTACATGAGCACAACTAGAAAATCATCTCTATAAATGTAGATTATGACATGCATTGCAAGTGTTATGCTTGGTTGATTTTTTTTTCCAGTTAATTGCAAGAGAGAGAGAGAGAGAGAGAGAGAGAGAGAGAGTTCCTTTTGTGAAGCTGCTCTTTAGTGGTGGTGAAGCCCCTCTTGACAACTTCTGATCTTTGCTAGGTCTTACTTTTTTGAATGCTTGATGCTTGGAGCTCCTTTTGGATGCCTCTTGAGGCTTTGAAGGCTTTGGATTATTTGCCTTGGAGAAGCCCTTGAATCTTGACAGGGTTGCCTTTGTTTATTTATTCCAAGGCTTCCCTTTTCTGCTACTACAGGTGAGAAAGGGCTCCAAAAGAGGGTGGCCTTTGTGAGGTAGTAACGTGGGAGCTGCCCCTTTCAGATGTGGCTGACACTGAATAGTAGACCGCGGGACTAGGCCCCTTGGAGGTTTGAAGCACGGTTGCTTGTGCAGTCGACCATGTTATATGATGAATTGAAATCCGGTTGGTGTCTGTCCATGGAGCAAAAGAAAACATACCATGTGAGTCACCGCCAACAACGGACCTAATTGGGATTTTAGCTTGGCTTACCACCTTGGTTTAGATCCGCCCACAACCCCCCATCGAATATGGCACACTCTTTGAACCCACGACATCAAAGTACCAAAATTAGTGTACCTAAGTTGGGCTAGCCAACAAGGCCGGTGAGCTTGCTTGGGAAGGGCTCCAAAAATAGTAATGATAAGCTTACTCCACACACCACTCCACACACACCTTTTATAGAGGGGGATAATTAGGGGCTAATGTCCTCCAAAATTAAGCTCCAAAATTAAGTGATCAAGCAATCAATTAAGGGTTGAAAATGGAGGATTTTGGTAGCTTAATAAGATGGCCAAACGAGGTGCGATTAAAGCATGCGAGAACTCTACAGAATGGCTTCGATGAGCACTTTGCACACACATAAATTGCACAAGCAATTGTGTAATATGGCGAGAGTAATGCTAATGCAATATGGGTTGAAAATGGACACAAAGGATGCACACTGATTGAAAATTGCACACACGATCAATGCTAAATGCAAGTTCCCCTCACCTAATCACCAGAGTGTAGTGGAGAATGCTCTTGCCAAGGTGGTGATTAGGGATTGGGATTATAGCTAATGCAAATAGAGATTAGGGAATGCTAATTGAATGATGCTAATCACACCAACACACAAATGCATAACAACAAACCTAGCTAGCAAATCGCAGAGCTCTGATACCACTTGATAAGAATGGGATCATGCTAGCTAGGGTGGATGAAAGACAAACATGGTGCACACAAGTGAGTGTGTTGGCTAGATTGTTAAGCAAATTAGGTTCCAAGATAGATTAACTTGGACTCATAAACACGATCTTGAGTAGGTGCTAACCCATCACAAGCTCACCATAAACAAGAGAGATGTAATGCAAACTTGGAATTGAATTTGTTTATTCATGAAATGAGCTTTAAGTACCTATAAAACCTTGCACCGCTACATGTGGGATAATTCCACTTTTCTCCCCTTGACTCATACTCTAGTGACTCTAGGACAAAGCTCACACCTTACAATCCTCTCCTTGACTTGGACTAGGACAATACAATGAAGATTCTTTATCAACTAAGGATGACACATGGTATCCACACAGGATGTCAATACATATCCACAAAGGATGACAGATCCACAAATCATGACAAAAATCCTCCCCTTGAAGAGAGGCTACAATCTTCACAGTATGTCGTTGCAGTAGACCAAGTTCTTCTTGCCTTGGTCATCGTCTTCTTCTTCATCCTCCACTACATGAGATGATCTTGTGACAGGTTTCTTGCCTTTGTAGTTTCTGTTTTTTGCTGATTTTCCCTCCCCTCGAAGTGAATTTTGAAATTTTCCCATGGTACCTTGGAGCGGTCTTTGAACTTGAAGACTCTCCAAGGCTAGCGTCTGGAACTCCGTACATGAGCACAAGTAGAAAATCATCTCCATAATTGTAGATTATGACATGCATTGCAAGTGTTATGCTTGGTTGAATTTTTTTTTTTGCAATTAATTGAGAGAGAGAGAGAGAGAGTTCCTTTTGTGAAGCTCCTTGTCACGACTTATGATCTTTGTTAGGTCTTTCTTTTTTGAAGGTTTAATGCTTGGAGATCCTTTTGGATGCCTCTTGAGGCTTTGAAGGCTTTGGATTATTTGCCTTGGAGAAGCCCTTGAAGCTTGACAGGGTTGCCTTTGTTTATTTAATCCGAGGCTTCTTTTTTCTGCTAAGGTGGGAAAGGGCTCCAAAAGAGGGTGGCCTTTGTGAGGTAGTAACGTGGGAGCTGCCCCTTTTAGTCATGGTCGACACTGAATGGTAGCCTGCGGGCCTAGGCCCCTTGCAGGTTTGAAGCCTTCAAGCACTGGCGCGGGAATGGTTGCTTGCGCAGCCGATCGTGTTATACGGTGAGTTGAAACCCGGTTGGTGTCCACCCGTGGAGCAAAAGAAAATGCAGCACGTGAGTCACCACCAACGGACCCGATTGGGGATATTAGCTTGGCTTACCACCTCGATTTAGATCCGCCCGCAAGCGCCGATGGAATATGGCACACTCTTTGAACCCACGACGTCAAAGTACCAAGAATAGCTTACATAAGTTGGGCTAGCAAACAAGGTCCGTGAGCTTGCTTGTGAAGGGCTCCAAAAATAGTAATGATAAGCTTACTCCGGTAGAGAGCATTCATGCACACACCACTTCACACACACCTTTTATAAAGGGGGATAATTAGGGGCTAATGTCCTCCAAAATTAAGTGATCAAGCAATCAATTAAGGGTTGAAAATGGAGGATTTTGATAGCTTAAAAGATGGCCAAACGAGGTGCGATTGAAGCATGCAAGAGCTCTACGGAACGGCTTCGATTTGCACTTTGCACACACATAAAGTGCACAAGCAATTGGATAATACGGCGAGAGTAATGCTACTGCAATATGGGATGAAAGTGAACACAAAGGATGTGCACTAATTGAAAAATTGCACACGCGATCAATGCTAAATGCAAGTTCCCCTCACCTAATCACCAAAGGGTGGTGGAGCATGCTCTTGTCCAAAGTGGTGATTAGGGATTGGGATTATAGCTAATGCAAATAGAGATTAGGGAATGCTAATTGAATAATGATAATCACACCAACACACAAATGCATAACAACAAACCTAGCTAGCAAACCATGGAGCTCTGATACCACTTGATAAGAATGGGATCATGCTAGCTATGGTGGATGAAAGACAAACATGGTGCACACAAGTGAGTGTGTTGGCTAGATTGTTAAGCAAATTAGGTTCCAAGATCGATTAACTTGGACTCATAAACACGATCTTGAGTAGTTGCTAACCCATCACAAGCTCACCATAAACAAGAGAGATGTGATGCAAACTTGGAATTGGATTTGTTTATTCATGAAATGATCTTTAAGTAGCTCTATAGCCTTGTATGTGGGATAATTCCACCTTTTTCTCTCCTTGACTCATACTCTAGTGACTCTAGGACAAAGCTCACACCTTAATCTAGCCTACACACACTCACTTGTGTGCACAATGTTTGTCTATCACCCACATTAGCTAGCACGATCCCATTCCCATCAAGTAGTATCAGAACCGACGATTCTACACCTAGTCCCATTGCATTAGCATACCTAATAATCACACTCTCTAATCACCATTTGGGCATGAGCATGCTCCACTCTCCTTTGGTGATTAGGTGAGGAGAATTAACGTGTGTATTTCATTGCATTTTCATTTCTTGATTGTATTTAGTGAGTGATTTTGCATGATTTTGGTCTATTAATTACTTGCTACTTAAGCCTCAATCCATTGAATTGATTGTGTGTGGAAGAAGTGTTTCTCAAGGGCTTTTTCATTGAGCCCCTAACCTTTGTATTTGGAGGACTCTAGCATTATTGATTAACTTGCAAAGTGTGTTATTTTGTTCTCTGAATTTTTTGTTGCAGTAGCTCAACAAGTGTGTGTGTCTTTTTTGCACATTAAATGATTGACAATTTCTCCCCCTTTAAATCACACTTATTTTCGAGCAACTTTTGGTGAGAACCTCCTATAAATAGGAGGATAGGAAGTCAAAGGCCCAGAAAAGTGACGCTTGTAGTGGACGAATCTCAAACCGGTACTTAACTTGAGTGCATAAAGAGGGCATGCCCATGAATAATGGAAACCATAAATAATCTTCAATGTATTGTCCTAGTCCAAACCTCAAGGGGAGGATTATAAGGTATGACCTTTGTCCTAGAGTCACTATAGTATGAGTAAATGAGAGAAGAGGTGGAATTATCCCATATGTAATGGTGCAAGGTTATAGAGCTACTTAAAGCTCCTTTCATGAATAAACAAATCCATTCCAAGTTTGCATTACATGTCTCTTGTTTATGGTGAGCTTGTGATGGGTTAGCAAACTACTCAAGATCGTGTTTATGAGTCCAAATTATCTATCTTGGAACCTAATTCTCTTGAGTAACAATCTAGCCTACACAAACACACACACACACACACTTGTGCGCACAATGTTTATCTATCACCTACCTTAGCTAGCATGATCACATTCCCATCAGTCCCATAGAAGAAGAGAACATGGCAGGGTGCTAATGTTGTATTTATTGCTGGAAAAGGTTAACCATGAAGGGGCTACTCCCATCGTTGCTTGTTTTTACTTGCAGTATTTGGGGAAGAGGAAGATGATGATGTACAGAAATATGTTGGTCTTGTAGATCTGCTATCTGATGAGCACAATGAGGTCCTATGCTAATTTGCGTGGAGGTCGCCTAAAATCTTGAGGATTGCTGGTCATGGGCATATGTTGCAATCCATTCAGGAGAGCCTCCTGAAGCGACATCTCACCTTTCCCCCAAAGGGGGAAGGTTGGGATCTATCAGTAGAGATGGGGAGTAAAGGGCCTTGAAAGAGTGAGGGGACAGGGCCGGAATGATGAGGGAGTCATACGATACATGCTCTCATGAGCTCAAGCCTCTCTCCTTGTAATTATTGGCTAGCACACCATTCTTGTCCTTGAGAAAAGGAATGAAATCCTTGGATTTCTTTTTCTTGAGCATGTCCAACACTTCTTTTGTGGGTCTGTCTATTTTCTAAGCCCAGAATTCTCTGGTGGAAGCAAGGGCACTACTGACATCAAGAAGCTCTTTTTGCCTTAGAGTTTCTCTAAGTTCTATAAGCCTCGAGGGGGGAGGGTCACTGTGGGAGATAGATTCTAGAGCTAGAATCTCCCTATTTATCATCACTCTTCTCTTTGCCTAGAGTTCCCTAGCTAATCTCTTGTAGTCATTCAAAGTTGTCTGGATCTTCTTGACAACATCTTCCCAAGCCTTAGAGGGAAGTTATAGGTATTAAAAGAATCCCCGAGGGTGTTTTCAGCTTTACTTCTGATAATCTTAAGACCAAAAAGGGATTTATTCGGATGAGGCCAACTAGCCTTCAAGTTGTGCTCAAAGCTGAAAAGCTCAAACATTAAAGGTTTGTGCTCAGAAAGTAGAAGGGAGGAATCAATTTTGCAATCAATCTGCTAGTGTATGTTCATCACATCCTATCAAGTCTAGCAGACTTGTAGCACTCTTTGCTATGCTTGTTGCTCCAAGTAAATCTAGAGTCTTCAGAGACACCGCACAAGTTAAGAGAATCCAACATTTGATTCCATTGTACCTTTTTTGAGCCATTCACCACCTACCTTTAGCTAGCAGCATGTGTGACAAACTTTTAACCACATTGAAGTCTCCAACAAGCACAAAAAATTTTGAAAGATCATTGGGCTCTTTCCAGTAGGCAGTTCTTCCTATAGTTGTATTTGGAGCATAGAAAATTACAAGAGTGTAGTTGATTGGATCTGAAAGAGTTATTGCAACCCAATAACCTTTTTGAGAGTATTGTACCTCTTTGGTCTTGCTACTCCATTTTTCATTTACTAGTGCCTCCCCTTCCATGAATGTGAATATATATCTAGAGTTGAGCTTGCATAGATTAATGTCCAAATCCTTTACAGTAGCTTTTAGTTCCTGTAGACAAATGAAGTCAGGGTGCAAAGACAAATCCTGCATCCACTTCTTTATTGCCAATGCCCTAGAGGGGCCAGTGAATCCTTTATAGTTTAAGGAAAAACCATTCAAGTAAAGACAAAGTCATTTCTTATTGTTTTTAGTGGGCTTAGCCATAAAGAAAAAATCTCTACTAGGATCAATGTACCTCTCCACTTTTCTTTTAACTTTAGAAAAATGTTGGTTTGGTAAAGTTTCTTCTTTAGCCTGTGTCATGAGGATGTCCACTATGCGTTCAAGGGAAGAAGCCAAGTGGGCTTTGATTAGCTTGTCCTCTTCATGAAGCTCCTTCTCAAACTATTGCTTTTCAGTTAATCTTTCTTTTGGTTGACTTGAGGGCTGTGACAGTTGGGTGCTTCTGATTACCTCTCCTTCACTTTCAAAATCTAGTACTCCTCTAGTTTGGTCATCGGGGCTATTTAGATGGATCCATATGCTGGGCTAGTGGAGAATGCTCTTCTGTGTGCTCTTCTGGATTTTTTGATCTTGATTAGTCTTATGGCTAGGGTGTTCTTGAGAGCCATTAGGATGGCTAGTGCTAGGGACATCTAGGTACTTCTTCAAGAAGAACATCAAAGTAGCTAAGAGTTATTGGAGCCTAGTTTTTTTTTTTAAAGGGACAAATTTCTTGATGCCTTGCTATTGGGGCACTTGTTTGCCTCTTGCTTGCTTAGTTTTAGCACAAGGCGGGCCTTGATAAGATGTCCTTGTCGGAGCAATGAAAACAAGAGTTGAGGAGGTTCCTGTATAAAATTTGTTGTTCATGGAGAAGGGTACCATCCCCATTTCTAATAGGGGTTGTCAACTTGATAGATTTATTGATGTCTAGTTCTATCAACAACTGAGGTGATGTCTAGTTCTATCAACAACTGAGGATCTCATTTGGGATTAATGCCTCCTCTAGATTTTTGACTCAAAACTTTGCCAACAATGCCCCCAAGTTGCTTAAGCTAGGGTAGAATTCTACTGGGAGGTCAGGGAAGTCTACCTAGACAAGTACTTTAGTAGGTTTATTACCTCAAGGGTTAAAACCTTATTCCATTTGAAGAAAGAAATGGGGGTACTTTTAATAAGCCTAACCCTCAGTGATAATTTTCAAAGCACTGCTAGCATCTTCAAAGAAGAAAAGATAGAAATTATTAGGTAGGTATTGTATATGAACAAGAAACAAATTTCCATTTTCCCAATTATGGGCAATCCAATGTTTTAGGGTATTTGGAGAGGGTCCAGGACCATGGCACAAGCCAATAACTATCATGTCACTTAATTGAGCAAACCAGGCATCAAGGTCTTTTCTGTTGATTGCGAGAAACTCTGGTTTAGTAGCTTCTTCCAAGTCAAACCCCTCTTGCTGATAGTCCACAGGGGTTTGGTGATTCTAATTATCTAAGGAAGGGGTATGGTCAGAGTGAGAGGGGGACTGGACAATCACCATCCTAGGGACTATAGCCAATTTGAATATTGTTCCTAGCATCATTTAGTGCATTGGCTTCATTTATTGACCAAGCTCTAAAAGGATGAATGCTACCTTGTTCAGCAAAGGTTGAATCCCATAGAAGAAGAGAACATGGCAGGGTGTTGATGCTATACAGTGTTGTTGGAAAAGGTTAACCATGAAGGCACTACCACCATTGTTGCTTATTTTCCCTTGTAGTATTTGGGGAAGAGGAAGATGATGCCAGCAGAGAAATATGTTTCCCTTGTAGATCCGCTATTTGATGAGCGCTTTGAGGTCTTGTGCTAATTTGAGCCAATGTTTCCATTAAATCTTGGTCATGGGCATGCATTGCAATCGATTCAAGAGATCCTTTCCCCAAAAGGGGGAAGGGTGGGAGATGTCAACAGAGATGGGGAGTAAAGGGCCTTGAAAGAGTGAGGGGACAGTGTGGGAATGATAAGAGAGTCATACGATATATGCTCTCATGAGGTTAGGCCTCTTTTAGAGATTTGCATTTTCTTTTGCGAGGAAAAGAAAATGACCCTTTTACAAAGGGTGGCCGCACCATTAAGATTCACACTAAGGGGCACATCCCACTTGAAGAAGCATGGTGACCACATAGTGAGCCCTTAAGCAAGACTCTATAGTGAAACCGTTTTCTTACAACCTATTGTATTCCTGACACCCAATTGGTGATCTCTTCAGCCAGCCAAAGGAAAAAGAATCCAGTTAAATTATTTTGCAATCTTAGGTTGGCCTTGCATATGCCCACCAACCCCAAATGCTAGATGGTATGTGGCTCTTATTTAGTTTAAATGCATGGTCGCTCATGTGGGTTCCAAACAATTGGGTTTATGGAAAATCACAGAGTATATAGATTTTGTTTACTATGGTGGGAAACATAAAATATTAAGATAGTATGACACAAGTTTAGGCAAAACACCACAATTTGGCTTGGCTCTCTTGCTCCCTTAGTTTCTTACTTTTGAATCCGCTTAGAAACCATACATGCATTCTTTTCTCTGAAGGAGGTTCATTCAACTGTTTGGTTAGCTCCTTCATCTTCTCCACATAGCTTCAACCCACAAGTTTTCCATGCTTGATCTTATCCAACTCATAGAGGATATCTTCATCCTCACGGTTCTCACTGTACTTCAGTCTCCTCATTCTGAGAACAGGGTTTTCCATTAAAGCTCTTTTCTCACATTCTTCAGTAATTGTGTTGATGTGATCTGGTCCTCAAAAAACCCTATAGTGGGCCTCCTTTCTCTAACTGAACTTCTTGGTGGCATTATGAATATTTGGTTAACTTAGAATTCTAAAATGGGAGATTGGTTCCTGTTAAGAGCCTTAGCTCACCACCATGATTGCCAAAATGGAATGAGCTAGTCATTTGACAGATACTCCAGGTTAGAACTTCAGAGTCAAATTTTAGATCAAATCAGATTAAATAGGATGAACATAATCAAACTTCAAATGCATAATCAAAAAACTAGATAATCAACTAGACTAAAGTGAAAGAATAGAATAAGATGTTGGACAACAAGACAACTGAAATTGGTATATTCAGATTACTGAGCCAGAAGTACAACTAAGCTTGCATTGAGTGCTAGATTATAAGGAAATACAAGAGTCCAAAGACTTATGGTCACAATAGAGCTCTGCTTGGACTAGTCGACAGAAGGCATACCGACCCAAAATGAAAGAAGCGGCTCCTATTTATAGGTACCCATACTGGGTTTTGATCGATTTTTTGGTTGTATAGTTATCGACTAGTAATTAATTCTACTATATACTGGCGCTTCCATAGAGTCGATTCTTGCTATCTACAACAACCAACCCAATCTGAGTCTGACAAAGCATGAAAATATGGTGGCAATGATCCTCTCTTGGGATAAAACAACCCAAGATGTAAAGTGTCACTTAAGTAGCAAAAGATCCTTCTAACAATGTGCCAATGCTTAGACCCTGGGCTATGCATAAATTTGCTGACATGTGAAACTGCAAACTCAACTTCAATTGCGTACATAAATAAGGCATCCACCAACAAAATTATGATAAAGAGTGACATCTAAAAGGTCTCTAGCATTATGAAAACTCAATTTCAAACCTGTTTTCATCGGAGTAGCAATAGGTTTGCAGTCCTCAATCTCAAACTTACATAGTAATGTATTTATGTATCTCGCTTGACACAAAGCAATACCTCCATCACACTGCTAAAACTGTATGTCCAAGTAATGATGCAAAATCTCTAAGCCTTTCATCTTGAAAGTAGCATTCAATTCAGCCTCAAATTCACCAATGTGTATCTCATTCGGACCAATAATCAATAAATCATCTACATACAAAATGACAATGAGATATAGATCACCCTCACATTTGACCTACAAAGTGCTTTCAGTTTGTCTGTTATGAAAGCCTTGTTTAACCAAGTGAGTGTCAGCTTTCTCATACCAAGCATAGGGAGACTGCCTCAACCCATATTAAGCTTTTTTACATTTGCACACTTTCTTTTCTTGTCCTTCCTTGACAAAAATGTGAGGCTGTGTTACATATACTTCCTCAAATATATCACCATTCAAGAAAGCAATAACAATGTCTGCTTGATGTACATTCTATCCAAATTAAGCTACCAATGCACATAGAAAACAAATAGTGGCTATACGACAAGTGGGAGCAAAAGTCTCTTCATAGTAGTCAATGCCTTTCTGCTATGCATAACCTTATGCAACAAGTCTAGAATCAATCTCGCCATCCGACTTATGTTTCAGCTTGTAAACCCACTCACGTACCAATGGCCTTTTTTTAATTAGGCAGATCGCATAAAGTCCATGTTTCATTTTCTACAAGTATTCTGATTGCATTGCAGCCATCCAATTTTTTAAATTTTATGCTTCATTAAAAGAAGAGGTTCCTCTTCATCACATAAACTAGAAACAACCAAAGCATAACAATCTGATGCATATGATACATGGCAAGAACTTGAACCAATAGGATGGGACATAGGTGCATTCAATTTACTATCATGCAAAGTATGCACCAGCCATTTAAGCATACCTCTAGCCTCTTCATTCTCATCCCTTTCCACATCAAGTACATCATGTACATCTGCATTAGTAATAGGTTGGTCTGTAATGTTTTTAAAAACCTCCATAGGCTAGACATTTGCCTCATTGTTGGAACTTGCATTCAAGTTTCTAACATTAAAAAGAGGCAATAAAGTGTTGTAAATGTCATGTGAGCTTACATTACTTTCTCTAGTGCATGATAACAAAGACTAAAGATAATCTTCCACAAATACAACATCGAAAACAAGATATGTTTTGTTTGCAAAATCTATAACCTGTAACCTTTGTTTTCAGGACTGCAACCAACAAAAATGCATTTGATAGCCTTATCATCCAATTTTTGCACCTCCTTTGTGGCACCAAAGCATTAGCTAAGCAACCTAAAACATGCATGTGATCAATAGATGGGTGCTTATCATGCCATGCTTCATAAGGAGTCATAGACTGCAAGGCTACCTGTTAAGTACATAAGTAGCACACATGACAATCTCAAGCGAAAAAAAATGTGGTAAAGCTTGACTCTTAACCATAGATTGTGCCATCTACGTAAGCAACCTATTTTTTCTTTCAAAATAGCATTTTTTTAAATGTATACAGCACTGTACATTGGTGTTACCACGACTAGCCATAAATGCATTAAATTTATGAGACATATAATCCCTCCCTCAATCTGAATGGTGGGTGTCCATAATACATTTAGAGACATTTTCAGCCATAGCCAAAAATTGCTTGAAACACATAAACACTTTGGACTTAGCTTTAAGTAGATACACCGATGCATGCTTGGAGTAATCATCACTGAAAGCCACAAAGTACATGTAATTACCCAAGGATGGAGTTTGTATAGGCCCACAAACATCACTACGCACAAGTTGTAACTTGCACGTAGCCCTTATAGAACCATTCTTTTGGAAACTTTGAATGCTGCATCTGTTAAGTATGGAGCTTGATTTACCCCTTTTTTGTGGTAAAAACGCACATTTGTAAGGTCCCTATTATGAGGAGAAGAAGCCATTGTGCGTGAAAAAAAAAAACTCGCCGGAAAATAAAATCACTTGTCGAAATATTCCTTTTTCGCCGAATATTATGGCCGGCTGGTGATCGAAAAGTGGTCAGAACACGACCGGTCGGTTGGCCGGTTGGCCGATGGTCGGTGGTAGAAAGTCAATGGTCGGTGGCCGATGGTCGAATTCAAAAGCGGACTTGTCTTCTCAAGGGTGGCCACACATGGGCGGATTGGAGGGTCCGATTTGGACTTATCTACACAAGGGCGGCTACACATGGTTGCCTCTCTTGAGAGAGGGCAGCCCTTTTGGCCTATAAAAGGAGGCCATTTCTACACACATTTCATAGTGTGAAGTTGATGCAACAAGGTGAGTGTGAGGTGGTGAGAGTGAAGCAAGGCGGGAACTCTATTAAGGGTATAATCCCTTTGTAAACTACTTCTTGTTTTGAAGTACTAAAGCCATTGAGTGGCTGCTTTCTCGTGGACGTAGCCCACATTGGGTGAACAACGTATATCGTGTGTACTCTCTCTCTCTCTCTCTCTCTACTCTATAATCTCTTGTGTGTGAAATTTATCTCTCTCCATTAAGTAATCTACTCAAATATCTATTTAGCTACGTTTTATTTCCTAACAACTGGTATCAAAACAAGGTTTGATCGTAGCTAAATTATCTCAAGGAAAGGATTCCTTGAATTGAGTGGGAGTTATGGTGGAGGAAGAAAAGATCAAGATCGAGAAGTTCAACGGCAAAAACTACCAACATTGGAAGATGCAAATTGAAGATTATCTCTACCAGAAGGACCTCTATTTGCCACTAGGCGGTCTTACAAAGAAGCCCAAAACGATGGCAGATGAAGCATGGACCGTCCTTGATCGAAAGGCACTGGGAACAATCCGGTTAAGGTTGGCGTCAACGGTGGCCTTCAATGTTTCGGAGATGAATACCACGGAGGACTTGATGAAGTCACTTGACGACTTCTATAAGAAACCATCAGCAGGACAATTGGACGATGAAGGTCACAACATTGCATTCGGAAACAAACAATGGAAGATCTCAAAGGGATCTTTGGTGGTTGCCAAGGGAGAAAAGATTGGTACACTTTACTTGTGTACTGTTAGCACGCAACCTTCAGTTTGTGCAGCAACTACAGAAGTTGACAATGCGGTGTGGCACTACCGGCTTGGGCATATGAGTACCAAAGGAATGCAAATACTTCAAACAGAGAAGCTTCTACTAGGTTTGAAAGAAGTGGACTTAGAGTTTCTGTGAAGATTGTGTTTATGGTAAACAAAAGAGGGTAAAATTTCAAAAATCAAGAAATGAAAGAAAAAATAAAAAACTTGAGTTGGTTCATCTGATGTTTGGGGTCCTGCAAGTACACCATCACTTGGTGGCTCATTGTACTATGTAACATTCATAGACGATGCGACTAGAAAAACATGGGTTTATGTCATGAAGAATAAGTCCAATGTATTTTCCATATTTCAAAGGTGGAAAGCCTTTGTGGAGAATGAAACAGGTACCAAGGTTAAATGCCTCAGATCTGACAATGGAGGTGAATATTGCAGCCAAGCTTTTGAAAGCTTTTGTGCTAGCAACGGCATTCGTAGGCAAAGGACAACCCCGAGGACACCTCAACAAAATGGGATTTTGGAAAGGATGAACATGACAATCATGGAGCGAGCACGAAGCATGCGGCTACATGCAGGCCTACAACTTGAGCTTTGGATGGAAGCTGTAAGTACGTCTGTGTACTTAAATCAACCGGTCACCCTCAACGACATTGGATGGGGGAGTTCCAGAAGAGGCATGGACAGGTAAACCGGTGAATTATGCATTTTTCAAAGTGTTTGGGTGTGAGGCTTTCATGCACATAGATAGAAGCCTAAGATCAAAGCTAGATGCAAAGTCCAAAAAGTGTTTCTTCATTGTCTATGGAGAAGGTGACTTTGGGTATCGCCTATGAAATCCTGAAGATGGTAAAATCTTAAGGAGCAGGGATGTAAAGTGATGAGTACATGGAGCTTGAGGACGGTGAAGACTCAAGGACTGCAAACGGTGACAATGTGCAACAACGTCAACCAAATGAGGAGCCTCAACCTATTCCCCGAAGATCTACAAGAGAAAGTAGACCTCCAGAAAGGTTTGTTCCTTCCAACCATCTCTTGATCTCAAATTTTGGAGAGCCGGAATCATACGAAGAAGCTATGCAACACGAATCCAAAGAAGAATGGATGAAGAGCATGCAAGTGGAGATGGACTCATTACATCGCAACCAAACATGGGAGTTGGTTGATTTGCCTAAAGGTAAGCGGGCACTTCAAAACAAATGGGTGTACAAGCTGAAGGAAGAAGAAGGTGGGAAGAAAAGGTACAAGTCTATGCTTGTGGTAAAAGGGTTTTCTCAAAAGAAAGGTATTGACTTCAATGAAATATTTTCTCCTGTTGTAAAAATGAACTCAATTAGGCTTGTCTTAAGCCTTGTGGCTGCTCATGATCTAAATCTTGAGCAAATGGATGTAAATACGGCATTCCCTCACGGTGACTTAGAGGAGCAAATTTACATGCTTCAACCAAAGGGGTATGAAGTAAAAGGTACGGAGAAAATGGTTTGCAGATTAAAGAAAAGATTGTATGGATTAGCGCAAGCATAAAGACAATGGTACTTGAAGTTCAATCGATGGATGTTAGATCATGGATTCAAAAGATGCAACTCAGATCATTGTGTCTACACGAAGAATTTGGGAGATGAGAAGTTCATCATCCTAATGTTGTATGTTAATGACATGGTGATTGCAAGTGCTAACATGCAGGACATCAAAGACCTAAAAGAGGAGCTGTCTAAATCTTTTTCAATGAAATATTTAGGTGTTGCAAAGAGGATACTTGGTATGAAAATATCAAGGGACAGTACGAAGAAGACAATAAAGCTATCTCAAGAGGATTACATCAAGAAGGTTTGCAATGCAAAATGCAAAACCAGTGTCTACACCTTTGGCTGGTCACTTTAAACTAACGAAGGATATGTGTCCAAAGACACAAGAGGAGATAGCCTATATGTCTAAAGTTCCATATGTTGCAGTGGTAGGTTCTCTAATGTATGCTATGGTTTGGACAAGGCCAGATATTGCACATGCAGTGGGAGTTGTGAGTAGGTTCATGGACAACCCAGGTAAAGAACACTGGCAAACTGTGAAGTGGATACTTAGGTATCTAAAAGGGACAACAACAAATGCTTTGTATTTTGGAGGAACTGATATTTTTCTAGAAGGGCATGCTGATGCAGATATGGCAGGTGACAAAGATACTCGAAGGAGCACTACTGGCTATGTATTCACAGTTGGAGGCACAACAGTAAGATGGGCTTCAAAGCTGCAGAAAGTGGTCTCACTTTCTACCACAGAAGCACAGTATGTAGCAATGACGGAGGCAAGCAAAGAAATTCTATGGCTTCACAAATTCTTAGAAGAGCTTGGATTCAAACAAGACAATTGTGTCTTGTATAGTGATAGCCAAAGCGCTATCCATCTTGCGAAGAACTCAACCTTTCATTCAAGGAAAAAGCACATTGAGGTGAGATATCACTTCATACGGACTCTTTTGGAAGAGGGACAGCTAAAGCTAGGAAAGGTGCATACAAGTGAAAATCCTGTAGGCATGTTTACAAAGGTGGTCCACAAGGAGAAGTTGAGATTTTGCTCATCTTTAATCGGCATTCAAGGATAAGAAACCAGGATGGAAAGCAGTCACAGGTTTGGTTTGGAGATTAGTCTCCAAGTGGGAGATTGTTAAGTGTGGAGCCCGATTTACCCCTTGCAAATTTTTGTGGTAAAAATGCACATTTGTAAGGGTCCCATTATGAGGAGAAGCCATTGTGTGTGAAGAAAAATAACTCACCGAAAAATAAAATCACTCGCCGGAAACCAAAATTTTCACGGCCGCCGGAATATTCCTTTTTGCCAAAATATTGTGGCTGGACGGCGGGCGGAAAGCGATCGGAAAATGACCGGCCGGTTGGCCGGTGGCCGGTGGCCAAATTCAATGGCCAGTGGCCGAATTCAAAAGCGGACTTGTCTTCTCAAGGGCGGCCACACATGGGCGGATTGGAGGGTCCGATTTGGACTTATCTACACAAGGGCGGCTACACATGGTTGCCTCTCATGAGAGAGGGAAACCCTTTTGGCCTATAAAAGGAGGCCATTTCTACACACATTTCATAGTGTGAAGTTGATGCAACAAGGTGAGTGTGAGGTGGTGAGAGTGAAGCAAGGCGGGAGCTCTATTAAGGGTATAATCCCTTTGTAAACTACTTCTTGTTTTGAAGTACTAAAGCCATTGAGTGGCTGCTTTCCCGTGGACGCAGCACACATTGGGTGAACCACGTATATCGTGTGCTCTCTCTCTCTCTCTCTCTACTCTATAATCTCTTGTGTGTGAAATCTATCTCTCTCCATTCAGTAATCTACTCAAATATCTATTTAGCTACGTCTTATTTCCTAACAGCATCTTACCCAAAATACAGTCTTCACAAACATGCTTAGAAGGTGCTTCAACAAGTGGCAAAGAAGTGACCATATCAAAATTTTGCAAATGCAGCAAACTAGCAAAATTCAGATGCTCAAAACGTGCATGCCAAAGTTTCGCATCTGAAACAACCTTTGAATCCACAAATGCATTCGCAAAATTTTGCTCACACTTGTCATACAATGTGAGCTCATACATCCCACATAGCAATTTCATCACCAAAACTATGATCATGAACTGTACATCTGTCATCCATAGATTTGACAACAAGACCAAGACTTGTAAGTATAGATACAAACACAAGGTTCTTTTTTATCCCTGCTACATAAAATGAATCAACAAGTGGTGAAAGGACTACCATTCACAACAATTAGCACAATCTTTCCAACTCCCTTGATCAAATAAGAGGCATTGTTAGCACAAGTGAGTGTATTTCTGTGAGGGACAACCTTGAGAGAGGCAAACAATTCACGATGCAAAGTAATGTGATTTGTAGCACCATTATCAAAGTACCAAACATGTGACTTTGTAGCAATTGAAATACAAGAATCATGGACAGAAGGATCATAAGTACACTCTGCACTAAATGGCCACTCTGCATCTACATCAACATCATAATATCCATTTACAAAAGATTCTACAATAGCATCACCAATACTAGATCCATTCTATTTCTTCTTGGTTTCTTTTGCCTTTAATTGAGGACATTGCTTTATCAAGTGATCATTTAATGTCTTGCAATAATGGAAACACAACTTCTCCTTGCCTTTTCACAAGAATTCCTAGACGAGTTGCTGCCAACAAAAGCACTAGACACAAGTGATCTGCTAGTCATAAAAGAACCATGAGAATTGGTTTCATTGCTATTACCACCTCCTCTTTGAGCAACAACAAAAACTTGTTCAATTGCACACCTTGTTCTTTCTTGAAACTGACTCATGTAACAACAATGTGCATAATGCATCAAACTTGATAGCTTGAGGATTTCCTTGGGTCATAGGTCTGCAAGCACTAGCAAAAGTCTGGAAAGAGCCTAGCAACGCATCGAGAATAGCCTGAACAAGTGAATTGTTAGAATAACTTCATCTACAAAAATGAGTTGCTCATTGATATCTTTGATACGAGCAAGAAAAGTGTCCATGTCATCTTTCTCTTGCATAATCTTCGACTCCAACTCTTTATGTAGCAGTGCAATTTTAAGTTGAGTTCAGATGGTGGCAGTGGCAATAAACCTCTTGAAGAGATCTTCCACGCTCCTAGTTCACAACAACCGGTGGCAAAACATATGTTGATTTAATACCAACCAATCGCATAACGGCTGCCCATAAAGCTATTGATAGCACCCGTGATATCTGAATTTCACGCTGCAAAAGAGGCAGTAGCAAACAATTTTTGAGGGGGAGGCTCGCCATAATTTTGTGTGGGTCCAAAAATGTTTGAAACGCTATTCAACATTCTTGAATGCCATGCAAGTGAAATGCCCCTGAGCCTCATGCTTTCAACGCCCCGCCTGAACCCAACCTTAGCCTCATTGCGACTTGGATAAAGACCAACCAGAGTATCCCAAGCCCGTTTTGCTGAGTGAATGTGAGGAGTAATAGTACGATTCATAGAAAATGCAATCAATGCAAGAGTTTGCGCATCTCTAACATCCCAACAAGATTACTCAATTGTATGCAAATCAACTCTAGCAGCAATAGATCTTCTAGAACATGCAACATCCTCAAGAAAGCATATATCCATAGAAGGCAGCTATACATCAATGCCCTGTGCAACATTCCTGACGCCCTTTGGCATAAGAACATGTGTCATCATGTAAGCCCACATTGGAAAATTATCCCCTATACTACCGTTCAATATGTCTGATGGCATTTCCCACGTGCTGGATAGAGTGAGTATATGAGTCCACTATGAGCCAGTTCACATGAACGGCTGGTTGTGAATGTGCACAACCAACCTTAAGTAATTATGTTTGCATGATAATAGACAAGAGTGGAGAGGGACTTTGGTGTTGTCCTATTTTTCCCAGTACGAATCAACATAGCGGTACATCGTTTAATGGCTGCATGAATGTAACAAAGGAGTAGAAGCCCTACGAAATGATCTTGCAATCTTTTGCACCTGCAACATGCACTTTTTGTAGCCTTCTAGCTTTTAAAGCTTGGCCAACTCAGTGTGGGGAACGTCTGCAGTAGTCTAAGGGTTTGCATGTGCTCAAAGACTCCTATTTGACCAGTTTGATGGCATTTTGCACATGCTGGACAAGTGAGTGTATGTGCCCAATATGAGCCAGTTCATGTGAACGGCTAGTTGCGAATATGTGCACAACCAACAACTTGAAGTAATTATGTTCACACAACAATCAACGAGAGTGGAGAGGAATTTGGCGTTTTCCTATTTTTCCCATTGTGAATGAATAGAGCGTTGTTCATTGGCTGCATGATTGTCGCTCTTTGTGGTTGTGTCCGCGCTCCATCCCCCTAGCTAGGAGCAGGTTCGTAACTTGTGCACAAGCTTTTTGTTGATTTGCCCCATGAGAACCAACGGGTTCGCAGCTTGTTGTGCTTCATTTGCCAACCGGTTCTCCACGTGAACTGGCTCTATGCCTTTGCCCACTTTGCTAGTGGGCAAAGGTGCCCTGAAGATTTGATGACCGGGAACAGCGGGTGAAAGGAAGGTTTTCAAGCGCGTGGCAAATGAAGCATGTGTATCTATGTATGCATGCATGTTATTATGCAATACGATTTACATCTGATCTGATGTACTTATAAGGCATGGCCATTCCGGCTCTCTCTTCGCCATAGCTGGCGGAAGCCTCGGCTTCTCGCTTCCCTTCGTAAACCCTTTGCCCTCTGCAGCTGCCTGCAGCTCCTGTGGCTCGCTCCCCTTCGCTTGTACATACTTCCCCTGTTCTCAAATTTGAGACAGCAAAAAGATTCTTCTAACCGCACACGCAGAGATAAGCTTTCTCTGTTACCTTGGAAGTTGGGATCCATGGCGATCTCCTCATCCCTCTTAAGGACGACGTGCGTGGCGCCTGCCGCTTCTCTCCCCACCTTAAAAGAACCGTCTCCGTAATGGGCAAGTCCATTACCTGTGATGGCTTTCCTGCATGTTCCTGCATGATGTTCTGAAAGGGTGTACACTAGTCATGGCGCACTCCAGCTCTAGAGGCCCTGAAGAGCAAGACAGAGTGAAAGGTCCATGGAGCCCTGAGGAGGATGCGGCTTTGCACCGCCTTGTTGAGGAGTATGGACCGCGGAACTGGTCTCTCATCAGCAAGGGCATTCCTGGTCGCTCTGGTAAGTCTTGTCGTTTGCGGTGGTGCAATCAGCTGAGCCCCCAGGTGGAGCATAGGCCTTTCACGCCTGCAGAGGATAGAGCAATCATGGAAGCTCATGCACAACACGGGAATAAATGGGCAACGATTGCACGCCAGTTGCCTGGGCGCACAGACAACGCTATCAAAAATCACTGGAATTCTACACTCAGACGCCGCTGTAATGCAGTCAAGAAATTAGATGATGATGATGAAGAGAGAATGAAGCTTGTAGATGAAGAAGAGATTTGCAGCAGTTTTGATGGGAGGAAACGGAGCAGCAATGAAGTCTCAAATGACTGCAGCATCCAAGATGACAGTACTGGATGGGAGGCCGAGTCACGGAGCAAGTTTATGAGAATGAGTTTCAGTCATAGCCATGGATATGGACTCGATTCTCCCAATAGATCGGACAGCGAACACCATACATCTGTCTTCAAACCGGTGCCCCGGGTATCTGCCTTCTCCACTTATGGCGCCTCTACAGCTGCCCAAAAGTCGCCTGCAGAGGCATCGAGTTCGAGTACCGACCCTCCTACATCACTTTCCTTGTCTCTTCCGGGTTGTTCGAATGTTAAGAAGCATGAAGGTCTGCAAGTCTTAAGTCAAGAACAACCCCAACCCCCTAAAGCCAATCTGAATTCTTGTGCCCATGAGGCTGCACCTGGCATGCTCCACGGAGACTCAAAAGGGGTACATCATCTTGATGAGCGAAATGTGGCTCCTATTGTGAATCTGACTGGTGATTCTTTACAATGGCTGAGTGCAATGATAGTTGATCAAGCAGCGCAAGTGGCTATACCATGTGCTGCATCATTGGGGACTGCAGGACATGTTGCCATGCCCCCCTTCAACCCCTATGTGCCCCCCATGTGTCCTTCACTTCCTCCCCCTGTCCCACCTCATCTTCAAGCAGGAACCTTCCTGAAAGTAGAGGATGCTGTACACCTTATCGGTGCTGCCATTAAGGCTGCGGTGACACAGGTGCTCGCCCCCATTGTTCACGCTCAACCCAAGGCCATGGGGGAGTCTGGCTTCCTTAATGAAGGCCTTATGGCAGCAATGAGAGAAATGGTGGCCAAAGAGGTCCATACATACATGACCTCTACTGGTTCACAACAACATCAACCGATGAATTGCATGTCTACGCAGGGGTTTTCGGCAGAGCGTTCGCCACCAGGTTCATATCCGGAACATCTGGGCTGGTCGCCAGCATCAAGAAAAACAGTGGGGTAGTGATGAGTGAAGCATCAAGAGCCCTTCAACATGCTTGATTTTAAGTGAGCAGTAGTCTAATAAACTCTCCATGGAGAGCCCCATGATTGGTCTAGATCCTGGATTAACAAGTGCATTAGGTGTACGGCTAGGGTTTGCAGGATGAAAGAGGCTTGAGTCTGCAGGAGTTTGCCTGTACAGGTAACGAGGAATGCAGACCAGCTGTTGAGTTGTGCATTCGACATTCTGTGGCGAATCATGGGCTGTGTCTTGGCTCTATGACGATGAGGAGTTTGTTAGATTAAGAAGGATTAAGATGTTCCATGTGAGGCCAGTTCCTTGCTGTGCAGTCACACACACTTTATGTAGATAGCACGTTTTTCATTCAGAATGTAGTTTCCTGGCATGTAATGCAATTCTGTTCAAATTTGATAAGGTGCCTACAATGTTTGTGTTAATGGACGAGTGGCAGGTGGATTGTACGGAAGATCACATTTTTTTGGATCAACTGAAGTGTATCAGCTGTGGCATTCATTGCTTTTGAACTGTTGGAGGAAGTTGGAAGCAGGGGGATGTACCTAATGTATTTTGTAGGAGGGGTATGCACCTCTTCTGTAGAAGCATTATTTTTTCAATGGTGGTGATGTGAGAGAGAAACGGGATCACAGTATGTCGAACGTGGCGAGTAAATAATTCAATCTTCATAGTGAGTGGGTGATATGAGGGCATGGCATAATCTGACCCATGGAGGTTGTTGAACAAAACGCTGAAGAGGGTCAATTCTGCAGCTGACTTTTGCAACAAGGGGTGTTCGAATGCCTACCATCAAGGTTGTGGGAGACTTTGCCAGTCCTAGAGTCCTGTGAAACCACTTTGTAGCTCTGCAGGAAAGCGCTTAAATTCATTACTGCCGGGGACATTCGGGATTGTTGTTTAACATTAGTTCCTACTTCCTCAATTAATAATGCTGTGGAAAATAAGTCCCTTTAGTGCTGTGGAAATGGTTCCTCAACAATGAGCAAATTTGTGTGCATGTAAATTAAGATTATCACTTGTGCTGTTAGTCCGACACTGTTTCACTTTTCTTTGTTGGAAAATTGGATTGAATTTGCAGTTACGGTGCCAAGTATGGGTTCGTGCCTCACGCAAACATGGTTCAGAACTAGTTTTCAAAATTGAGAGGACTGTGCTATCTGAGGCCTTGGTCCTAGGTGAAGCGGCATCTTTGTATTTAGGTGGTTGGAGTAATGGTTTAAGACTGCTGCCGAGCACTGGGAATGAATTAGGAGGATGGATATTTGGATCAAGAGTACTGAGTACAGAGTGTCGACTCAGAAGCGTTTTTGCTCCAAAACTCACAAGTTAAGAGAATGAGAGTGAAAGACTTAGATATTGATTCTGAAGTTTTGTTTTGTAGCTTACAGATTTAGAGAACGCATAGGTGGTACAAGCATGAGTACTCCTGAAATGCCAGGCTTCCTTACAAAGGGCCTTACATGATGCTGTGCAGACAGTCTCCATAAGTATACAAACAGAGCCCCAGCTCAACTGATGCACTCAAATGGCCCAATCATGTGAATCACAATTATGGGAACATAGGGTGTTCCCTTTTCTTTGAAAGCTGAAGGGAACATGAATACAGGCGTTGATGTGCTAGGGCTGTCAACAGTTCAGAGTGTCTTAATTTATGTGCGACTTTACAGCAAGTGGGAAGGATGGGAAGGAAAATTACTCGTATGAGAGAAGAATAAAATAAGTCATAGGAATATTTGCAAGAGACCTCATAAGATCTATCCCATGTGAGAGAGAGAGAGAGAGAGAGAGAGAGAGAGAATCAAAAGCTAAGCTTAATTTTATCTCTTCCAAACTTGCCCATCCAACCACATGAAATTTCTTCCCGTTCGAAGCAAAAAGGTTGAAAATTAAATAGAGTTGACACTTGATCATGAGAGCGTAGACTTCCCTCGAGGAAAAGACCACGTAAACCTAACAATTTGATTGAACTTCGGCAATTTGTTTGCTAACGAGCCAAAATATCAAGCAAACTAGTAGTAAAGCTTATGGGCTATATTGTAGAAGATATGTACACCAATGTTGCAAGGAAGAAGTGTGAGGTCCCAACCTGCCTACACCAAAGGAGGATGGGATCCTTGACAGGTCTCTAAGTTCAATAAAAATCTGAGTCTCTAAACAATTCAAGGAATAGACTTTTACCATTGACAATGGCTTGGATCTATGGATAGCCCTAGAAGAAAGCTTAGTCCTGTTTCACAACGAAAACGGGACAATGATTGAAAATTCTAAAACTATTTCGGTTCTATAACTTCGATAATATGGTCAAGGTATTTTCAACCAATGCTTTTTTTCCCCTAACAGATGTGAGGGCACAACCACTGGTGAACTCCTCTTTCGATTGGAGAGGTTTACTAAATGTTTTTGATGTGTGGGAATGGATAGTTACCTGACTAATCAGATCCACTCGTACATGGTTGACAACTTTAGTCAGTTCTCACTTATCATCTCGCACTCACACATGATTTTTTTGTTTTCTAATTACTATCCCATTGTTTTTACATTTAAAAGAATGGACTCTGTTTTAAACTTTTCGTCACAGTGATTCCTTCGATCAAGTATTAAAGACAACATTGAAAAGCATTCTTTTAGCAAATAGACATCTTTAAACTTAAAACCAGGTACTATCAATCAAAACAAAGTCCATAATAACCATGACCAGTACTCTTCTTGTTTCAAGACTACCTAAAGGTTAAAAACGACATGAATTCTTTGTTCACAATTTGGGGTGGATAAACCCTCACCCAAAGTTCGGGTGCCCATACACCAAACCAATTGCTCATACAACTGGACGGCTTTCCTAAGATAAAAAAAATTATATCTTAACTTATGTAGAAACATCAAGACATGACACGGAGTAGAAATTCATTGTTCATGGGGGCAATCGATTAAAGCCATTATTATTCATCAAGATATACCAAGGAGTCGGAGATGTCTTGAGACAAGTTGTTTTAAACATGATCAATCATATTTTTCCTAATTCAATCAGTTTTAACCCAAACAATTCATTCTTAATTTTACAAACAAATGCACGTTAGTTTCTTGGAAGATGTCTTTCGTTTTCAACTAGTTTTTACATTTCTTAATTCCTTATGCAATGTTCATATTTAAAGAAAAACATGAATTATCTAATCTTAATTATAACAAAGATTCACCCGGGACCTGATCTGGCATCTGTTGCAGCACCGTGGCTTGTACACTCTCATTAGTAGGCTTAATACTAGGCCCGACTTCGTCGTCGTGCGACGTTCTAGTTCTTTTTGGAGCTCCGTCCTCATTGTCAGAAGTACGATTTACTCGGGTCTTTTTAGGTGCCATAACTTCTTATCCTTTTAAAAAAGGACGTCTAATTATTAGGTAAATTATTCAAAAGCTAGACTTATTTTTTGTATTTAATCTTAACCCAATTAAGGTTAAATTTGTAGTAATTGATAAATTCTTAACCTAATTTCTTATTTGCTTACATAAGATGATAACTTTTTCTAAAGCTTCCCTAAGGGTTTTCTAAGTTCTCCTAATTTTCTATATCTTTTTTCTAATTTCCTCATCGAATTTTAAGCTTGGAATTTACTTATTTTGAGCTTAATATTTATTTTATTTATTTTCTCTTAAGAATTTCATTTCTTCAACTTCAATTCATTGGTTTACACTTTCTGTAATTTTTCTAAAAACTTTTGACTGCAACGTCTATTTATTTTAATTAATCTTTAGCCAAAAATAGAGCTTTTGATCAATCATAATTTTCTAACTATCTAATCAACTATGGTATAATTATCACAAGTAGATAATGATATTTATGACCTTTGATAATTATCTTTTATTTTTTTAACTTATGTAACTAATTTTTTTCTATCTTTCTCAACTAGAATTGGTATAATTTGACGTAGATAAATAGATATATTATTTTTTTAATCTTAAAATAATTATCACGACCTTTTTATCATGTAAACTAATTCTCATAAATAGCACTTCATTATTTAACATGATTTACTAAATTTTTTCTTATATTTCGATAAATATCTATATTAATTTTCTAACCTTAAGATAATTATCACGACTTTTCTATCAGGTAAACTATCTCATATAAATAACACTTAACTATCTAACATGATTTACTAATTTTCTCTTTAATTTTTAGTTAAAATATGTATAATTTAACTTAGATAAATATCTATATTAACTTTCTAACCTTAAGATAATTATCACGGTTTCTTTATTATGTAATCTAACTTTGATAAATAGCATTTAGTTATCTAGCATGATTTACTAATTTTTTTTAAATTTATAGTCAAAATCAAATAATATTAATTTAAATAATTAGCTAAATTGATTATCTATGCTTAAGATAATTATCTCGACTTTCTAATGTTGTTTTTCATCTCTAGTAATTACTATGTAATTATATAAATTATTTGCTAAGATAATTAGCTAAACTAATTATTTGTGCTTAGGATAATTATCTCGACTTTTTAATGTTGTTTATCATCTCTAGTAATTACTATGTAATTATGTAAATTAAATTACTATTTTTTTTTCAATTTACAATCAAAGTCAGGTATTGTTAATTAAGATAATTAGCTAAACTGATAATCTGTGCTTAAGATAATTATCCTGACTTTTTATTGTTGTTTTTTATCTCTAGTAATTACGATGTAATTATATAAATTAAATTGTTAATTTCTCTTTCCAATTTATAATCAAAATTACACAATATTAGCTTAGATAATTAGCTAAACTGATTATTTGTGCTTAAGATAACTATCTCAACTTCTGAATATTATTTTCAATATCAGATAATATTAGCTAAGATAATTAGCTAAATTGATTTTTTTATGCATAGCATAATTATCTCGACTTTCTAACAATGATTTATAACTGTAATAATTATTGTATAATTATTTAAGTAATTTAGCTAATTTTTCCCTTCAATTTGTGCTAAAAAACAATCAATTTTGGCATAATTAATTAGAAAAACTAATTTTCAGTGTATGACCTAATTATCTCGGCTTTCTAACATTTATTTTTAGCTTTGATAATTACTCTATAATTAGCTATGTGATTTAGCCAATTTTTCTTTTTGATTTATGCTCAATAATAGACAATTTTAGCCTGATTAATTAGATAAACTAATTTTTTGTGCATGGCCTAATTATCTTGACTTTTTAACAGTGTTTGCTTTGATAATTACTTTATAATTATTTAAGTGATTTAGTTATTTTTTTCCTTTAATTTATACTAAAAAAACATAATTTTAGCTTAAAATTTATTAGATAAACTAATTTTTTGTGCATGATCTAATTATCTATGCTTTCTAACAATGTTTTCTAGCTCTGATAATTACTGTATACTTATCTAAATGATTTAGCTAATTTTTCTCTTTAATTTATGCTAAAAAAGAGACAATTTTGGCATAATTAATTAGATAAACTATTTTTTTTGTGCATGGCCTAACCATCTCAACTTCTTAAAATTGATTTCTAGTTTTGATAATTACTGTAAAATTATCTAAGTGATTTAGTTAATTTTTGGCTTTGATTTATGCTAAAAAAGAGATAATTTTGGCCTAATTAATTAGATAAACTAATTTTTTATATATGACCTAATTATCTCGACTTCATAACATTGATTTTTAGCTTTGATAATTATTGTATAATTATATAATTTATTTAGCTAATTTTTCCCTTTAATTTATGCTAAAAGACAAACAATTTTGGTCTAATTAATTAGCTAAATTAATTTTCTATGCATGGCCTAATTACCTTGGCTTCTTAACAAAGTTTCCTAACTCTGAAATTACGGTGTAATTATCTAAGTGTGTTAACTAATTTTCCATTCATTTTATGAATAAAAACAGTTAATTTTTACCTAATTAATTAGGTAGATTACTCAAAAAATTAAGAATTTATCTCTCTGGCTTCTACACAGTATAACCAAGCTTTGAAAATTATAATAAAATTATTTAGGTTTAAATACTATTTTTAAAATAAATCAATCTAAAATTAATAATTTTTAGCTTAATATGTAGTAATTAATTAGTTAGATTACTGATCAAGTTTAAGAAATTAGTGATCAACAGTCTAATGATAATTTAGAGAGTAATTAATAATAGAGAATGTTTAATCTCCTTAATTAATAAATTAATTAGGAGAAATTAATCAAAACTTAAGCTATTTTTTGAATTAACCAAAATTAGACTAATTACCTCGATTAATTAAAAAGAGTTTTTGCTCTCTAAGTAATTTTTGAGAGGTGTTCTCTTATACGCAAGAGAAATCTGTTAGGACTCCGAGTCTGTGTTCAATTGTGAAGAGGGGGGAGACCTTTTTATAGCTTTTAGGGCTCATAGGTTGTTTCTGGCAGTTCCTTACACTTCACGGCAATTCCCCAGCTTTCCCCTAGCGCTACCTACTGCTAAATCAAGCCAGGACAAGTTTATTATTGCTCCACACAGCCCCCAGATGCACCAAATTGATCGTGCTTTTTTTTTATACCCTTTTCATGATTAATTTTGAAATATCTAGGGATTTTATGATAGAATTCTTTTATAGCAATGATTACCAAAACCTTACAATTTAATTAATTAATTTAATCAACAATGTAAACTTCCAATGGCCATAACTGTGTCAGTTTTTATCGGAATTCAGTTCTGAAAATTTTTAACCATAGTAAAGTCATGATTACGGTTTCAGAAATACCAATATTTGCCACGGTCGGACAATTCTACATTGCTTTTTCAATAATCATATCAGTTTGATTAAGCTTTATACAATCTTTAAGGTTTCAAAAAGTCAAAACTTTTTAATCACCCCAACTTAAGGAATTGAAATGTTCTCATATCGACCGAAATTGGGAAAGTCTTTGAGAAGAGATACTTCGTCCTCCCAAGTGGCATCTTTGGTGGGATAATCTTTTCACTTTACCAAGTGTTACTGGTTACTTTAAGAGTTCTTTTTAGTTTCAAGGATACAATCTGGTTGGAGTTTTTACAATTCCTTATTAATTACTTGTTACTCAATTTTGTCCCAAGATACTCTTAGTGTTGAGCCCATCTTAAAATCCTTCACAAACCATTTGTATCATCTTAAAAACTAGATTAAATCCATTCCATAAAATATCCATAAACCCACCTTGTCAACATGAACGCACTCGGTCTAACTGACCATTCAGAGCAATCAACGTTCAACAAGTATTGTGTAGTTTCAGAGACCTAAAGCCAAAATCTGGTACCATTTTCACCCTGTACATCCAAATGAGCCCAAATTTCTCTCAGAGCATGTAATTGACACATACTTCAAGCCTATAAAGCCAAAATTGCAAAAAAGTTGAACATTTTTCTAGCTGTAAATAATCGTGATTATTTACTTTGGTTGCAAATTTTTGTTTTGACCATACAGTTTTGTTCCTTGCATGATTTTATGCATCTTTGCTTGTCCAAAAATTGATTTGAAGCAATTTGGACCAGATTATCAGCATTTCAATCTAAAAGGACATTCTGAAGAAAAATCTGACAACTCCGCTAACTTTGCACTCTATTCATTGAACAGGAGAAATGCAAGCCGCGGAGAAGGCCAAGAAGAAGTTAAACCAAAAGGAGAAACTGCAAGAACTGCCCCCGTATCAATTGGACCCCGAGTCAGTAAAGGCAGCAAAAGGCATCTTATCTTTTTGAAGAGCAATTAGAAGAACACCACACCACGGTCTTCACGGACAGATTTAAGAGTGAAGAAGGGCATCTGGTGGAGTTGCAGCTCTTGCTCAAAGAGGTTTATGATGTCGCAGCAAAGCCAGAAACCAAAGAGGCTAACCGCAGGTTGGGACTCCGACACTTCTATGGACAAGAGCCCTACGGAGTAGACTTTCATAACGCTTACGAGCTTCTGTCCACCATCAAGGAAGACGGAACTGCCCAATTCTCAGACAACCAAGGAAATAAGGTAGAGGTTGTCATTACAAAGGAAATAGTGGTAGAGGCACTCAGATTGCCCACTAAAGGGATGACCATGCGGGCAAGAGATAGGAAAACAATGGGCACATTTACAAAGGAAACAACTGCGGCTACATTTTCCGATCTCATCCACAAGCAGGTGGAAGAGCCAACCCGTCTGTACCATCAACATTTCCATTTCCTGGAAAAAAGGCCACCAAGATACACGACACTAAATCACACCAAGGCCACCACTTTTACACAAGTTCTGAAGTCAACCACCAGACAACCCGAGGACCACGCGCAATATGTGTTAACAACATTGAAAGCCACTAAGAAGGAGGGAAAGATAACCTACTTGGGCGTGCCGAAAGTATTGACCAGAATAGCCTATCATGCCATCGGCATGGCCGACAACCTACCGCCTGCCCCGGATCAGAACACATGGATCTTGGCAGCTCCACCCTCTCCAAGATCTACAAGATCTGGTAAGCGATAATTTAAATCAGGTGATGAATCCGATGACAGTTCATCCGAGCAGCATAGCAGTGAAAGCTCTGACAATGAAGAAAAAAGAGCTAGGAGGGAAGAAATAAAGAGAAAAGCTGTGGCTGCCCACCAAGACGAGCCAGCTCAAAAGCAAGCGAGATTTGAAAGAGAAAAACAGGCGTATCAGCGCACTAGGCAAGCACAGGAAAAAGACCCAAAAAAGTGGATACCCACCGGCTTGAAGAAACTTTGAATGAAACATCATTCAAGGAAAGAGGCCGAGGATCCCAAGGATCATTTAGAAAGAATCTACCAAGAGGCAGAGGCCTTGAAGCTGAAAGAAGCGGAAGAAGCGGCCAAGAAAGCTGAGGAAGCATCAACTCAAGAGCAATGCCAGGCATCTCCCCAACCCACCTCACCGCCGTCGGAACAACAGGTCAAGCCCATGCCCACTCCACCATCATCACCGCCAGGCCAAGAAACCACTGAAGAAGCTGAGAGTGACAAGGAAAGAGAGTCCGAGTTCACCCACCAAATGGAAGCTACACAGCAAGCTAACCACGCCGAACAACATGAAGAAAAGGAAGAACAAGAACCAAAACAGACAGCCGAGGAAACTCACAAGCCGGCAGATGAAACTGATAAAGAAGAAGATAAAGAAAAGGAGCAAACCACTACACATGAGGAAGAAACTGACATTGAGAAGGCAGGAAGGCCTACAAATGAAGAAACTGTAAGGGTTGAGACCACACAACTTGTTTCCACTCAGCCAAAAACTGCCGAGGTTTCAAAACCTCAGGATGGCTAGGAAGCAACCATCTCTATAGAAACACCAGCAATAACAACACAGCAAAAAGCAACACAAGAGGCTGCCGGCCCATCTCAATTTGCAAGACAAGAGGAGTGGCAGTCCAATGATGAAGTCATTCTACAAGTGAATGAGTATGCAAGGCAGATGTAGATCATGACGGAGAAACTCCGCTCAGTAGCCTTTAACCGCAGTACTAAAGCCAAAGAATTAGAAATGGTCATCAATGATCTTCAAGGAGAGCTCGAAGACAGAATGGCTACTATCACAGATCTCCAAAGGCAAGTACAAGAGCTAAAGACTAAAGCAGAACGGCATCAGATAGCTAGGGAGATCCAACAGAAGGAAATGGAGGAGTTGGGTGACCTCCTGACTAAGTTATTTGATGCCTGCAAAGTGAAAGATGAGCAGTTGACAGAAGTGACAAATGAACTTCTTACCACCTCTCTATCAGCTCAAAAGATTCAAGTACAATTAGATGTAGCAAACGCATCTCTGTAGTATTCTGAACAAAGAATTAATGATCAGGCCACTTTCTTGCGGCTATTAAGAGAAAGTCGAGTCGTGGCCTCGATCAAGGGAACATATGAGGTGTACAAAGCACTTGAAAAGAAAAACAGAGATTTAGAACTGGAGTTGAAGCTGGAGCAGTCACAACGCAGAGACCTGGCGGTCATGCGGGTCCAAAGAGAGGAGGAGCTCCTTAAAGAGATTGCAGAACTGAAAAGAGTGAACCAACTCCTCAGAGATGGAAAGCCAGACATACAGGAAGAGGCAGGCACTTCAGAGCCGCCCCAAGTGGAAATCCCCTCGGTCTCATTTGCTGACTCTGAGGAAGACACAGTGCCGATGGTCCAGCTGTCAAAGGCTGAAGAAGATGCACTAAAGGAGAAGATCACCTTGGAGGTAGATGAGCAGTGGAAGATAGCTATGGATTGGGAGTTGAGAGTTTTACACTCTGTCAACATCACCCAGCTCACTCCCAATCAAATCAATGCTCAATGGCACCAACTATCCTTGCCATACCCTCTCATCAAGGTTGAACTCTTATAGGTAAAGGAAAGATTATACAGAGATATGCAAGAAGATGGCGCAGATCAAGACCACCCAAAGTGGAGGCTAAGCTGGTTGAACAAGAATCCAAGATACTTGATTCTGTTCACGAGAGCACTTGCGGCCATACAGAAAGATCCAACATTTTGTCATGTACCTCGAGTAAGGACATGGCAAGCACACGAAGCACTGCAGAAGAAGAGGCCAACATGGCTCAACTTTCCTAGGGTTCCAACTCCAGAGAGAGGCCAAGCAACAAAAGAATACATGGTGAAAACCCTAACGGGTGCCATGACATTCTTCAAAAGTCTGCCAGATCTCTCCTGTGCCATGCTATATAAAATCTGCCGGATGCTACTCACATGCATACATGTCAGCTTTGATCCGGAGCAGACAGGAGCCCCATGGCTCTCATTTTTAGAAGGAAACAAAGGCCTCTGCTATGATCTAAGTGGGCAGTCCTCAAAGGAAGTTCTTATGGCTTTTATGACCGATGCATGTTTCTGCCTTCGCATAATATGCTAACTTTTGAGGAGGCATTTTACACCGGCTTCTTCACCTGGCGAACGAAGATATTTGCGCCGGTGATAAGCAACCTCACCGCAAGATTTGCCGAATACTCCGGAGTGGAAATGAAAAACAAAGTCACCATATAGTTTTTGCAAGTGCCAGACAAAGAACGCAAAATCAGATACGAAAAGGCACTAGAAGCACTGAAGGACCGCCTCACCCGCCGTCAACCTGAAGATTAATTCAGCCCATAAAGCTGTGTCAAGCGACGACACAGGCAAGGAGGAGGGGAATGTTAGCAGTAAGCTAACATGGATACCATTTTTCGAAGTTCTCCTTGTAAAACAATTATTAGTTTGATAAATTGGGAATATTGTAACTCCTAATTTCTTGGTAAACTTTGTAATTAATGAGCCGGGGCTACAAGCTTCCAGATTGTATCAGCCATTCAATTCCCAGCTTTGGTAGAACTTTTGACCACCCCAAAAACCTTGGCTAAGGTATGAAAGCCAATTTTGGTAAGTTTTTTTACAAGTTTTGGATAAGAAATACACAGCGTGAGCTAACGGCGCTCACTTCTCTCCTTCTCACGCTTCCTACTCCCTCTCTGGTTGTCACATTGCGAATGCGTTTGCTGCATTGCAACCACATGTAAGAGCTCTACGCGTTGACGTAAGCAGTTCACAGTATTTCGTAGCTTTTGGCGTCGCCGACCTGCGGACTAATTTTATCATAATTAGGAATTTACACTTTTAAAATGAAAACTAAGCATAGGTGGGGTATTGGGGCATCATTGCTAAGCATTTAGATGCATTCTGGGTCGAAAACGACTAGGTCAAAAATCCACTACTGTTAATAATGGCGATTTTGGAACTTGACCTAAAGTGGGATTTGAGGCCATAGGCATGTGTGCTTAGGTCTTATAAACTTGTCCTAAAAGTTTTGTTACATTTGGATGTCATTTGATGCTATAACGGATGTGATTTTCTTGCCGATGAGCGATTGGCTTTTGGTGATTTCAGTCACTTGAGTGTAGCTTGAGTTAGATGCAAGTTGTTAGTTGTTTTCCAAGAGATTGACAACCTCTTGTAGGCTCTATGCACTAGTCAAGTCAGCTTCGTCCCATGGTTTGACAAATTAATCGTGGTTCTCGCTAATACTGCAATAAGATAGGATGGTGAGGTTAGACATGCGTCCCACACTTCTCCATTCATCATTAAGATGTGTTCTTCCATTTAATGTAGGTATGGATGATGATCAGTTTCTTTCTTCCTTGGACCCCAAGCATAGGAGGTGGTATGAGGGCCGGCACGGCTCCGCCTCATAGTCAAGTCGTTCCACTCCTTCAGAGTCTCCGTCTGCTTTAGAGTGATCAGCGTGCTTCGAGAGTTCAATGTCGACTAGACAATCTACATACTCCTCTAAGCACCGACGCTGTAGCGGTGGTGGCGAGTTTTTGTGGAGGAGGCGCCGTTGTTGCTTCCACACCGCCTTGTAGTTGTTGAGGCTCCTTACCTCCCCCTTCTTTTCTCGTCCCCACATCAGCCATGACATCACCCTCTACTCCAAGTTTTACGCAGCTATCGACTATTTCTGGCTACACACCACTCGCTAGTCCTCCGAGACTCACCCCACCCGACACTCCTCGCTTCGCGGCCCAGAATCTAGTGGATACACATGTAGCCTGTACCCCCATCGAGATGCCACTCAAGACCCTTGCCAAGACATCTACAACGACACCCACGTTCACGCCTCACAGGCAAGAGAGCTTGCCATACTCGATCGACATCAGAGGCATCATCATCTTGGATGACGATGGAAAGAAGGTGATCTCGTGCATATGCGGCCTTTGCTCTCAGGTATTTTGACACTACATTCTAAACCCTTGGAGTGAAGTGCCAAATGAATTAAAAGATAGAATCATCAACATGATGCATGACAAGTTTCAAATCGGGATGAGGGCTTCAATGAAGACTTCATGAAGATGCAAATGGGCGAGTATTGCAAGCACAAGCGCTCTTAAGTGCAAAAATCATTAAAACATGGGTGGGATAGGCCAGATTGACCGGCCAAAGAAGATTAGAAGAATGCAAAGCGTGCAACGCGTGAGAATCGGAGAAGTGGAAGCAACAAAAGGAGGCGGACAAAACGCGAGTAGAAGCAGGGAGCTCGCACCACTTAGGGAGCGATAGATGTGCGACATTTGAGGACAACTTTGTAAGTGATTTTGCATTGCCCTTTAGGTTTGGTAGTATGGATATTTATAATTTTAAATTCTAACATAACGTTTTCTTTGTATGTTTTGAAGAGTGGTTGATGACTGGACGTGACCCCATACCCTACGAGTGTGAGTATGCGTGCAGAAAGGGCTTAAATGCCCTTATGGACATTTCGGGTTCTCGCTTTGGCTTGGTTAGTATTTAACTTTACTCCCTTACATTTGTTATATTTTATTAATAAGCTAAAAATTAGATTGTTTTGTAATTATATGTTTATAGTTTTGTAATTATGTATTTATACTTACAGAAAGTCTTATTTTTTTTAAAAAATAATTCGACAGACACACCACTAGGACGCAATGAGATGTCAGATTAGTAAATCCAATGCATCACTTTCCTTGAATTCTCGATCCACTTCTTGTAAGCTTCTACTCTTGCTTGCCATGTTTTATGTGCTTCAACATTCTCTCTATTTGGTTCCAAACCAACCTCGGGACACTCTTGTTCACCTGTAATATAATCCCATAAACCTTTGCCCATGATAAAGTTCTCCATCCTGTAAGACCATATGCTGTAGTTCTCTCTGGTCAGTGTCAAACTAGTTGTAGCTAGATAACACTAGTTTTTTTTTCATAGCATGTGTTAGGAGATGACTTGTGTACGTCAATTTTGTAACTATTGGTCAACGATGTATTTTTCCAATAATAACAATTATGTTGTAACTAATACATTCTGGTCAAAGCTTAACAATCGAGTGATTTTGCATATGATGTGTATAATTTTGTTAGTTTATTACTTTTGTCAATTCACTTTCGTTGATATACTTTTGTCAATTTTGCATCTTAATTTTGGAAACTTTATGTTCAATATGGTTACATTATCCTACCACCAATTTTTATTCTCGTGCGTCGCTATATACGTCGCTATTTTTGACTTGCAACGTCTCTATATGTGTCGCTAAATTGAAAAGTGCAGACTCGCTATTTGCGTCGCTATATGCGTCTCTATATGTGTTGCTATATATCGACGCATAAAGAGACACATATAGCGACGTTCTCTTTGCGACACGTTTAGCGACGCTTATAGTGACGCCGATAAAAAAATTATCCCCATGTATTTTCATTGCTAAAGCCGTCACAAGTGTGAAAAACCTCTTGTAGTGAGATATTTAACATATTCAAGATTTAACTTGCATACAAAATATGCTCATTAGCCTATATAGTATGCTAATTAGCACATATAATATGGCAACTAGCACTTACATCATGCTAACTAGTACATACACTATGCTTTGATGTATCGCTTGTATACTAGTTAACATTACTCACAGTAAGCTAATTAGCATATACAATATTGCTAATAACTAGCATTTACAATATGCTAATTAGCACATACAATATGTTTTCATGTATGGATTGTATACTAATTGGCATTACTAGTATAATCACTAGCACACTCAATAAGCTAATTAATGTATTTAGGATTTTAACTAGCATACACACTATGCTAACTAGCACATACAATATGCTTCCATGTATGACTTGTATACTAATTAATATTACTAGTATAATAACCAACACTCTCAAATCACTAATTACCACATACAATATACTAAATATCACTTGCTATATGATAACTAGCATTTACAATATTCCAATTAGCACATAGTATGCTTCAATGTATGGCTTGTATACTAATCAACATTACTAGCATAATAACTAGCACACTCAATAAGCTAATTAACATATTTAAAATTTTAACTAGCATACGCAATATGCTAACTAGCACATACAATATGCTAATTAGCACCTATAGTATGCTAACTAGCACTTATTACAGTATGCTAACTATCACTTACAATATGCTAACTAGCACATGCAATATGCTTCCATGTATGACTTGTATATTGATTAGCATTACTAGTATGATAACCAACACACTCAATAAGCTATTTAATATATTCATGATTTTAACTAGCACAGATAGTATGCTAATTAGCACATACAATATGCCTCCATGTATGGCTTGTATACCATTATTAGTATGATAACTAACACACTTAGTAAGCTAACCAACATACTCAAGATTTCAACTAGCAATAACAATATGCTCACTACCGTTATACAATATAACATGTGCTAGCGAGAATAGGCCATATTCTCATTAGCATATTCGGTATAATAGCTAGCAGATCATTATATTTTGGACTTTAACTTTCACATTCAGTATGCGAAAATTAGCACAATGTTAGATAACAACCAATATGCTAAATGTTAACTGTCACATGCTTATTAGTGTACTTGAATAATGGTGCTTTGGTTAGATTAATTATTTTAGGTTCATCGAGGAGGTGTACAAGGTGCATCTTTGTCCGACTATGCGTGTGTGTGTGTGTGTGTGTGTGTGTGTGTGTGTGTGTGTGTGAGAGAGAGAGAGAGAGAGAGAGAGAGAGAGAGAGAGAGAGAGAGAGCGAAAGGAGTTTTTAGCTTCTTTTGTTATCATGCTTGATGAATCATCACAGGAAAAAACCACACACACTGATGTCCTGTTTGGGTTGTTGAAGGACTTCGTAAGGCGGTGAAAATAATCGTGTCTTAATAGTCACTTGAGTGCCACTTGAAGTTGAGAAGTTTTATGGGTACTTTCTAGATTGTAACATTTTCACTACTCCAAAAAGGATGTTTCTTGTTGAGATTTTGTATGCAAGGCAAGAAAAGAGTGACTATCTAGATGTTGCACTTACACTACAAGAGGTTCTTTATATTAGCAACGCTAGCATTGCTACCCTCAAATGCAAAAATCCACGACGTCCCTACTATCGTCGCTATACTATTTGATGTATATCGACGATCATAGAGACGCTGACACGGGTAAAAAGATAAACCAAGAGCACCAAAAATTGAGATCTCAAATCTGAGTTTCGACGCTCTAGCGAAACAGGTATACCCGCGCCTCTCTCTCTCTCTTTCCCCCCTTCCCCCCTCACACACACACACACACACACACGCACACGCACACGCACACACACACACACACACACACACACACACACACACACACACACACACACACACACACACACACACACACACGAGAGGAGAGGAAGGAGAGTCAGGTATGCTCCTTCCCTCTCCTCCCTCTCATGTTACCTTCCCTTCTTTCTCTCTCTCTCCCACACACACACACACACACACACACACACACACGAGAGGAGAGAAAGGAGAGCCAGGTATGCTCCTTCCCTCTCCTCCCTCTCATGTTCCCTTCCCTTCTTTCTCTCTCTCCCTCTCTCTCTCTCTCACACACACACACACACACACACACTGTGTCTTTAAGATTGTGTGTGTGTGTGTGTGTGTGTGAGAGAGAGAGAGAGAGAGAGAGAGAGAGAGAGAGAGAGAGTACACACATGCATTAAAAAAAAACACATATATACACACATTGAATGTACAAAAAATCTACACACACATGCATAAATAAAGAATGCATACACATAAACATTGAGAAAGGAAAAGAGAGAGAGAGAGAGAGAGAGAGAGAGAGAGAGAGAGAGATAGATAAAACAAATATGAAATGAAATGTTATATTAAGATTTAAAGTTAGGCTATATTTAAAAATCACATTTAAGTTAGATTTAAGATTATGTTAGATTAAGATTTAAGTTAGATTTAAGATTATGTTAGATTACATTTAAGTGAAATTTAAGATTAGGTTGGATTACATATAAGTCTATGTTAGATTTATGTTAGATTTAAGATAGGTTAGATTTAAGATTATGTTAGATCTAAGATTAGTTAGATTTAGGTTTATGTTGGATTTAAGATTATGTTAGAATTAAGATTATTTTAAGATTTAAGTTAGACCTAAGATTAGGTTAGATTACATTTAAGTTAGATTTAGGTTAGATTACATTTAGGTTTATGTTAGATTTAAGATTAGATTAGATTTAGTTTATGTTAGATTTAAGATTAGATTAGATTTAAGTTTATGTTAGATTTAGATTTAGCTTAGATTGAAGATTAAGTTAGATTTGAGATTAGATTTTGAATTTTGTTTTTATATTAAAGTTTACCTTCAGGATTACGGTTTAAATTTAGAGTTAGGCCAATGGTGATCCCTCTCAACCTCTCCACGGATGCGGCATCAAGTTGGAAAGCTTTTAACGACATGATACTTAGATTGGAGGCAGACATGTAATGTGCACAGTAATCCCTCGAACAAGGAGCAGCTGTGCAGACATGTAATGTGCACAGTAATCCCTCGAACAAGGAGCAGCTGTGAAGAGATGTTAGGCTTGATGTTTTTCCTTGTTTTTGCTCCTAGTTATATTTCTACTATGTTGTGTAGTATATTTGCAATGCAAAATCAATGTATAATGTAAGTGGACTCTAAACTAAGTGCAAAACAAATTGAGACAAAAAGACTTGAAATATGTGTATCTAAAAATAATAAATTACAGAAGTCTAACTTTTGCATGAGTGGAATCTTTCTCATCAATTCACTCCACTTGGTGTAATCGTATACATGCTGCATGTACTTATCTATTAGAGCTTTTAGGGCATGTCAATGAAGGGGGACTTCCAACTAAGCTCAATGCTTTGCCCAAAGAGCAAGCACTAGGTACACAACAATATGTATATTCCCATCAGAATCTGACACCTATTAACTCATCCACTAACCATGTTCAATTAGCTCAAAAAAAGGGCAGGCAATGACATATTTTGAGAGATTTTTTGGGCCAATTTGATCTTTCCCTACCTAGATATTGCTTTGTACAATTGTGTACCTTAGGCCTCCCATTGGACCAATGACACTAATTGAACTTATGCTTTCTTTAGTTAATTCTTCATATTCTACAAGGTGACTAGTGACTCAAAGATTGATGCTTTCTATGTGAAGAGATGTTAAGCTGCTATGAATTGCTATAGGTAAAGAAGAGGCAAAGGGGTTTTGTCCACTACATCCATTGTCATGTAGACGTGGGTGTGTAGATTTCTTGTACCCACAAATATAGGCTATGACCAATAAAGACAAAATTGTAACCCGGTGGTTCTGATCTCCGTGCACCTCTAGACCGAGATGTGCGAGGATCGGATATGGTTTAAGAATGTGAGGTAGTTTAGATTGTGATCACACACACACACACACACACACACACACACACACACACACACAGAGAGAGAGAGAGAGAGAGAGAGAGAGAGAGAGAGAGAGAGAGGATGCCAATAGAAGATTAAATTTAGGTTTTCACATTCATTATGAGTATTGACAACGATGTGGGGCCGTCCAACCGAAACACCTATCTCTCAACAAGGATCTTATGTCCTTGTAATCAATGCAAACATGATTGTGCGACGGACAAGACACTTTCTTTGCAGCACGTTCGCAAATTTGGCGAGTTTGACCCATCTATTATAGATCGACTTGTTACCAATTACAACTTGTCGGACTCTGAAGCTGGCCAACAGACAGCAATCTTGCAACCCAATAGATGTGTTCGTAGGCGCTTCGGTCAAGTAGCATGAGTGAGGCCATAAGATGTAACCTCTGACAGCTTAGAGGGTAATCATGCAAACCACATTTCCAACAAGTCTATGTTTGAGTCCGATACGCCATTGTATGGTGGAGCACATGTGTCTAGATTTAAGGCGCTCCTGGTTCTTCTCAACATGTAGGCAAAGTTTGGATGGAGTGACACTAGCGTCACAACGCTTTTCAGGTGATCTATTACAATGTTTTTACTTCAATAAAAAACTCCAGATGTATAATGATCCGATAGAGTACTTACACAAGTGTACCGTATTTTTTTCGTTGTGTAGATTTCTTGAAGAGCACATACTGCTAACTGATAATGTGATTCCAGATTCAAGAGAGGAATCAAGAAAAATCTTACAAAACTTGGGGATGGATTACAGTTCGATTCACGCTTATCCTAACGACTGCATTCTTTTCAGAGGGGAACACATAGATATGGAGAAGTGTCCGAAATGTGATTCCGAGAGATATCCAGTAGATCTCCATGGACAAAAAAATTCCACAAAAGAGTTTGTGACACTTTCCTCTGCTGCCTCGCATCCAGCATTTCTTTGAACGTAAGTCCATGGCCGCCCTAGCATCATGGCATGAGGAGAATAGATCTTTGGATGGTGTGCTGCGGATTCCTGCAAATTGCGTAGCCTAGAAACATATAGACGACACATGGTCGGATTTTACCAGGGAAGCTCGAAATTTGTGCATTGGCCTGGCTATGGATGACGTTAATCCATTTGGTCAGAGGTCGACATCTTACAGTGTATGGCGAGTTGTCATCGTCAACTACAAAATTCGCCCATGGTTGACTACCAAGAAGGGGCACTTGTTTCTAAGCTTGATTGTGCCGGGGCGGTATAAAGTGATGAATATGGATGTGTATCTTTGTCCACTATTAGAAGAGCTATAACAATTGTGGATTGGCATAGAAGTGGTGGATATGAGCCGACACACAGGTCGACTCAATGCTTTGATCAGAGGCATTCTAATGTGGACCATGCATGACTATCCCGGACTAACAGAATACTCAGGTGATATATACTCAAACTCAAACACTATAAACCTTGGTTTTTCTCAAGCTTAGCTATTGTCATGTGTATACATGCAAGGCTTCAAACAAGCGGGTACAAAGCATGTGTCACATGTGGACCTAGACTTAATGCACGTCAGGCGCCCTCACTGAAGAAACAAATCTACGAAGGTCATCAAGTGCATCTTCCAAGAATCACGAGTTACGTGATGGTTTTTTGGGAAGAGAGCCATCGAGGATGTCTGCTCGAGCATGGTTAGAGAAAAAGGAGATGTGTGATGACGGTTTGCCCCCAGGGATGAAGAAACTCTCTCTATGATACGAGTTACTATATTGGCCCAGACTCATGATCAATCACTTGCTCAATCCAATGCACATATTCAAGAATGTGGGTAACCTACTGTGGGACCATCTCATTGGCAAGAAAGATGCTTTGGGGGCCAGAATTGACCTTAGAAATGTGGATCGTATGGAGCAATATTGGCCGCAGACAGCACCCGATAAATCGATAAAACTTCCTAAAGCACCATGGACTTTGACAACAGACCAAGAACGCAAAGTAAAAGAGATCATTCAATCCGTGCGAACATCCACTGGCGTAATGCACTCGCTTCGAACATGTTTCACTAAAGAAGGAAAGCTTACTGGTTTGCAGTCACACAACTGGCATAAAATGTGTCAGGTATTTTTGAAGTGGAATATCATAGTGGGAATTGTGTAACATATCCGTGTGTGGACTTTAATATCATTGCTAGACGTGTTTTGCAGTTTATTTTATCGGTGGCCATTGAGGGATGTTTGTCTCCTGACGTCCGTATCACAATCTACAAACCTGCGAAGTTGGTGCAATGGATCTCACAAAAGGAGATCCATGTAGATTCCATACCATCCGCCAAACTAAATGATGCGGAGGTTGTATGCATGTTTGAGAAACACTTTCCTACTACCATGCTAACCATTCAAGTGCATCTTCTTGTTCACATAGTTGATGAGGTAGAAATAGCTGGCACAGTGCATTCCAAATGGATGTTCTTTTTAGAACGTTTCATGAAAATGCTCAAGGGATATGTGCGTCAGAAGGCATGTCTGGAGGGTAGCATGGCAGAAGATTGGCTGGTATCAGAGTCCCTAGTTTACATTGGAGAGTGACTAAACGGATTTGATAAAGCCCGAGACACACCGCTGGCGAACCATAGATAATGGACACATATCTGGGATTGTCACGTGCAATCTTGGTGATGAGAAAAAAATGACGGAAGATCTAGATACTAAAATCAATCGATTTTGCATGCTTCACAATCTAGTGATGCAAAAGTGAATTTCACAATACGAGGATGCAAAGCAAGAGCAACAAAGGGCACAAATTGAGCGGAGACGGGGAAGACGACCACTGATGCATTATCGGGCGGGTCTTGAGAGCCTACTAACATTCATGAGCTTAAGATGGTTGCACAACCAATTGAAAAGCGCACAACAGTGTGGTGAACAAGTGACCGAGAAGGAGTGGGAGTACTCTCGGGGTTGCGCGACCAAGGTAAGTTTGCAATGTAAGACTCGTGACTTTCTAGATGTTTGGACGGCCACTCATAATGTTTGTTGGTTGTAGTATAAGTCATACACAGCAACATAGTGTAAAGGTCGACATTTTAGGGTGGAACGGATTGACAAAAAGCGTTTTACACAAGATTGTGGAATCATGGCAAAATTTGAATAGTTTAGTCGACGATGGTCCTTTGATGCAGATCCTGTGGTGGCGGAACTCACTTACTTCGGCACGCTACAAGAGATTTTGAGGATCAATTATAGAGGATTTTTTGTGGATTTGTTTGATGTGCAATGGTTCAAGATAAACATGGAGGGTCGCAATGCTACTGTGCGCAGAGGAGAGTTAGGTTTCCTTGAGGTGGATTCAACCAAGAAATGGAATGACCTAAGAGACACTTTCGTACTACCCGAGCATTGTGAACAAGTAAGTCTGTAAATATTTAACATGCAATTTTAGAGGAATAGTGGTTTGGAAGCACTCATGTAAGTTATATGGCTCTTGTAGGTGGTATTTCATCCTACAAAGTCTGCATCAAACTGGTGGTATGTCATAGAGATAGCCCATCGTAGTGCAAGGATGCATGAGGACTACCATGTGCCAATCATAGCGGCATCAGTGAAGGAGATTGGAGAGGATACTGAGTTGGAAGCCGCTAAGGTGATGCAAGACGAGCCTGATGCTACTACTCTCTACGGGATGCATGCAGAGGATCTACAAAATGAAATGGAGGACATCTTCCTAAACGGAGAGCGCTATATAGACATAGGGAGTTATGCTGAGTTATGCGAGGATGAGAGAGAGACCTCTTAAAGCCATAAACATTGTATTTGAAAAATTTTGCTCCTTTTTATAATATATATTGTATTCACGTGGAGTTTTGTCCATTCTTGTCTATATGCTATACTTGAGAAATTTAAATTGTGTTTATTCAGATTTTCTTCTCCATTCATCATTAAGATTTAATGTTCACGTGTTTAATGAAGGTATGGATGATGAGCTGTTTCTTTCTTCCTTGTTACCCCAACAGAGGAGGTGGTACGAGGAGTGTAATCGCTCTAGAGCACCATGGCATCACTCCACTCCTTCAGCATCTCCCTCTGTTTCGAAGCATTCAGCGCACTCTGAGAGTTCGATGTCGAACGAGACGATCTACACACTCTTCTAGGCACCGATGCTCCAGTGGTGGCAGCGATGGTTGCTGTGGAGATGCCACCGCCACTGATGCTTCGACACTGCCTCGTAGTCGATGAGGCTCCTTACCTTCCCCTTCTTTGCCTGTCCCCACACCAGCCACGACATCTCCATCTACTCCAAGTTTTGCACGGCTATCGGCCGTTCTTGGCTACACACCACTTGCTACTTCTCCGAGAGTCACCCCAGTCAATACTCCTCGCTTCAGGGCCCAGACTCCAATGGAGACACCTGTCGTCCGTACCCCCATTGAGATGCCACTTGATATGTCACTTGAGACCCCCTGCCAAAACACCCAGGTTCACACGTCACAGGCGAGAGGGCTTACCATACTCAGTTGACATCAACGGCGGCATCATCTTGGATGACAACGGCAAGAAGGTGATCTCGCGCATGCGCGGTCTTTGCTCTCAGGTGTTTTGATACTACATACTAAACACCTGGAGTGAAGTGCCAAACGAATTAAAAGGCAGAGTCATTAGCATGCTGCATGATGAGTTTCCCATGTCAAGTCGGGATGAGCACTTCAATGAAGACTTGATGAAGGTGCGGATGTGAATATCGCAAGCATATGCGTTCTGAAGTGCAAAACGCAATAAAGCAATAAAGCATGGGTGGAGCAGGAGAGATTGGCTGGCCAAAGAAGATTGGAAGAATGCAAAGCGAGCAGTGCACGAGAATCTTAACAAGTGGAAGCAACAAAAGGAGGCAACCAAAGTGCGAGTAGAGGCAGGGAGCTCGCACCACTTGGGGAGCGGTGGGTGCCAGCATCATTTGAGGCCGATTTTGTAAGTGTTTTTGCATTTCCCTTTATGTTTGATAGTTATGGATAATTGTACTTTTAAATTCTAACATAACGTATTCTTTGTATGTTTTGAACAGTGGTCGATGATAGGTCGTGACCCCACACCATACGAGCACGAGTATGCGGACAAAAAGGGCTTACACGCACTTATGGACATTCTCAGTTCTTGCACCGGCATGGTTAGTATTTCACTTTACTCTCTTACATTTGTTGTATTTTAATGATAAGCTAAGAAAATAGATTGTTTTGTAATTATACATTTATCCTAACTATATCTAATGTGCCAAGCAAGGGGCCTGCCACGTGGCAAAAGCTGAGGCCCTTTGGAAGGGAGTGCATTGCAAAGGAAGGGAGTGCATTGCCATGTTGGAAACCGTTTTCCCTTGCATCGCCACGTTGGATAGTACGAAGGAGATTCGAGGAGCGTGGCCACCAAGGAGCATTGAAGGAGTGGCGGGCAAGGGCAAGGAGTGGTGGGCAAGGGTCTCTCTCTCTCTCTCTCTCTCTCTCTCTCTCTCTCTATCTCGCCACCATTTCCATCATCGCCTGCAAGTGGGCTCTGCCCATTGCCATTGTCATTGCAGTTTCCATCATCACCTGCAAGCGGGCTCTACCTATTGCCTTGCCATCGTCTTCTACACTGCGCGAGGCTCTGCCCATCGCCCATTGCCCATTGCCATCATCACCCTCATCACCCGAGGCTCTACCCACCAGTGCTTGACTCTCCACTGCAGCCTGACTGCGGTACCCACCTCCAGTAGAGGTTGTGCAGATCATCACCCTCATCACCCGAGGCTCTATCCGCCAGTGCTTGACCCTCCAGTGCAGCTTGACTGCGGTACCCGCCTCTAGTAGAGGTTGTGCAGGCCTAGCTCATCGTCTGGCCGAGCTATCTGCAGCCCATTGTCTGGCTGACCTTGTGCGCTCCACTGTAGATCGCTGAAAGGACCTCCAGGTGAGAGAGAGAGAGAGAGAGAGAGAGAGAGAGAGAGAGAGAGAGAGAGCTAGAGTTTGTGCAGGCGAACGTGGTGTGGGCGTGGGCCGAATACGCGAGCTAGCTGAGTTTCCTCAGGCGAACGTGGTGTGGGCATGGGCCGAATACGCGAGCGCGCTCTGCTCGGGTGGCGATTGTTTGGTAAGCTTTTAAAAAAAATAATAAAAATGGTGGGTTGCAGTGCTGCTGCATAGAAATACACCACATTTGGCATGTTATGTTGTTTTTGAAGTACACCACATTTGGCATGCGCGGGAGAATTGGCAAGAAGAAAGCAAAAGAACATTTAAAAAAAAACATCATCATCATCTTTTAAACAATGCAGTGCCGCTGCACAGAAGTACACCACATTTGGCATGTTATGTTGTTTTTGAAGTACACCATATTTGGCATGCGTGCGCATACATGTTGATAAAGGAATTGGCAAGAAGAAAGCAGAACGTTTAAAAAAAAAAAATCATCTTGAATTATTTTGCCCTCACTTTAGATCTTCTAAACAAAGTCTAGATTTTGAGAGAGAGAGAGAGAGAGAGAGAGAGAGAGAGAGAGAGAGAGAGAGAGAGAGAGAGAAATTAAAAAAGAAAATGAAGAAGAAGTAGAGTATTTTAACGTCGTAGGAAACTATCCAAGAGACCTTGAGGAGAGCTGAACTAAAACCTCTTATTCAAGAAGAAGAAGAGGAAAATGGCAGAGAAATAGAATGAGAGAGAGAGAGAGAGAGAGAGAGAGAGAGAGAGAGAGAGAGAGAGAGAGAGAGATATGAATAAAAATTCAAGAACTAAAACCTCTTATTCAAGAAGAAGAAGAGGAAAATGGCAGAGAAATAGAACGAGAGAGAGAGAGAGAGAGAGAGAGAGAGAGAGAGAGAGAGAGAGAGAGATGAATAAAAATTCAAGATAAAAACCTTTTAAAAAAAAGAGAGATAAACATGGCCCGGGATTGGAGAAAACATGGAAACTTGATTTAGGTGAGGAGTGGAGCGAGTTTCAACACCTTGCGTAATGCCTAGGCATCTTTCGTAATGGCCCATCCCTTCAAGATGTAAGCATAGCCTTCAAGACCAAAGCATAGGTAATTTGATCTGGAGAGACACCCTCATTTCGCATCCCTTGGAAACAAAGCAGAGCTTTGTGGCCTTGCCCTGTTGTTGGGCATAGCGAAAAAGCAATGTATTACAAGAGATGACATCCCGCACAGGCAGCTCTTTAAGCATCTTTTGTTCTTTTTGAAGTCCACAACATTTGGCATATTAATATCATCATGAATTCTTTTGCCCATATCAGTGTCTTGCATAGTGCCACATGCCTTCAAGATGCAAGCATAGGTGAGTGCAACTGGAGAGATTTCGTTGCTTTGCTTCTGCTGAAAAAAACGTGGATATTCTTGGCCTTGCCTCTATTTGGCATATCCAAAAATCAATGTGTTCCAATTGACAACATCTCGGTCATGTGACTCCTTAAGTGTTTTTTGTGGATTTTGAAATAGACCGCATTTGGCATACATGTCAACTAAGGCAGCAAGCATCACGTTTTTGTTCAACAATCCTAGCTAACAATATTGTCATGAATTCTTTTGCATGTATCAACATCTTGAGTGGTTGCATGAGAAGAAATTGTAAGTTGCTGCATCTAGAAAGATGCCGTCACTTAACATCTGTTGAAAACAGCCCAAAGCTTCCTAGCCTTGGCCCTATTCGGCATGTGTTGAAATTAATCAAGTCCAAGCGACAACACCTCAGGCAGGTAACTCCTTAAGCACTTAGGCTGTGCTTTCTGAAGTACACTACATTTGGCATACATATTGACCAAGGCATTGCCAAGCACGGCATTTTTATTCAACAACCCTTGACTAACAATATCATCATGAATTTGTTTTGCCAATATTAGTGTCTTGCGTAGTGCCACATGCCTTGAAAATGGAAGCATAGGTAATTGCATCCGAAGAGATGTCCTCACTTTGCATCCTATGAAATAAGCCCAAAGCTTCCTCGCCCTGCCCCTGTTGGGCATGTCTTGCAATCAGGACACTCCAAGAGAGGACATCTCAAATATGCAGCTCCTCAAGAAACTTTTGTGCTTTTTGAGTGCACCATATTTGTCATACATGTAGACCAAGGCATTTCCAAACATGATATTTTTTCTCAATAGCCCCTCAATAGCAATATCATTGTGAATTCTTTTGCCGATATCACTATCTTGCGTAGTGCCACATGCCTTCAAAATGCAAGCATAGGTTATTGAATCGCAAGAGATGCCCTCACTTTGCATCCTTTGAAAACAATACGGAGCTTCCTGGCACTGCCTCTGTTGGGCATATCCCACAATCAAAACACTCCAAGAAAGGGCATATGGGACAGACAACTCAAGCAATTTTTTTGGATTTTTGAAGTAGATGAAGTTTGGAAATTATGTTGGCTAGGGCATTGCAAAGCACGAGCTTTTCTTTCAGCATCCCCTAACTAAAACTATGATCTTGAATTCTTTTGCATATATAAATGTCTTGCGTAGTGCTAGATGTCTTCAAGACAAAAGCGTATGTATATCTACGTTTCTTTCAGCAAGTCCTGACTAACAATCTCATTGTGAATGATTTTGCCCGTATGTTGAGCGGTGGCACACACCTTCAAGATGCAAGCGTAAGTGATTGCGTCTAGAGAGATGCCCTTGCTTTGCATCTGCTAGAATCTTTTTAGAGCTTCTTGGTCTTGCCCCCATTTGGCATATCATATCATGCAATCAATGAATTCCAAAAGACAACAGCCCAAACAAGTGACTCCTCAAGCATTTTTTGTGCTTTCTGAAGGATATCACATTTAGCATACATATCAACCAAAGCATTGCAAAGCACAACGTTTTCTTTCAATTCCTCTTGACTAGCGTGAATTTTTTTCCCGTATCAACATCTTGAAGTGTGGCACACACTTCAAGATGCAAGTGTAAATGATTGCATCTATAGAGATACCCTTGATTTGCATCTATTGAAAATAGCCCAGAGCTTCCTGGCCTTGCTCCCATTTGGCATATCCTACAACCGATGAATTCCAAGAGACAACATCTAGATAGTTATCTCCTCTAGAACTTTCTGTGCGTTTTGAAGGACACCATATTTGGCGTTGCCAAGCACGATGTTTTCTTTCAATAGCCCCTAGCTAACAATCTCATTGTGAATTCCTTTGCCGTTATTAGCATCTTGCGTAGTGACACATGCCTTTCAGATACAAGCGCAAGTGATTGCATGTGGAGAGATGCCCTCTCTTTGCATATTCTAGAAACACCTCAGGGCTTTCGAGCCTTGCCTCTGTTTGACATATCCTGCAATCAATGAATTCCAAGACAAATCATCCTGGATAGGTAACTCTTCGAGTGAGTTTTGAAGGACACCACATTTGGCATACATGTCAACCAAGGCATTGCCAAGCACGACGTTTTATTTCATTAGTCCCTGACTAACAATATTATATTATGGTGAATTCTTTTGCCTGTATCAACATCTTGAGTGGTGACAGCTGCCTTCAAGATGCAAGTATAAGTGATTGCCTCTTGAGAAATGCCTTCACTTTGCTTTAGTTGAAAATAGCCTAGAGCTTCCTAGCCTTGCCCCCATTTGGCATATATTTTGTAATCAATGAATTCCAAAAGACAACATCAAAGACAAATAGCTCCTCAAGAACTTTCTAACAATTTTGAAGGACACTACATTTGGCATGCATGTTGGCCCTTTGCATTGCACTCCCTCTTTGTCTCTCTGGTTGGCAGGCCTCTATTGAGCGCGGTGCATCTGCAACCCATCCTCTTGCCGAGCTCCGCGTCTGCAGCCCATCCTCTGGCCGAGCTCCAACTGCAGCCCATGGGTATTGAAAGATGGGCATGCACACACACGCGCGCGCGCGTGCACACACACACACACACACACACACACACACACACACACACACACACACACACACACACACACACACAGGGAGAGAGAGCATGTTGTTGCAGGGAGACATCCCATGGCTAACAATCTTGAGTGGTGACATATGCCTTTTAGATACAAGCGTAAGTGATTGCATGTGGAGACATGCCCTTGCTTTGCATATTCTTAAAACACCCAAGAGCTTTCAAGCCTTGCCTCTGTTCGACATATCATGCAATCAATGAATTGCAAGACACATCATCCCGGATAGGTAGCTCTTCGAGTGAGTTTTGAAAAACACCACATTTGGCATACATGTTGACCAAGTCATTGCCAAGCACGACGTTTTATTTCACCAGTCCCTAACTAACAATATCATGGTGATTCTTTTTCCCGTATCAGCATCTTGAGCGGTGGTACACTCTTTCAAAACAAGATGCAAGTATAAGTGATTGCATCGCGAGAGATGCCTTTTCTTTGCATTGCATTAGTTGAAAATAGCCTAGAGCTTCCTGGCCTTGCCCCGATTTGGCATATTCTATAGTCAATGAATCCTAGGAGACAACATCACAGAGAAATAGCTCCTCAAGCACTTTTTATGTGTTTTGAAGGACACTAAATTTGGTGTGCATGTTGGTCAATGCATTGCACTCCCTCTTTGTCTCTCTTGCTTGCTATTTCTCTTACTGCTTTGCTCACTTGCATCACCATGTTTGTCAAGAGTCTGACTCATAAATCAACGTGAAGTATTTTGCCCATATAAGTGTTTTGCGTAGTGTCACATGACTTTCAAATGCAAGCCTAGGTAATAGCATCTATAGAGAATTCCTTGCTTCACATGCTTTGAAAATAGCCCAAAGCTTACTGGCCCTACCACTGTTAGACATATCCCGCAATTAAAACATTACAAGAGAGGGCATTTCGAACAGGCAGCTCCTCAAGAACTTTTTATGTTTTGTGAAGTAGGAAGATATTTGGCATACATGTTGACCAAATATGATCGTGAATTTCATGTCTTTAAAACAAAAGTGTAGGTAATTTCATCTACGTTAGTAACAATATCATTGCGAACTATTTTGTCCACATCGAAATCTTGAGTGATGCGACATGCCTTGAAGATGGAAGCGTAAGTGATTGCATTTTTAGAGATGCCCTCACTTTGCATCCTCTAAAATCAGCCCAGAGCTTGCATATCCCGCGGTCATAAGACTCTAAGAGAGGGCATCTTGGAGAGGTAGTTCCTCAAACACTTTTTTTGCTTCTTAGCCTTGCCCCTATTCAGCAGATATATATATATATATATATATATCTCTTATAATCAATGAAGTCCAAGAGACACCATGCTAAAAAGGCATCTCTTCAAGCATTTTTTGTGCTTTTTGAAGTACACTGCATTTGGCATACATGTCAACGAAGGCATTGGCAAGAACGATGTCTTCTTTCAAGAGCCTTTGACTAATAATATTGAATTATTTTTCCCATATAAGTGTCTTGCATAGTGCCACATGCCTTTCAAATGCAAGGGTAGGTAATTGCATCTGGAGAGAAGCCCATAGCTTCGTGGCCCTACCGTTATTTTCTTGCCTTGCACAAACACACCATTTCCAAGAAAAGTTCTTGAGAGTCATTAAACGAAGGTATGCCTTCTTCTTCCGCTGTCATCTAGAAAGCCATGTAATGTGACACACATGTGATAATATGTCGAACCAATGTATAGGGGAGGGGTGTTATGTAGTTTTGGTAGAATGTATAAGAAATTTAGAATGAATCCTTAATAAAAGAAAAACATCATGAATCTTTTTTTTTCCTTTTGTTTATCAAATTGCGAAGAAGAAACATTAAAAAAAAAAAGTTCTTTCAGTGATGGAGAATCCTTTCAATACATCAAGAACTTCAGATGCTTTTGTCAACGAACCATATGATCCCAATGAGGTTATCTTATCAACCCCTCCAAGGCATGCTAATGTAAGAGATGCAAAGCAACTTGCATGCTCAAGGGACCAAATCCAAGGCGCAAACTACTCCATAGATTGAGTTAGGGATATAAAGATGATATTTTTGACAATTTAAGAAGAATTTTTTTTTCTGTTATAGATATTGATAGCCCTTTCAATTCTTCCCTAGGTATTGTTGCTGAAGGGCCACACAATTCCAATGAGGTCATCATCATGCCAGTGCTTCCCAAGCATAATACTATCAGGAATGTAAAGCAACTTGCACGCTCTAAGAGTCAAGATCAAACTAAAGATTCTTCAAAATGTTTAAGGATGATTGAAGACGATTTCGTTTTCCACGTTGAAAACCAACTCCAATGCAAAGGTGATTTGGAGGATATTCAACAAGAAGGCCAAGGATCTCATGTTAGCAATGATGAAAGTCTTCGAGAGGAGATAATTTCATCTTTGAAGGACATGAAGGAAGATATTATTCGATTGGGAGAAAATCAACGTGACCTTTTTTCTTTGGTGCAAGAATTTCAAAACAAGTCTATCGAACACTTCTCTATGTGTTCCATAGAGCATAATCAGGATGTTTTGGCATTAAAGGAGCAAGTTACTACTCTAGAGAGTGATCTTAAAGCTTTGAGGATGGCTGTTAATCGATTAAATGCCATAGAAAAGAGGCTAAGTCATGTGGCTACGCCAAAGCCTTTGCTGAACTAGAGAAAAATAACCGTTCATGGTTTCTCTTTTGTGGACAATCTATCCATATGGTCTAGGTGATTCTCATGTGACAAATTTAAACTTTCTATGCTTTATTGCCACTAAATTAAATAAATTTTTGTTTATACTCGCTTTGTCTATCAATTTAGTAATTATTTGCTTATCAATTTTTGTGAAGTTGAACCTAGCTGGTTCTCAATCTCATCTCATGTTATTGTGATCTTCTCAATCGATCTCATCTCAACTTTGAGCTTTGAAGTGTCCCTACCACTAATTGGAGTCAATTTCCACATTGTTACATCTCTTGCTTATTCCTTTTAAAAATTGCATTTTCTCTTTGACTTGCATCTTCTCTTTGGCTTGCAATTAATGTTGGGGTTTATCTCTCACTTGCACCTTCTCTTTCTCCTTTGCTTGCACTTGATATTGGATGCTCTCACTTTTACCTGCTCTTTAATGTATATATTTCTAGGTTTTTGTGGTATCAAGATTGTCCCCTCCTAGGTTTCTTACATGGAAAATTTTGGATTCACCATTTTGTGGGCATATTATACTCATTAAATCAAAAGAATTTTTATATGTATTGATGTTGTCTCCCATATTTATATTTATAGAAATAATGTGTTTATTTATTGGTGGCAATTTGATCTAAGGTGTTTCTCAATGCCATGTCATGTTGACCTAAACTTCTCAATTACATGTTGACTTTGAAGCTTTGAAGTTGAAGTATTTCTAATGTTGTCTGAGGTTGACTACCATGTTGCCACTTCTCTGATCTATTTGTAAACCTACCCTTGCCTCTAAATCAACATTTACTCTCTCGCTTGCACCTACACTGTCTCCTTTGCTTGCACTTTTGATGTTGGACTTGGACTCTCACTTGCGTCTGCTCTTTCATGTATACTTCTAAGGTAGAAGAGGGATATGAAAGATATGAATATATACACTTTAATAGATGTAGGTTTTACATGGCTACAAAAATGTATGAAGTTTATAAGGCAACTTTTTTGTTGAGTTGTTTTTATAAGAAACTGCACTTTAATAATCATAGATCAGAGAAAGAGAATACTTCCTTTTCTTTTACTACAACTTATTTCTTAAAACGTTTGTTGTTCAATTACAACATCAGGTATGGCACCTCCTAGGTTTCTTACTGGAACTCGAGTTCAACGGTTAAAAAATTTGAGTGTAATACGCTCAATACACCGTAGCCGTGCACGAGATAAGACATACATGACAAACCAAAGGAGATGCAATGTATTAAATATGGAAAACTATCACGGGACATTTGAGGGTGGGACTTTAGAGCAAAGAGGAGCAACACATACAAACAATTTCGGTGGTCAAAGAAACAATGTGAATGCAAGCCAGAGAGAAATTACAAATCCTACTACTTTTGTGGAGGGTGATGCATCTGCAATACAAGTTGGATGTGGCTCTATATTACACCATATAAATTCATACACAATTGAAAATCATCATCCATCTACTTTTCCATTGCTTTTTGGTGATTGTAGTCTACACCATATGGATAGCATGATTTTTCAGTGTTGTTTTTGTAATGCATATCTATGGAAGTGTGAGATAGAAAGTACCTCTGAGGGATTTGTAGGTAGGTATTGTTGTTCAAAGGGAAAAGTTGCCTTGCTTCCTTTGCACAACCCTCTAGAGGTTTTGGAAACTCTTTTGAGTAATGATGATGAGCACAGGAAGATACGAGCATACAATAACTCCTTATCTTTTGTATCCCTGGGTGCTCATGTAGATGACCAAGTCACTAGAGGTGGGGGTGTTTATACATTTCGGATCAATGGGTTAACATTTCATCGCATTGGATATCTACTGCCTAATGCACCACAACAACATTGTCCAAGGTATGCACAACTATACGTGCATGACACAGATCATGAATTGCATAATAGGTTACAAGGAGTTGTTCATTAGATTCTCGAGTAATGCATCAATTGCAACATATGATACATGTATATAATCCATATGCACGTGTACTTTCTACTGTAAGAGACCATCTAGCAGTGACACCACATATTAATTTAAGAATGGTTATTGATGAGACTCGAGCCACCTCTAGACAGTATTCTGTTCCAATTGCAAGTGAAGTTGCAGCCATCATGCCTGGTCAAGGTGATAACCTTGATATTGGTCATTGAGATATTCAAATCTTTACACATAGTGGGGTTGTTAAGAAAATTTAAAATGTAGTTAAAACTAAGTAAGAGGTATTTTTGTTGTTGGTATTCTATCCGTAGTGAATACATGAAGTTAATCCAATATAAGTAGGAAGTGCCATCTTTGTAATGTCCATCTCATATATTTTTATAAGCATCTTTAGTCCTTTGCATTCAATACTTGAGACAAACCCATACATATGTCAATTGAACAAACAAAGGATGGATTACTATTTTAAGTATTTTCTTGGCATGTTTGAGAATAATAATATGTTATCATGGTTGTTGACTCTAAATCCCTCTATGTAACCTCTCATTGGATAGTGCTTTGAAAGTAGAATATAAATGTATACTTTTCAATCAAGTTTGTGTTCATTAAGAATTTTAGTTAACACACATTTAAAAAAAAAACCCTAACACCTTAAGGACATTTTATAAACACACATTTACAAAAAACCCCTAACAACTTAAGACCATTCATATGGTGGAGTGAAACTTTGTTAGTGTAAATTTATAGAAGTTTATATTAGAAGATTAAACATTTAGCACATTGTCGTTCTATAATGTGATATCCTTCTGTGAAATAAAGTCCCTTTATGTGATCTATCATCAAATAGCATTTTAAGAGTAAAATGAAATCACAATCTCTATCAAAATGTGCCCAATAGCTCATGTTTGGCCATGTGGGACCAAAAAAGTTAGCTGCATTGATTGGATTGGTTATGAGTTTTAAATTTCATTTTTAAGTTACTAAGTTTAAACTCAAGGGCTTACCAGACTTTTAAGTCCGAGGATAGGTTTTATGACATATACTTACAGGAAGGATAAATAGGTGTCTCTTGAGAAATATTTGCAGTAGTAGAAAGGGATGGTCGAGCTTTAAATATGAGCCAAAGATGGAATTTGGGAACTATGTCAACCTTCACAACTTGGAAAAAGCTAAACAACTATTTATTTCTTTCGTTATGAAAATTTTATAGGTTTTCTTCAAGTAAGCTCAAAACACAGTGCGATACTCTTTCTGCTCACCACTCTCCCTAAAGTGTCCCCCCACCATCCTCATATCTCTATGAGCATAGTTGCTCATTTGCATCCAATATTTGACTCATGACTAAATATATGTTGATTTAATACACTTCACATTGCGCTCATGTATGTATTGTTACATTTCTTATCTTTTTAGAAAGATGGATTGCTACTTAGAAGTGTTATGTTGAAAAGCCACCATAGTTGCTCATATGGCATCCAATATTTGACTCATGACTAAATATATGTTGATTTAATACACTTCACATTGCGCTCATGTATGTATTGTTACATTTCTTATCTTTTTAGAAAGATGGATTGCTACTTAGAAGTGTTATGTTGAAAAGCCACAAAGATAGCTAGCAATGCAATCTCTTTGTCTCTTGATTATTGTTTCTCTCGCTCCTTTTCTCAATTGCACTACCATGCCCTTCATCCCCCCCCTGCGGTCGGTCGAAGGACGGGTCACACGTCTTAAGAGTAAAATGAAATCACAATCTTTACCAAAATATGACTTTTTCTAACATGTAGTCGTAGGAAAAAAAACCAATAGCTCATGTTTGGCCATGTGCACAAAAAAAGTTAGCGTGCATTGATTGGACCGGTTCTAAGTTTTAAATTTCATTTTCAAGTTAGTAAGTTTAAACTTAGGAGCTTACCAGACTTTAAGTCTGAGGATAGGTTTTATGACATTTACTTGAAGGAAGGAAGGAAGGATAAACAGGTGTCTCTTGAGAAATATTTGCAGCAATAGAAAGGGATGGTCCAACTTTAAATATGAGCCCAAGATAGAATTTGGGAACTATGTCATCCTTCACAACTTGAGGAAGAACTATACAAAAAAACCCAAAAAGGTCATTTCTTTTTGTAATTATTATGTATATCTTTTTTTGTTTAGAATTTAATTGATAAAGCTAAACAACTATTTATTTCTTTTGTTATGAAAGTTCTATAGGTTTTCTTCAAGTGAAGCTCAAAACACAGTGTGATACTCTTCCTCACTCTATGCCTTTCATTGTCGGCGTTGTGCTCCTCTCTCTCCCCAAAGTGTCCCCCCCCCCCCCCCCCCCCCCCCCCCTCGCGCGCGCCATCCTGATATCTCTATGAGCATAGTTGCTCCTTTGCATCCAATATTTGACTCATGACTAAACATATGTTGATTTAATACACTGTACATTCCGATCATGTAATAAATCTTACAAAAAGTATTATTGTTTTTTTTTGCAGAATTCGAAGATACGCCACTTGGACGTGATGAGACGTCCAATAAGACGACGTCAATGTAGCCGTAGCCAAATAGCACTAGTTTTCTTTTGTCATAGCATATATATATGATGACATGTGTACGTCATTTTTGTAACTATTGGTCAACAATGTATTTTCTCAATAATGACAATTGTGTTGTAACTATTACATCAAAAAATTTTGCCTATGATGTGTATAATTTTGTCATTGTATTACTTTTGTCAATTCACTTTCGTCGAAATACTTTTGTCTGTCAGTGTTGCATCTTTATTTTGGAAACAATGTTTAATATGGTTGATGGGTGGCAGGGCATTCAGTGCTCTGTCACCCAAAGTTTTTTATTCTCGGGCGTCGCTATAGGCATCGTTATATAAGGTTCCGCAACATCGCTATATTTGTCGCTAAGTCATGGATTTTTGCGTCACTATAGGCAATGCTATATGCATCGTTATTTAAAGACGCTTATAGCGATACAGATATAGACGCCAATAGCGAAGTTTCTGTTTTGATGCTTTTAGCGACACCGAGGTGTATAAAAACCTTTGAAGTTTCGTCGCTACAGGCATCACAAGTGCACAGAACCTCTTGTAGTGTTATTGTTACACATTTAATTGAGCCAAAGAGTGATAACCTTCTCTTTTTAAGAGGGTAGGAAGAAATGAATAAAGAGCGTTCCAACTCTTGTATATATGAGAGCATAAAGGGGTTGGGTCCCAATGTTTTAGATTTGATTATACACCCAAATTATATGCCCTTACTAGAGGATTGGGAATATCTTTGAGAAGAAATCGGGTACAAAGCCTCGAGTGCAAGCTACAACCAATACAAAACATATACTTAACCTGGTAGGAAAAGTATGCAAGTGGGTCCAGAGAACATGGAAAATTAGTTTTTTCAAGACTGACCTATGCTTTGGAGGTAAAAACTAAGGTAGTCTTGCACTCCTCGTCAGCACTCAGATTGTCAGATACTTCTTCTTTCATAATGTATGGCAAACAAGGAACCGCCATGTTTTTGAAGGAGGATTTGAGGTGGCAAGCTTCGCAGAAATTATACAGGAAAGCAAAGTGCTAATATGGGCACTCGGGCCCAAGCATCACTTGGAGGATTGGTCTAGGACTACTTGTGCCTTGTTGTCAGCAGACGAAATGCCTGGCACGTGGGCAAACCTTGGCCATCGATAGGAGTGGCTGCCCTAATAGACGTTGTAATTATGATTCCTGGATGTTGTCATGGCTTAACATGAGCATGTAATTTTTTCGGTTGATCAATATAATTCACTCACAATTGTGAGTTTTGAAAAAAAAAAAACGTATACTTAACCTTTGTGGTTTAATTTTACGATATGATCCCAAAATTACGTAGATCAATTTAGACCATCTATTATTAAAGCACTCAATTCACATTATCATTCCTAAAAGGTTGTAGATGAAGATGACAATGACTCCAATAAGCAAGCTCAGCTTCCGCAATGAGAGTAAGCCGGAGCATGCCACCCACATCATCAAGAAAGTCTCTCACTAGAGGCAAGCATAAGTCCCCCTCCAACACTAGGGGGGATTCAAGTGCGAGGTGAAGGGCACATTCCTTACGATATTATTAACAATGTGGAGGATGATGCCAACTCCACACCATAATATACATGGTCTTTTCTTTTTCTTTTCATGGGCACAAGAATCCTCGTGTACGAAATGCATCTCTCTACATTTCTAGAGATTATCATCTGGAAATTATTCTCCTCTGCACATTGTCTACTTCAAAATTCTAATCATGTGCCGAGATCCTAGAGGTTCCAGGAAAAGCTTCGAGGAGATGCCTCAAGAATAGGGGGTGGTTCAGATTGCATGGACACCGTAGCGGGAAGATACACCGGTCAACTGTGGGTTTAGCTCATTTACCAAAAGAAAGGATTCCACTTTTCTGGACCCAACAAACAACAATTACCCTCTATAGCCCGAAGCAAAGGATGTATGCATAGATTTGTAGTGAGAAAAGGAGACGTGCGTCGATCTCATTATCTCTTGCTCAGACGCTCTATGAACTCGTTACTTTCATACAAAGCACTCGAGACACGTAATTTGTCTACGTGGCACACTTACATGTTAACAATACACGTTGAAGCCTACATGTCACAAAGGTCAAAGGTTAATTCCAATTTTCAAACTCGTATTTATCACTCTTCCCATATTGTACGATAAAACCCATGAGAGAGAGAGAGAGAGAGAGAGAGAGAGAGAGAGAGAGAGAGAGAGAGAGAGAGAGAGAGAGAGAGAGAGAGAGAGAGAGAGAGAGAGAGAGTGCAGGCCTTGCACCCATTGCTTGCGTCTCACTGCTCCCCTCTCTGCAGTCCTTGCACCCATTGCTTGTGTGCAGGTCTTGCACCTATTGCTTGCGTCTCACTGCTCCCCTCTCTGCAAACCTAAAAAAAAAGCATGCCCTACGCATATGACCTTCAAGCAGGAGAGAGAGAGAGAGAAAGAGAGAGAGAGCCCATCTCCTGCACGAGCCCCCCACCTGCTTCTACCTGCCCCTCATTACACCCAAGCGAAGGTGATTACCAAGAGCCGGGTGGCATGGCCACGTCTACAGGTTGCCATATACCCTTAGGATCAAGGGCCAACCACCCACCACTTGGAGAAGTTTCTGGAGAGAGAGAGTTCGACAAAGAGACATAGAGATTCTTATGGAGATTGGCACGCCTACATGCCTCCACTTTCGACTCTTGCACCTCAATTTGATTCTCACTTTCCGCTAATTATTCAAAATTGTCCACGCATACGGAGGGAAAATCACGTGGCACTAAGAAGAAGAAGAAGAAGAGGAAGATAATTTCAATGTTGTATGAAACTGAAAGAGAGAGAGAGAGAGAGAGAGAGAGAGAGAGAGAGAGAGAGAGAGAGAGAGAGAGAGAGAGAGAGAGAGAGAGCATCTTCTTCATATTAGATCTAATTGCCCTTTTTAAAAAAATTCATGACATACCACAGGTTCTCAATGAAGCATCTCCGAAGAATAAATGGAGCGCCCCCTCTTCTGCGCTTGACCTGTAATGCATCTATGAACAAATAGATGCAAAAGAGGAAGAGTTCCATGGCTGCCAAAACCTGCGTATCGCTGAAAACGCAGCAAAACAACCCTATAAACACGCATTTGATGCCTTCAAATGCTAAAAATGAGCTCCTTGGTCCTAGGTAGAGTCATGGGAAGCTAAACAATGCAAAGAAATGACTAAAAATAAGAGTTATCAGCCTCCTCTTACATACACTTATTGGCACACTAGTAAAGAAATCCTTTACTAGTGTGCAAATAAAGAAATTATCTATTTCTTTACTAGGTGTTGCCCCAATATTCTCTTCCCCAACCCCCTAAAAGAAATTCCACGTTAAAGAGCCCCTCCCTCTTGGGCCCCCCTCTACTCGCATAGCCCTGTCGCCCTCCCTCTCTTGCTCTTGCCCGGTCTAGCCGTGCCTGTCAACCACCTCCTTCCCTTCCCTCACCTCCTCCGTGCTCATCGTAGGATTGGAGTAATTATAACAGACTAATTGGACACTCCAAGTTAAGAATCTATTGCGACACAACAAGAATTCACTTCAAAACAGTTCACAATTTGATTCGACACCAGCTCGGTGGAGTTCCGTGGTGCCAAGAGATATTGGCCCCAAAGACTGGCGCAGCTTTGGGTATTTCTTTTATATTAAATATGTTGCCAAAGTACAAGGGAATGGTTGGGTCTCACTCTTAGACTCTGCGTCCAAATACTCTAAGAAGTGGGAGCCCAAACTACACTTATAAAGAGTTACAAGGGATGCCAAAAGCAGAGCCCCAAAAACTGATGGAATTGGAGCTGATCTCTTCAGATAGCTGATTCCAGTGTTAGAACTTACAGCTATTGGTAAGTCGTTAGTTTGGTCAGAGAAACTGGAATAGAAGGTGGAAACTGGACTGAAATAGTTAACTGAACTGAATAGTATATTGGAATGAGAAATGGACTAGATGACTGGAAAAGTATTTACATTTTCAGATTCAGACTCATAGTTCATGAATAACCAGTACAAGGTATATCAAACTGACGCTCAATTGACTATAGTAGTTATGATTACAAAGTGGATTTACATGCGAAGAGATTGTAGCTCAAAAAATGCTTAGGAAGCTAAAACCAAGAGAACTAAGAAGTAAGAAGTCAAAAGAGAAGCAGCCCGATTACAACGTAATGGGTCTATTTGTAGCCTCTAGAAGTTATTGTAGTAACTTCTGTGGTAATTACTGCTGCATGACCACCCACTGTCCGGATTCTAGGAGATAGTTTTCGCCTGTTGGAGCCGTCTTCACCTTCTACATCCTTCCCTCCTTTCTTGAATTTTGGTATAAATCCAAATTTTTGAAAAATCCACCGTCTGATTCTTATGTGGTGTTGAGGAACCCCCTTGCCCATTTGTTGAGTCGCTGATGTTCCTCATGATAGTACTCCTCTGGAGTTGCTAGATCTTCTGGTATTGCTAGCTTTATACCATATTTCATGCTTGTTGAGTGCTTGACACCCCTATAATTAATTCCAAGGGTGCCTAGCCAAAGAAATTCCATCACATTTCGAGGAAAATCCATCGTTTGATTCTGAGATTGGCTAGAAAATCCACTGTCTAATTCCAAGATGAAACTACCCAGTATCCTTCCATTGAACTCGCTTTCTCTTGTGTCGAGATCATAGAGCGTGCATTTACCCTTTGTCAGATGGGCTCTGGCCAATTTATGACAATGCGAAGCTGTGTGCATCCATCCTTCTGGGAGAGGCTGATTTGTTTTAATCCTAGCTTCAAAGAGTATCTCAGCTACTTCTCTGTACTGTGGTCCCAGACCTCGTTTGGTCGTAAGATCCTTTTCAAGAATCTTAAAGGACTCCATATTAAGTTGTAGGAGCTGATTTGTGATCTTGGTGAGCCCTTTGAGCTGGATTTTCCATTGCCCCATACAAAGCTTGATCCTCTGCATTTCATCTTTTAGTTCTAGAACATCATTTAACTGGACAACATCATTGATCAACGATTGCCAGTTTTTCCATTCAACAATGGATCGCTCATACCAATCCTGAAGATCATCAGTGATGTTATAGTATGTAAGCCGATCCTCTGGTTCTGGATATTGAGGATACAAGGCTGGGAAAAACCTAGGCATCTTAGTTTCCCTAGCAGGCAAGGCATACAGGAAAAATGGGGAATCATGTACAAATTCTAAAAAATTTAGGACAGTATGGTTCTCCTGCTGCATCATCTTCCTGGTGACTCTAACCAGCTGGAACAAACTTTAGAGAGCCGTTGCCTGTGCCCGTAGTACTGTCATTTGAGTTTGTGGTCCCTTATACTGGAAGCTTGATCTTCAATCATAGCTTGTAACCTTTGGTCCAGGACTCCTCTGGCAATTTGCATTTGCAGTAGGACTTCTTTTAATTGATTTCTGACCTCTCTCATACACTTGTATGTGGGCCTATTCCCAAGCAGGAGCTCTAATTCAATGGCTAAGGAATGACAGTCTGCAGTAGACTCTCGTTTCCAGTGTACATTGACTTGCTTATCATCAGAGGCTAGTACCCATTCATGTACTCTCTCTAGCAACTGAATTCGGCTAGGATGCTCAGGCAGTTGGCACACTTCTTAATCATGGCAGGCAGTTGATTTCCAATGTTGGACCATTTCTCTGGCGCCAACGTATAACCTCTGAAAACGTTATAAATAAAAAAGAAGAACATCATCCTCCAAATATATCCTGGTTATTAGAGCTTGCTAATGTCTTAGCCTTTTGTTCAGTGTGATGAGCTACAGTGAATGTTGCTCATCACCTTCCAGAGTTTCAGTCACAACTTTAGCTTTCCCTTTCACACCTGCACAGTGCTGTGACTGGTGTACTGGGAAGTCTTCAATGTTGCATGTTTGCTGATTTTCAATCCCTTGATCTCCTAACTGCTGGCCCTTATACTGGTCTTGCTGGTCCCTGTTGGGTTGACTTCCCCCTATGGCAGTTGATCTACCAGCACCAAATTCTAAAGGCGGAGATGGAGGAGAATCATCATCATCATCATGCTTATCTGCTGGTTCCTCCTCCCTTTCTTCATCCTTCTTTGCTTCTTTCTCAGAATCCTCCTCGAGGTCATTCTGCTTATGAATATAGTCCATAATAGCTTGATTTTCTAGAGCACTGTTATACTCAAAAAGTTTATCCTTATTGAAGACTGCGTTGCCGTGTGGATTCAAAATATCATCCAAATTATTATATATGTATCTTTCTGTTAAAAAGGCTTTCAATGCAGTGTGGCTGGTTAGTAATGAGTTGAATTCAACTCTCTTCATCCTTAGCATAGTTTCAATCTATCAGCAATTGTCTCAGCCTCTGCCTTTTCTTCTCTCAACTGCCTCATCTCAAACTCAATCTTTGTCAGCTTACTTTCCAGTGTCTGAATTGTCCTGGCTGAATGATTTTCAAGAACACTGCCTCAAGGAATGTGCCCCTATATCTTTTAACTTCTCAACTTGCTGCTCACTATTCCTCAGTTCAAGTTGTAACTTGGTCACTTCATCAGTGGACGTTGAGGCATCCATCATTAGTCCCAAGGCATGGACAATTGTATTCCATGATGACTGAATTGTCATTGAGCAACCATCACTGACCGTTGCTGGGTCAGAGGCAAATGACTCATAAACTATAACAGGAGCTATATATGGTTGTGTAGTATAATCAGGTTTGTGCACGATTAATCGTCCTTTGAGAGGATGAGTCTGCAGCTGTTGTAATCTATGCTAAACCAAAACATCGAGGTAAAGTTTCACAATCCGAGGAGTATTAGCTAGGTCCTCCTCCTCCATCCACTTCGCATCAAATGCAGGAAAGTTCTTGAACTTAACCAAGAACCGCCTTCGGACTTTACCTTTCTTCGTATTGTTATGTGCCAAAATCTGTTCATCAACAAGGATCTCCTCGTTTTCTTCCACTTCGGGTTGCTCATCAGGCTCCCGATCATCAGGCACATCACCCTTAACAGGTTTCAAGAGACTCACATGCAATGCATTGTGAATCCTCCAAGTATCTGGCAGTTTCAATCGGAAGGAGACATCATTTATCTTGTCAGTGATCTGGAAAGGTCCGTAGTATCGCATACTAAGCTTTGGAAAAATCCTCTCCTTTCCCTTTTTCTTTCGTAGGCGTGCCTTCTCAAAAGTAAGAGCACCCAATCATCCTCCTTCAGTTTCAAGTCGCGACGATTGCGATCCGCTGCCTTTTTCTGTCGTTCTTGAGATTCCAGCAAAGTCTCGCGAACCTTGGCAAAAGCCGTATCCAAATCTCGTGAATATTCATCCGCTTCAAATATCTAAGCTTTCGTGCTCAGGAAGGATGGAACCTTCGTAGCACTTTCAACAATCTCACATGGCGTCTTCCCCATCGAAGAGTGTATCGTGTTATTGTAGGCAAATTCCATCAAAGGCAAGTTCTTTTCCCATTGAGTCTTCTGATCCGAGATACAAGACTTCAATAAATCTAAAACCATTGAATTGGAAATCTCACATTGCCTGTCAGTCTGCAAGTGGAACGATGACGAGAATTGCAACCGCGTGCCAATGTTCTCCCAAATTGCCTTCCAAAACAAACTTATAAATCTGGGGTCTCTGTCGGAGACAATCGTCTCAGACGTGCCATGTAATCGGAAAATCATCGTGATCATTCTATGTTCTCGGGAGATCAAAAATGAAATCCATTTCAATACTTTTCCAGGGGTGGGTGGGCATGGGTAAAGGCTTTAACAATCTTTGTGCCTTATGCCTGTCAAACTTGACCTTCTAGCATACTGCGCACATCTCTTCCACGTCCTTTTTGAGTCACGGCCAAAAGAAGTATCTCTCTACCCCTTTCATGGTGGTAGTAATGCCGCGGTGACTCGTAAACCGTGGACAGTGGCATTCAGTCATAACCCTTTCCCTCAACGGCTGTGTAACGCACAACATAGTCTTTTTCATCAAGTAGCCTTCCCGAAGGGAGTATCCAACTATTGTCTCCCCATCCCGTATCCGTGTGAAAATATCTGCAAAATCTGTATCTGTGGCATACTGATCGACCATATCCTCGAAGCTCCTATGATGTATCGTTGAAACAGCCAGAACCAACGGTTTTCAAGACAAAGCATCTGCCACCACATTCTTATGTCCCTGCACATGGAAAATCTGGAAGTGAAATTGTGACAAGATGTTCGCCCACCGCATCTGCTTTTCCGAAAGCTGCTTCTGTGACAAGAAGTAGCACAAACTCTGATGGTCTGTAAAGACATCCAAACCAACAACACAGGAGTGTGGTACGGATAAGTATTCGGTTGGACAAGACCCCTTTTCCAATAGGTCTTTCACTTGGTTCATAATTTCTTCATTCTGGGGTCGGCTCACATGGTAAGGTGGCCGGTTCGGTGGTGTGCTTCTAGGTATTAGATCAATAGTATGATCCTCAGGACGACAAGCTGGTGGTAACTCGCCTGGCAGGCCCTCAGAAAATCCATCTTCATGAGTGTGGAGAAAATATTGGCGTTCTTTTCATATATAAAAATATATTCGACCTTCAATCATCATTCCGTTCTCTCCAGAAAATCGAGGAAAGAAGTTGAATTTTATCAAGTATAGGTGCGACAAAGTTTGTACTTACATTCATCTGATTCGATTCAGGTCCCACGCAATGTGGTACCAATTCTGTTTTAATTTTCCTTTTCTGCCACATTCCTCTGCTGCTCTAGAACTCTTTGACCTATCTACAGTTTGTTCTTGATGTGCCTTTTTCGGGCACTTTGCAGAGATGTACCCATGTTCTCCCCATCCAAAATACTTCCCCTCTTTGAGATAGATAACCCTTTCTCTAAGACTCTGTCGGGAGCGTGTATCATTATTTTTGTTCTTTCTCTTTCTACTTCCATTGTGAGAGGTCTGTTGGGTTCTCTGAGTCAAGATCTCATCAGTGGAATAAGTCAAATTTTCCAAATGTATCGCAAAAACCCCGCTTCACATGACCCATCAATTCTTCAAAAGAATTCACCTTCTGTTCCAAGCAGTAGTCTAGAATCTCTGTAGGAAGTCCGCAACAAAACCTCTCAATCTATTCCTTAAACAAGACTTTCATAAATGAAGAGGCTGGTAGGATAAGAGTTCCACAATCTCTCGCAATAAGCGTCCAAAGAATCTCCCTTGGTCATCTGAAGATGATTCCAAGCAGTTCGTATATCTTGTTCGTACTACCGAGTCACTTAAGAAGAAATAAAAGAGCCTTTCAACCATTTAACCGGAGCTTCCTTTCTCAATAGAAGAGTGAACCACCATGTTTGAGCATCACGGAACCCAGAAAAGGATTCAAATCGATTGTCCACCTTCTTTAAATTCTTTGACCTTCTTGCTTTTATCTTCAAGGAAGTCATATTGGTTAGCTTAAAAAAAAATGTTTCTTCTTTATATAAAACATGTGATCGTCGGAGTCCGAAGTATCTGACGATGAGTTCTCGGTATGTCACGTGACACATCCCAACCCTATGTGTCCGTGGACAAGCTACACCATAGCAGGGTTCCCGTCAGTCAAGTCAATTTAGATTAGCAGTGATCTGGCACTTTTGTGAGTCTATTCGTAGACCATGCATGCCTAGTTACTTAGCATAGATGCATATCCTCCGGTTGCACATAGCATGATCATTAGTATTCCCTTCAGAATCCATCAGATTCAGTCAGGGGATTTTTCCAGTGCATTTAGCCTATTTTCCTATTTTTGGTTATTTTCACTTATTATTTTTAAGTGACTTTCCAACAAAAGTAAGTAGGGCAATTTTGCTAAGTTAATATATAAGCAAACCCAAGTTAGCACTTTCTGGCAGAAGAGGTAGCAGGAGCTTCCCGCTCAACAGGCAACTTCTCAACAGTACCCCCCCCCTCAGCAGCCCTAGCGTTTCCAAGTCCTAGGCCAACCTCCGACGTTTTCCCATATCCAGCCATCACCATTCAAGTCCTCCATTGCCTGGCGTTTTTACCATCTACTGGCAGCGGTCGTAGCCTTTCACTAACGCTAGCCTTACCAGCAAATCTTCAGCGATTTCAGCCCTAAAGCCCAACATTTTGGGATCGCAGAACCTCAGCATATCAATGTTTTTCTAGCATGGAAAGCACTGCCAAAATATATTCGACCTTCAATCATGATTCCGTTCTCTCCAGAAAATCGAGGAAAGAAGCTGAATTTCATCAAGTATAGGTGCGGCAAAGTTTGTACTTACATTCATCTGATTCGATTCAGATCCCACGCAATGTGGTACCAATTCTGTTTTCATCTGCCTGTTCTGCCACATTCCTCTGCTGCTCTAGAACTCTTTGACCTGTCTGCAGTTTGTTCTTGCTGTGCCTTTTTGGGGCACTTTGTGGAGATGTACCCATGTTCTCCCCATCCAAAACACTTCCCCTCTTTGAGATAGATAACCCTTTCTCTAAGACTCTGTCGGGAGCGTGTATCATTATTTTTGTTCTTTCTCTTTCTACTTCCATTGTGAGAGGTCTGTTGGGTTCTCTGAGTCAAGATCTCATTAGTGGAATAAGTCAAATTTTCCGAATGTATCGCAAAAACCCCGCTTCACATGACCCATCAATCATCAAAAGAATTCACCTTCTGTTCCAAGCAGTAGTCTCGAATCTCTGTAGGAAGTCCGCAACAAAACCTCTCAATCTGTTCCTTAAACAAGACTTTCATAAATGAAGAGGGTGGTAGGATAAGAGTTCCACAATCTCTCGCAATAAGCGTCCAAAGAATCTCCCTTGGTCATTTGAAGATGATTCCAAGCATTTCGTATATCTCGTTCGTACTACCGAGTCAGTTAAGAAGAAATAAAAAAGCCTTTCAACCATTTAATCGAAGCTTCCTTTCTCAATAGAAGAGTGACCACCATGTTCGAGCATCACGGAACCCAGAAAAGGATTCAAATCGATTGTCCACCTTCTTTAAATTCCTTGACCTTCTTGCTTTTATCTTCGAGGAAGTCATATTGGTTGGCTTTAAAAAAAATGTTTCTTCTTTATATAAAACATGTGATCGTCGGAGTCCGAAGTATCTGACGATGAGTTCTCGGTATGTCATGTGACATATCCCAAGCCTATGTGTCCGTGGACAAGCTACACCATAGCAGGGTTCTCGTCAGTCAAGTCAGTTTAGATTAGCAGTGATCTGGCACTTTTGTGAGTCTATTCGTAGACCATGCATGCCCAGTCACTTAGCATAGATGCATACCTCCGGTTGCACATAGCATGATCATTAGTATTCCCTTCAGAATCCATCAGATTCAGTCAGGGGATTTTTCCAGTGCATTTAGCCTATTTTCCTATTTTTGGTTATTTTCACTTATTATTTTTAAGTGACTTTCCAACAAAAGTAGGTAGGGAAATTTTGCTAAGTTAATATATAAGCAAACCCAAGTTAGCACTTTCTGGCAGAAGAGGTAACAGGAGTTTCCCGCTCAACAGGCAACTTCTCAACAGTACCCCCCCCCTCAGCACCCCTAGCGTTTCCAAGTCCTAGGCCAACCTCCGGCGTTTTCCCATATCCAGCCATCGCCATCCAAGTCCTCCATTGCCTGGCGTTTTTACCATCTACTGGCAGCAGTCATAGCCTTTCACTAACGCTAGCCTTACCAGCAAATCTTCAGCGATTTTAGCCCTAAAGCCCAACGTTTTGGGATCGCAGAACCTCAGCATATCAATGTTTTTCTAGCATGGAAAGCACTGCCAAAATATATTCGACCTTCAATCATGATTCCGTTCTCTCCAGAAAATCGAGGAAAGAAGCTGAATTTCATCAAGTATAGGTGCGGCAAAGTTTGTACTTACATTCAACTGATTCTGTTCAGATCCCACGCAATGTGGTACCAATTCTGTTTTCATCTGCCTTTTCTGCCACATTCCTCTGCTGCTCTAGAACTCTTTGACCTGTCTGCAGTTTGTTCTTGCTGTGCCTTTTTGGGGCACTTTGCGGAGATGTACCCATGTTCTCCCCATCCAAAACACTTCCCCTCTTTGAGATAGATAACCCTTTCTCTAAGACTCTGTCAGGAGCGTGTATCATTATTTTTGTTCTTTCTCTTTCTACTTCCATTGTGAGAGGTCTGTTGGGTTCTCTGAGTCAAGATCTCATCAGTGGAATAAGTCAAATTTTCCGAATGTATCGCAAAAACCCCGCTTCACATGACCCATCAATTCTTCAAAAGAATTCACCTTCTGTTCCAAGCAGTAGTCTCGAATCTCTGTAGGAAGTCCACAACAAAACCTCTCAATCTGTTCCTTAAACAAGACTTTCATAAATGAAGAGGGTGGTAGGATAAGAGTTCCACAATCTCTCGCAATAAGCGTCCAAAGAATCTCCCTTGGTCATTTGAAGATGATTCCAAGCATTTCGTATATCTCGTTCGTACTACCGAGTCAGTTAACAAGAAATAAAAAAGCCTTTCAACCATTTAACCGAAGCTTCCTTTCTCAATAGAAGAGTGAACCACCATGTTCGAGCATTACGGAACCCAGAAAAGGATTCAAATCGATTGTCCACCTTCTTAAAAAAAAAAGTTTCTTCTTTATATAAAACATGTGATCGTCGGAGTCCGAAGTATCTGACAATGAGTTCTCGGTATGTCACGTGACACATCCCAACCCTATGTGTCCGTGGACAAGCTACACCATAGCAGGGTTCCCGTCAGTCAAGTCAGTTTAGATTAGCAGTGATCTGGCACTTTTGTGAGTCTATTCGTAGACCATGCATGCCCAGTCACTTAGCATAGATGCATATCCTCCGGTTGCACATAGCATGATCATTAGTATTCCCTTCAGAATCCATCAGATTCAGTCAGGGGATTTTTCCAGTGCATTTAGCCTATTTTCCTATTTTTGGTTATTTTCACTTATTATTTTTAAGTGACTTTCCAACAAAAGTAGGTAGGGAAATTTTGCTAAGTTAATATATAAGCAAACCCAAGTTAGCACTTTCTGGCAGAAGAGGCAGCAGGAGCTTCCCGCTCAACAGGCAACTTCTCAGCAGTACCCCCCCCCCCCCCCCCCCCCCCCCCCTCAGCACCCCTAGCGTTTCCACATCCTAGGCCAACCTCCGGCGTTTTCCCATATCCAGCCATCGCCATCCAAGTCCTCCATTGCCTAGCGTTTTTACCATCTACTAGCAGCAGTCGTAGCCTTTCACTAACGCTAAGCCTTACCAGCAAATCTTCAGCGATCTCAGCCCTAAGGCCCAATGTTTTGGGATCGCAGAACCTCAACATTTCAACGTTTTTCCAGCATGGAAAGCACTACCATTCTAGCGTTTTTTTCAGCATTGATTGACCTGCTATATCAGCGTTTTCAGCAGTGAAACAGTTCAACGTTTTTATCTTTAGCATGAACCCTGACAAAGCCGTTCATTTTCAGGCATAAGGACAACAGTAAACAGTCATTTTCAGCCACTGAAATAGCCATGAAATTCACCCAATAGAAGATCACAGATTTCAACCTAAGTCGTCATCATCACCGTCGTCGTCATCGGCATAGTCCCATTGCATACGCATTGTACACCTTTGTGCAATCAAAGTAGACCGCTCTCGCCGACAAGAGTTGGGCCTTCGGAGGAGGGTTTTACAACCTCTCGGGTGTCGTATCTCTTCTCTCTCATTCTCTTAGTCTCATTCACTTGCACGCCCAATATCCACTCACTTTTTTCGTGATCATAGCACTCTCCATAAAGATGGAAGGCTCTCTCCTTCCCTAAGAACTAAAAGGAACCTTGAGCAATAAAGATCACTAATCTTGAGAAAATACAACATTCATTCCATTGCACCTTACAAGGGTATAAGAGGCTTGGAAGTGTTCTGCATTACTCAAGGAAAGAACCACAAGAATTTTTTTTGCTTGTTGCGATCACACGAACCCAAGTTCGCTTGGGCGTGCCGATTCCTAATCGTGTTTTGTTGAAGAGTGATAGGAATCCCAAGAAATAAGGGCTTGTCCAGCCTCCCCTTGTGTCTCTTTTCACTCATTGAGAGCGAAATGTGCACTTAGCGGCCGGCCAATCGACGTGAGGTGGGAAAAAGAAACCTTGGTGTGAGCGCAAGGCCGCCAAAGGGTGTGGGTGCGCCTGCAGAAAGGAGTAGAACTCGGGTGAAGAGAAGATCCTTCTCCAACGCGATTTGCAAGCAAAAGAACACCTCCAGAACCCAAGATTCTCACGAATCAAGGACCTCAAAAACCTCAAGACCCTCAAGAACCCAAGTTCCTCGCGAGCTTAAGACCCCAAGATCATAGTGCATGGTCGTCACCCGAAGCGGAATGGATACTTCGCATACAGGTGATGAGCATGAGAGAGGCGACTAAGACTCGTCCCCACCCGGAGATGATTTCTTCAACCCTCCCCTTTCGCCATCTACGCCACCAAGTGCACCAAACCCTATGGAGGCAATGGTTAAGCAAATGATGTCCACAATGGATAGACAAGAAGGAAATCGCCTTGATCAGGACTGTGAGTGCAACGAAAGAGCCCGTGAGCGCGACGACAGAATTGGCAGAATGGCGACAGACCAAACAGCCAAGGACCGCGAGCGCGACGACAGAATTACAAGAATGGCCGCAAACCAAGCAGCCAAGGACCGCGAGCGCGATGACAGAAATGCAAGATTTGCCGCACAACAAGAAGAAAATCGCATTGCTTTAGAACGTGAACGCAACGCAAGAAAAGAAAGAAAAGAACTATGAAAGGAGGAAGCGGGAGCACGAGCCACGGCCTTGGAGGCCGAGCGTGAAGCTCGAAAGGGAGCAACGTAGTCAAGATTTGCTTGCCCAAGTCCTATCCTCGAAGACCAAACCACCCAAAGATCGTGGAAGTTCATCAAGTGGCACGAGCCACGATGTGGATTCCAACCATCCAGTCACAGAGAAGTTGACTTTCAGTAAGTATGACGGTAAGATGGATGCTATGGTTATTCATTCTTGGTTGCATCAATTTAATACTTATTTTGCGACAACTAAAAAGACAGGAAATAGCAAAGTTTTGATGGCAGCTATGTATCTTGCTGGTGATGCCATCAATTGGTACCACACATGGCAAGAGGTACAGCTAGCCGCGCACCTAGAGGCAGGCGACAATTTCACGCCCCTCTCTTTTAGTTGGGTTGATTTCTAAGACAAGCTCAAGGCGCTGTTTATGCCACCTCAGTACCTTGCACGATTGAAAGACGATGTAACAGACTTGAACACTCCAAGTCAAGAATCAACCGCCACAGCACCAAATAACCACTTCAAAACAATTCACAGATCACAATAGATTTGCACTGGCCCGGCGGAGTTGCGTGCCTAGAGATATTGGCCCCAAATACTGGCGCCCCTTTCGGTATTTCTTTTTATATTAATCAGATCAAAGTACAAGAGTGTGGCTAGGGTTTCACTCTTAGACTCTGCGTCCAGATGCTCTGAGAAGTGAAGCCCTCTCCACATATTTAAAGGTACAAGGGATGCCCAAAAGGAGAGCCCTAAAAGCTTTTAAAATAAAAAGCATAAGAGCTCAAAAGCTCTTCTCTCTCAAGTTCTTCTTTTTTTTTTTGTTAAAAAAAGCATTCTCTTTAAAAGCGAAATTCGCGTCGCTCATCATTTTTATTTTTATTTTTTAGCCTCCGCGATTTTTGAAAATTTGGGTTTCTGGCAAAAATTAGGGTTTTTGCTATCTGCCACGTCATCACTTTGTGACATACCCCTCTCTTGAAAGCATTGTAATCGATCGCGATTACGCCTGCAAAACCGACAAAAGCCATAAACCATCTTAGCAAACATCGACTGTTAGTACCTATGTACTAGGAACACACATCTAGCACATGTACAAAATCGACAGTCACATCACAGGACATCACATGACATTCAACATTCATTCGGATCTTAGACCATGATTTATCGGCAATGTAGCTAGCAATCACATCTAGGTCCAATCGGGACCTCAACGATGTCCGATTGACTAACCCCTATTGCAACCATGTCTATTCGAGATCAATTAGACCAAAATGCTGTAGTCATTTCGGCTATCAGTTCCTGCACTCACAAGAAGTCAAGAACAAATCAGTATCATTATCCGGAATTCCATTTCATAAAGTCATCCAGCAGAATACTGTCAGCTCTCAATATCCCTGAATCTCAAAGAGACATCAGTGACTTTAGTATCAAAATTGAGGCATCTGTTGACAAGGGAGCGGGGTGACTCCTCTCTTGTGCATCCTACTGCACCAGATCTCCGGCCAAGCTGAATTCTGGGTTCCATTTGGAGTAGACTATGCTAAACCAAAACATCGAGGTAAAGTTTCACAATCAGAGGAGTATCTGCTAGGTCCTCCTCCTCCATCCACTTTGCATCAAATGCAGGAAAGTTCTTGAACTTAACCAAGAACCCGCCTTCGGACTTTATCTTTCTTTGTATCGTTATGTGCCAAAATCTATTCAGGAACAAGGATCTCCTCCTTTTCTTCCACTTCGGGTTGCTCATTAGGCTCCCCATCATCAAGCACATCACCCTAACAGGTTTCAAGAGACTCACATGCAATGCATTGTGAATCCTCCAAGTATCTGGCAGTTTCAATCGGAAGGAGACATCATTTACCTTTTTAGTAACCTGGAAAGGTCCGTACTCTTTTTTGCTTTTACCTTGCACCTTGAGTTGACTACAACAGGCAAATCAATGTTCCATCATGATACCCTTTCATATTTGCTGCCTCTTTAATTCCATATCTATCAGCAAATAATCTTCAGTACTTTATTAATATTTCCCATGCTAATAAGTACTCCAATAATGTGCGTATCCCAAAGGCACCTTTTTCCCACTGGGTTTTTTCCCTTTGGTCATCTAGGTATTAGACCCCAATTTAGAATCTCATCATCCCACTTCCCTTGTACATACTTTTCATAAATAAACATCAGCCTCATCATTATGCTATTACAACAGAGAAATGCAACATCATCTCTCACATCAGACATATTTGAACCAATCAAGATGCTGCAAAAAATTCAACCTCATCAACAAATTCAACAACAATTGAAGACAATTAGCCCATCAACAACCAATCAAAAACATTCCACAGCCTCCACGAACACTTTTCGACAGTGCTCGAGGACAAGCACTAAAATAGGAAGGGGGAAATGTTAACAGAGTCAACGTTTGTTAACAGAAGCTGCTAAAGACCAAAGACGTACGGATGCACATCGAGGATGAATGCGAAGTAGCAATAAAGATTGGAATTACACATTTTCCACGTTTTCCCAAAATGGTCACGTATTATAAATTCCCGAATTATTTCAAGCCATTGTAATATTTTAATGTGTTACGGGCTCAATGGGAGTTTCAAGTTGTAAAGAATAGGTTACTTACTGTGCCTAGGTTGCAGATTCAGTAAGCAGTGAGCCCTAAAGTCCTTGGGTGGCCAGACATGGCATATTCTTACCTTAGGTATATAAGGCAATGTGTAAAAGAAATTAGGGTTCTCAAGCTTATTTGTTGAGAGCACTCTCAACAAAAACTCAGGGAAAAGACAAATGGTAGGATGCCAACAAAACTTATGAAGAAGGGCTAAAAGCAGATTTCTTGAGAAGTTTTCAAATTGCTGCTTAAGCTAGTCAAGAGACTTCACACTCTCCTTGAAGCCTATCAACAAGGAAATGTAACTTAAGGATGTTTGTAGGATCAAAACCAAGCAAAAAGTTACTTGAAAAATGGTGAAATTTGTTGGAATCAATGTGTCTCCTCAAATGGATTCAAATTCTGATGGAATTTGACAGGGAGCCAGACAAAGCTATGAACTACAGGCCCAAATCATTGGGAATCAAGAAAATGACAAATATCAGGCAAACCATGTGCCCAAAATGGTTCCAAGAAACAGATATGGTCAAGACGGAAAAAACATGGCCATAAACTAGAAAATGGGGTAAACTAAGGAAAAACATGTCCAAATATGAAAAAAAATCAGCTCGTGAGGTGTGTGGATATGGATTCATTGAGCTTCTCCTTGCTCATGAGACTTGATTAACACTAATCAATGATTCATTCTCTCTCACTATGTCTCTCTCTTACTTCTTATGATTGCCTATGATGCTTAGATTAACTAGATCTTAACTAATTAGTGGTTAATCCGTCTCTAATGTTGTGGGGATTGTCCTCTTTTGCTTGTGGGTGCATGTAAGTTTGATTGGAGTGTGGTGCTCGATAGATCTGTGTGTGTGTGCTTGCGATTAGTGTGTTGCATGATAGGATTAGTGTTGTGTGTGTCTTGCAATCGTAGTGTGTGTGATTGGGTTGATTAGAGGTGAAGAGAAGTGGATATGGAGATTGCCCTTCATTGCAGCTTTGCTCCTCCATAGGCCGAGAAGCTCACCTCATAGAGTTAACTATTTGTGTTTCTACAAATTAGCTCACTAACCGTGTAAGTGTTTCCATGCCCTAGCTGGGTAGCTCATCCCTCCGGATTGATAATTTTGTTGGTTTGCAACGATGGGACCCCAAACAGTACCCCAAGGGGCTCGAGGAGGTGGTAGAGAAATCCATCGTCGTGGCTGGCCCTAGTGACATTATAGTTCCACTACCATCGACGGATGAGGCTATCCGAAAGGTGGAAATAAGCCACTTCTCCTCAGTGGTAGTGGATGGGAAGGAGTATGTGTTTATGCATGATTTGGAGAAAGCATTTGGCCTGTGCATACTAAGCTTTGGAAAAAGCCTCTCCTTTCCCTTTTTCTTTCGTAGGCGTGCCTTCTCAAAACGTAAGAGCACCCAATCATCCTCCTTCAATTTCAAATCGCGATGATGGCGATCCGCTGGCAAAAGCCGTATCCAAATCTCGCGAATATTCCACCGCTTCAAATATCTAATCTTTCGTGCTCACGAAGGATGGAACCTTCGCAGCACTTTCAACAATCTCACATGGCGTCTTCGCCGTCGAAGAGTGTATCATATTATTGTAGGCAAATTCCACCAAAGGTAAGTTCTTTTCCCATCGAGTCTTCTGATCCGAGATACAAGACTTCAATAAATCTAAAATCACTGAATTGGCAATCTCAAATTTCCCGTCAGTCTGCAAGTGGAACGATGATGAGAACTGAACTGCGTGCCAATATTCTCCCAAATTGCCTTCCAAAACAAACTCATAAATCTGGGGTCTCTGTCGGAGACAATCGCCTTAAACGTGCCATGTAATCGGAAAATCATCGTGATCATTCTGTGTTCTCGGAAGATAAAAAATGAAATCCATTTCAATACTTTCCCAGGGGCGGGTGGGTATCGGTAAAGGCTTTAAAAATCCCTGTGCCTTATGCCTGTCAAAATTGACCTTCTGGCATACTAAGCAACTGCGCACAAACTCTTCCACATCCTTTTTGAGTCTCGGCCCAAAGAAGTATCTCTCTACCCCCTTCATGGTGGTAGCAATGCCGCGGTGACTCGTAAAAGTTGGACAGTTGCATTCAGTCATAACCTTTTCCCTCAACGGTTGTGTAACACACAACATAGTCTTTTTCATCAAGTAGCCTTCCCGAAGGGAGTATCCAGCTATTGTCTCCCCATCCCGTATTCGTGTGAAAATATCTGCAAAATCTGTATCTGTGGCATACTGATCGACCATATCCTCGAAGCTCCTATGATGTATCACGAAAATAGCCAGAACCAACGGTTTCCGAGACAAAGCATCTGCCACCACATTCTTCAGTCCCTACACATGGACAATCTGGAAGTGGAACTGTGACAAGATGTTCGTCCACCGCATCTGCTTTTTCGAAAGCTGCTTCTGTGACAAGAAGTAGCGCAAACTCTGATGGTCTATGAAGCCAGTAAAATCCGCTCCGAGTAGGTAATGCCTCCACTGAGTAAGAGCATGGATAACCGCCAAAAGCTCTTTCTCATAGATCTGTGCTGTCATCTCCGGCCTAGAGAAAAAATGGCTCTCGTACCCAGACTACGACCACAAGCATCACAATATACTTCAAATGACTTCTACAAGTCCAGCAAAGTCAAAATAGGTCCCGTAGTCAATTTCTCTTTCAAATCCGAAAGGCAGTCACCTCTGTGGGTCCCCACGAAAAACGTACTCCTTTCTGTGTCAAGGTATGCAAAGGGAAAGCAACCTCTGCAAACTTTCATATGAACCGCCTGTAGTACAAACACAGTCCCAAGAAGCTTCTAACTTCATGGACATTCCTCAAATCGGACCAATCACGGATAGTCTCTATCTTGGCCGGGTGCATTTGCACTCCTGCTGCGGACACAATGTGTCCCAAAAAGTGTATCTCTAGTAGGAAAAATTCACTTTTCTTTCCATTAATCACTAACGTGTGATCTCGTAATGCCTGAAACACTTGAAGCAGATGATCTCTGTGTTCTGCCTCATTCTTGGAGAAAACAATGATGTCGTCAAAGAAAGTGCCATCAAATAGCCTGTACTCTCGAAAAATCCTGTCCATCATCCGGTTAAATGTCGTAGGAGCATTGGTTAAGCCAAAAGGCATAACCAAAAACTCAAATAACCCAAAAGTAGTTCGAAAAGCTGTCTTGTAGGACATCTCCTGGCGCTATCCTGATATGATGATATCCACTCTTCAAGTCAATCCTGCCAAAGCATGAGGATCCTTGTAACCTGTCAAGTATATCATCGATCCTAGGAATCGGAAATCTGTTCTTGATGGTGATTTTGTTGAGAGAGCTATAATCGATGCACATTCTCCAAGATCCGTCTTTCTTCGAAACCAACAACACTCGAGAGCAATACGGTGAAGTACTAGGCTGGACAAGACCCTTTTCCAAGAGGTCTTTCACTGCGTTCATAATCTTTTCATTCTGTACTCGGCTCACACAGTAAGGTGGCCGATTCGGTGGCGTGCTTCCAGGTATCAGATCAATGGTTTGATCTTCAGACCCTCTAAAAAGCAATCGGCATGAGTGTGGAGAAAAAAATCATGGCGTTCTTTTGATCAGGTCAAAACATATTCAACCTTTATCCATCGTTCAGTTCTCTCCCAAAAGAATGAGTAAGAAACTGAAGTTCATCAAGTACAATCTCTAAGCCCTTCATTTATCAAAGTCGCTTTCTCGACCCGGTAGTCAACCACGGCATAGTTCTTGTGGTACCAAGGGATCTTGAGTAGAACGTCACTCGCGTGCCCTCAACACCCCTGTCATTGCAAACGAAGTTTGCCAATGCTCGGTGTAATGGCAACATCCCATCCGGGTGCCAATCGAACTACCTCCGCCTGTGGCGTCAGTCTGTCGGGCAAAATTCCAAATCGAGCCGCCAATTTCAAGTGAAAAGAAGTTGGCCTTGGCTCCTTCAAAAGAGCTTCCTGATCCTTCACTTTGCCCCAAAAGCAACAAAGTTTGTACTTTCATTCATTAGAGTTGGTGCAGGTCCCACGCCATGTGGTACCAGTTCTGCTTTTCTATCTGCCTTTTCTGCCACATTCCTCAGCTGCTCTCGAACTCTTAGACCTGTCGTCGTCTTTATCATTCTGTTCTTTCTGTGCCTTTTTAGGGCACTTCGCTGAGATATGTCCATGTTCGCCGCATCCAAAGCACTTCCCCTCTCTGATGAAGCGAGATCCATCCTCAGGAGTAAGCTTGGGTTGTGCATCCTTTTTCTCTGGGTTGCTCTTTCTCTTTCTACTTTCATTCCCAGAAGTCTGTCCGGTTCGTTGTGTCGTGACCTCATCTGTGGGGTAGGTAAGACTTCCAGAGTGAATTGCAAAGCCCCGCTTCGCATGACTCATCAACTCCTGAATAGAAGCTGACTTCTGTTTTAAGCAGTGATCTCGGATCTCTGTAGGTAGACCCAAGGTAAACCACTCAATCTGTTCTCTGAATGAGATCTTCTTGAATGAAGAGGCGCGTAGAAAAGAGCTCCAGAATCTTTCACAATAAGCATTGATTGTGTCTTTCTTGGTCATACGAAGATGGTTCCAAGCAGCTCGTATATCTCGTTCATATTCTTGTGTCAACCAAGAAGGAATAAAAAGCTTCTTAAATTTCAGCCATTTAACTTGCGCAATCCTGTTTAAAAGAAGCGTGGACCACCAAGTACGAGCATTCGCCTTAAAGTAAGAGGCAGCTCTCCGAATTATGGAGTGCTCTGAATAGCGTCCTCCCGCGAAAGCGATGTCAAACTGCTGTATAAAAGATAAAGCCCTCGAAGCATCTGAGTATCCTGAAAAAGTATCAAACTTGATCGAGTGGCCACTTTCCTTAAACTCTCGGACTTTCTTGCTTTTATCTTCGAGAAAGTCATACTGGTTAGCTTTGTAAAAAAAAAAATCTTCTTGTTCGCATAAAAGTTTCCGTGATTAGAATCTGAGCTGTCTGTACACGAGTCCTGAGTAGAATTGTTAGTACACGAGTCCACGAGCTATCTGTACACGAGTCCTCAGTAGAACTGTCAGTCTCTGGGCGAGATGTAGCCTTCTTTGCCTTTTTCTTGCCCTTTCTGAAGCTTTGTTTCTTGCTTCGCTTTTTACCTTTTCTGTCTTCGCTGCTCAAATCCGAGGAGCTAGAAGAACTATCAGAAGAAGAAGAACTGGGTACTCCTTCAAATCGAACACGCTTCTTCTGTTTCTTTGCCTTGTCAAATGTTGACCGACGACCCAAATATCCCGGGAAGTCAGTGTCTTTCTTCTGCTTTTTGCTGTGTTTTTTTCCCTTTCTTTTGCACGTCAAAAAGCTGAGCAAGCTGTGCATCAACCACGTTCTCCAGTTCCTTCTCCGTATATTTTCTTGGAGGCAGAAGGTTTCTGGAGAGCGGGTTTCGGGAGTGGTGTTGTGGTTCTTTGCCACTCCATCTGTACCTCTTCGAAAGACGTCTGGTTCATATATTTTGCCATCTTCGGGTCCTTGGCAAAATTGAGCATCATCTTTGTTGCATCGCCAATCAATTGACGACGCTCCATCTCTCGCCACTCCGCCTAAGTAGGCCAAGGCGGGCCATACTCTCTGTTGAAATCTTCGTTGTGATCCCTGCCCGCATCTCCAGATGCAGAGGGAGTCGACTGATCATTGCCTGAAGCCATAGGTGCCGCGGAAAAAAAAATTCGGGGATCGGATTTCCCGTAGAAGAGAAATCGGTCGTGCTCTGATACCACTGAAACAGACTTGGACACTCCAAGTCAAGAATCAACCGCGACAACACCAAATAACCACTTCAAAACAATTCACGGATCACAATAGATTTACACTGGCCCGGCGGAGTTCCGTGCCTAGAGATATTGACCCCAAAGACTGGCGCCCCTTTCGGTATTTCTTTTTATATTAATCAGATCAAAGTACAAGAGAGTGGTTAGGGTTTCACTCTCAAACTCTGCGTCCAGATGCTCTGAGTAGTGAGGCCCTCACCACTAATTTAAAGATTACAGGAGATGCCCAAAAGCAGAGCCCCAAAAGCTTTTAAAATAAAAAGCATCAGTTCTCTCTCTCTTAGAGAGTCTTTTTCTCTTTTTTTATAAAAAAAGCAAAATTCGCGTCGCTCATCATTTTTCAAAAAATAAAATAAAATTTAATAGCCTCCGCGATTTCCGAAAATTAGGGTTTTTGGCAGAAATTAGGGTTTTTGCTATCCGCCACGTCATCACTTTGTGACACAAACTCTATTCTTGTGGCTTTCACCACCACATGCAACTCCCACAGTCGTAGCAATGCTTCTGCTTGCTCAGTAAACACATACCGGTGTATCTTACTATGGGGAATGAGTGGTAAGGAGGCTTTGATAGAGGTGATAAGTGCTTGAGTCTCTTTTATAGTGTCGTGTATCTTATCCGACATTTTTTTCGGCCCATACAAGGTGAAGACGATGCCTCTGTGGAAGAAGAAGAAGACTTACCCGAATATTCAAATCCGTATCCAGGTGTGTTGGGTAGAGACAAACAATAATCAACTGTTGCTTCCGATGAAGAAGTTTGTGGTTGCAGAGATGAGGCTTCGGAGCTTGGAAATGGTGAATGTGTGACAGCAGGCAAACATCGCACGGGGATTTATGAGGAAAAATGCTTACTCGCCTTATTTTTATACGCTTTCGTGCCATAAAAGCTCCACTACTTACCGTTCCTAGAGTCTTGTGCACCGCAAATAACGTGGCATACATGCATTGGCTAATAGTCTCCATGTTCGTTGAAATGATTACTACTGATGGTCCAACTGGCCCTTTTTCCCATAAAAACTGATACTGGTTCTGACACTTTACAAATTCTGCTACTGACACACTTTTGTCGTACTGGAACTTTTCTAACCCTTGAGCTACCTCTTTGACTTGCTCTGGTACTCGCTGTACATGAAACAAGCTTAGAATAACTGATTCTAAATTTTCCTGGTTTTCGGCTGCCAGAATACCAATATCCTCATCCCTGGAAGTCTATTTGTCATTGGAATAGTATAGCTTGATTTTGGCCCCATTATAAACTCTTGGCAGCAGTAATCCAGAGAAATCTTTCAATCTTACTGTGCCATTGGAAAACACCCAATCAACTTCATATGGACCAGCCCAAGCTATCTTTAAGTTTGGTTTCTTAGGACTCAGTTTTGATTGATACAACATAACCAAATCTCCTTTCTGAAACTCCCTGACTTTGATTCGTCTATCATGCCGGTGTTTCCTTCTTTGTTGCTGAACAATTTCCTGTTCTAGCATAGCCCTCTGTCTTAACTCATCCAGTTGTGTTAACTCCTCCAGTGTCTTCTTCAAATTGTGATTAAAATCCAATCCATACTCTACCGCCATCCTGAGACTGGGTATTGCAAATTCCATGGGTACGACAGATTCAGTGCCATACACCATTCTAAATTGGTGTTAGTCCAGTGGTGACCTTATAGGCTGTTCGATATGCCCAGAGAGTAGTTTGTAGTTTCAAATCCCACTGATGTGGCTCTTCTGCACAATCTTAGTGAGAATAGTTTTGACAGTCTTATTGCTCCTTTCAACTTGCCCACTGCATCTAGGATAATATGGTGTTGATCTTCGATGCTTTACTGAAATCATTTCCATGAGAATGTCCATAGTGTCACTTATAAAGTGTGGTCCCTGGTCAAACACAATCTCCACAAGACATCCATGTCGGCAAACAATATTTTCAAATAAGAACACAGCTGTGGACTTCGCAGTGTTTTCTGGAAGAGCCCTAGCTTCTACGCATTTGGTCACATAACAAGTGGCCATCAATATATACCTATTCTTACTTGGAGTAATTTTCTTGAATGGACCCATAAAATACAGACCCCATTTCATAAATACACTCAACGACTGGATTGGAGTTGAAGGAGTCATATTTGCTGCTGTGGGCCTGCCCATCCTCTGATATATATCACATGTTTTACAAAATCTTCTAACATCAGCTATTAAAGTTTGCCACCATAAACCTGCCTGCAAAATTTTCTTGTAAGTAATATCAGTAGAGAAATGTTCTCCAGGATCCCCATTATGTGCCTTTGAAATTACTTGCATTTTGCCTTTCATAAGTACACATCTTCTAAGAACTCCATCTATTCCTAGTTTGTAAAGTGCTCCGCCAATGATGGTGAACATCAGACTCTTAACAATGAGCACCTTCTTCTTATTCTCCATCCAGTTTTCTAAAAATTCTCCCTTAGAAGGAAACTGATAGACATCATACATCTCCGGATCAATTGTTTCTTCACCTGTTATCTGAAATAGTTCTGCATCCACTAGCTCGTTCACTACCAAATTGTGTCTAAATTTGGTAGCGCTGAAAACCATTCCTAAGGCTTGTCTTCAGTAGTGGTATACCCTTGTTCAGCTTGACTGAATCTTTAACTGGAAAAATATAATGGATAATCAGTTACGCCTTCTGGCTGAGCCAATATTGCTCCCATCGCCAGTACTGAAGCATCTACATGTACATGAAAAATGACATCCAAATTCGATTGTCGAAGTATTGGCTTGCTGATACTAGCATTCTTTAGACTCTAAAAGTTTCCTCACATTCAGCAGTCCAACTGAACTTGCTGGTCTTCTTCGTGAGTTCATACAAAGCTAATTCCTGGGAAGCAAACTTGTGCACAATCTTCTATAAAAATTGATATATCCCAAGAAAGAACTTAACTCTGATGCATTGCAAGGAGCCTTGGCCTGTTGGACACACTGAATCTTGTCATTGGCCATTTCTATACCATTCCTGGACACTAGATGTCCCAGTAGCTGTCCTTTCTAGACCAAGAAAACAGATTTGAATGGGTTCAAACAGATCCCTTTTCCTAACAGTGCTGGAAAACCATTTCTAGAAAAAGTAAATGCTTCTCCTCTGTTGAATATACAGTGAAGTTATCCATGAAGATAGCAAGGAATCGGTGGAGAAATTCACTAAATATTTCCATCATACACCATTGAAAAGTCGCTGGAGCGTTGCAAAGACCAAATGGCATCACCAGATACATGAATGCTCCCCACTCAGTAATAAAGGTTGTTTTACTCTGGTCCTCAAGAGAAATCTGTAATTGGTTATAGCCACTATAACCATCCATAAATCTATACATCTCGTAACCTGTAATGTCATCAAGCAACATGTCCGTAAAGGGTAAGGGTAAGGGAAATGGATCCTTGATGGTTTCAAAATTCAGCTTCCGATAATCCACACAGACTCAAAGCTTTCCATTCTTCTTAGGTACCACCACAATGGGAAATAACCAATTACTACTGGCTATTTCAGTAATGAATCCAGCTTTTAGAAGGTTATCAATCTCTTCCTTCAAATTGTTGGCATAAATGGGATTCATTATGTACCTTTGCAACCGTACTGGTCTGGCACCTGGTTTCAATGGTATTCGATGTTGACATAGCTCTGGATGTACTCCCTTGAGATCAGTATGTTCCCATGTGAACACATCTTTGTAGTGCTGAAACATGTGTCAAACCTTTTCTTTCATCACTGGATTCAGATGCTTGTTGACTTTGATCATTTTAGGATTTTCCTCTGAACCCAGATTCCATTCCTCTTCCTGATCATTTGGAAGCAACCAGTTAGGCCCACCACCTTTTCGTTTGGTTGACTCCTCAGCATAATTCCAAGACAGTCCTCTAAGCTTTGAACCACTATTATGAATTTCAGTGTCGTCTACAGAATATTCTTGTTCAGAAGCCACTGGTATATTGGAATCAACTGGGTCTTCTGATCTTTCAGTTAGCTGAACTGGTCATTGCCCAGAATTCAGTTCAGTGAACTAATTTAGAAATTGCCTCTTTTGCTTTTCAGGCTGATCTTTGTCCAATAAGACTGCGTTGAGGTCTATTTCAGCTAGTGTAAAAATATTCATTGCCGCTAACATCCTCTCAATTTTCTTCACCTTATACTTCTGGTAAAGCTCTTCTAAACACAGCTCCTTTCGCCGGCTCCTAGTCTTGTCTATCTGAAGCTGAATTCTGTTACTGGAACCTTGTATTGTTAGAGTCTGATTAGCATAGTCGTGAACAGCTTCCGCTGCTCGCAACCACGGGCGTCCCAGTAGCATTCCATATGCACCTTGCACATATAGTACTAGGAAGCTAGTTTTGAACTTTTCTTTAACTACTCTTATCTGCAAAATTTCTATCATTCTTGTTGCCTGCACCACTCGATGATTTGCCTTTCAAACTTTGAAAGGTGCTGATTTCAGGTTTGTGATACCCATTCTTTGTTGAAGGTGTGTCCCCAGGATATTTACTCATGTTCCTCCGTCCAGTATGACACCAAATAGTGGCTCCCATTTTTTTCTAACCTTGTAAACTACTTGGATCACCGACACTTCATCATCTCTGACAGCGGCCAAGTCAACTTCTCTTGCCTCCACCTCAGCCTTCCTTCATTGTTTGATGAATTTTGCTGCTTCAGGCAAAGTTTTTCTAATGTCATCTAGGTCAACTGTGAGTTTCTGAATTCTGTCACAAATTTTGACATGAATTTCCTCCCTCTCATGATCAGAGTTGTTATTAGAACTTGAAGAATCAGAAACTTCCGCATAGTACCATTTCTTTGTTCCAGTGCCTTCAGCTCTTCTATCAGTCCTTAATTCTTCCATCAGTCCCTGAACTACAGCCAAAATTTTGACATGAATTTCCTCCCTCGCATGATCAGAGTTGTTATTAGAACTTGAAGAATTAGAAACTTCCGCACAATACCATTCCTTTGTTTCGGTGCCTTTAGCTCTTCTATCAGTCCTTAATTCTTCCATCAATCCCTGAACTGCAGCCAACATGGTTTCAGGAATCCCAGATCCTGACAGATCTGGTTGTGCTTTTTCAGAAGACTGGGCTAGTATCTGCTGAATGACCTGAGCATCAGAACTCTCTAGCTGCTCTGGCAGCTTCTTGGATAAATCCTCTGTGAGTTTCGCTGCCAATTCTCTATGCTCCTGCCATTCATCAACCACCTTTTCTTTACCCTTCGCCTTCCACACCTCTCTCTGTTGAGCCCATTTGCTACCTTTAGGACTGATTGGTTTTACCGGCTCATCTGGAATTTCCTCAATGACCACCCCTGTTGCTAAATGGACTATTTTCTTATTTTCTCGAGTAATTTCTTTTTATTGAAATTAGGATATTTAAAGATGTGCACTTGAACCGTAAGGTTAGGAACTGTAGATCTACTGGAATTATCAAAAGCCATCAGGAATGGAAAACTCTGATGCGTCATATGATGGGTAACATTAAGCATCGCGTAGTGGTTTTACCGTTAGTTCGGTGGGAGGGACCGGGAAACGAATATTCCTAATGCGTCACGTGATGGGGTGACGGGAGCATCGAAAAGGGAATATCTCGTGGGTCTGGCAGGAAACCCGAACTGGAAAGAGGAATACACGTAAAGACGCAAGCACAACAATAAAGATGGGTTCTGAGAAGCTTTTCTTAAAAAGCGGAATATTTTAACGAGTTTTCGGGGAAGAGCAGATGCTTTCCCGCGAGGAATCTATGTTTGTATTGCATTCGTGCATGTGGTTGCATCCAGGGACGCTTGGGAAGTGTTGTGAAAGGCATTGTTTTTAACTTATAAGGTTTTATTGAGTTTTTGAGCAGGTTCATACGAATTTTAAAATATGCCGGCCGCCCACTTAATAAGTGGGCAGCCACTTAGAAAATAAAGCAACAAAACCAGCCAACGAATTCTCTCTCCCTATTTCGGGTAGAACAACGCAAAAAAAAAAAAAAAACGGCCATGATCTCTACGCGAGCAACTATTCGTGCCGTGGACAAGGAGCTATAAAAGCACCACATGCCCTCACTAAAAGGGGAGTTACCAACGCCAGCAAGAGAAGACTCTGCCGTCAGATAACGCAAGAGATCACAAGACTACGAAGCACGGAAGTCGCTTTTCCCACGCAAGAGCGATAGGTATCTATTGTGGATTCGCCATACGAATTGTTGTCACGTGTTTGTGTGTGTGTTTGCAGGTACTTCATCGCGAAGGAGAAGCGAGAAGGCTTCGGTCTACGCTTGGGAATTCCGGGAACGGAATTCGGAAATTGTCTGTGGAGTCTCAACTCCGAGTACAGACGGAAAAAGGATTGAGAGCTTGTCTCTCGGATTTCCCTTTACGGGAAGGAACGACCATCGAGTCAGAGATTTAGAACGGAAGGGTTTTCTCCGGCTCTTGTGCTTGTAAAAAGATTCTCCCTAATAAAGGATTCTCTTTAAGGGGGGGGGGGACCAGCCCATCTTCTGGTCCCAAATATTGTGTCGAGCTTCTCCCTCAACTCTGTTTAGTTGAAAGATTATTTATTTTCATCTTGTTGATTATTCGTGTGCGCTCCCGTTTGTGACAGTGGTATCAAAGCTCCGATTCCTCTCTTTCTCTGCAAAGAAGGACGATTCCGGGAAGGAACGGGAAGAACCATGATAAGCCACGGAAGAACCGTTGAAGACGAACTTCAGCAAGTGCGAGCCCAACTCGCGGAATTGCAACAATGCATTTCGGTGCCGGCTGTCCAAAAGGCTTTGGACGGAATCAAGAAGCCACAAGGAACGGATGCCGATGGACGTCAGGAAAATCCTGTTAATGGAAGCAACCAGCAGGTGGATGGTGCGGAAAAAGGTTCCGAAATGCACAAGGGATCTCCGAATGAGGACAAACGGCCTTCTAAGAGCAAGGGCCAAGAAAAAGAACTCTCTCTGCTTAATGAAAGCAAGGATATCTCTATCTCTTCTCCATCACACTCTCCTGATTATACTACTACATCTACTTCTCATACAGTATCTAAATCTTTTCCCAAGAAGAAAACTCCTACTACTTCTTTACATGCTACTAAAGAGAAGCCTTAGTTCAAGAGGGATAACCGCAGACGTCACCGCAAGATGCAGATTTTCAAATCCGGTGACAAGGATGTGAAGTTTGATAACTACATAGGACAGAGAGATATCTCCAAGGCACTGTCTTTCATTAGGCAGTTTGAAGTTGCTTTTGCCAACGGAAACTTCACAGAAAAATCCAAGTTGTGTCATGTTGGGATGCATCTCAAGTAGACTGCAAGCAACTGGTGGCTAGCCAAAATTCTGGAAGGTACTCAAGCCAGAACCTGGGCTCAATTCAAAGCTGAATTCTATGAACAATTTCTTCCACCGGATTTCGAGAAGGACATTCGGAAGGAATGGGACTGGCTCGCCCAGAAGGAACAAGAGAAAGTCACGGCTTATGTTGACAAGTTTTGGTCGGTTCTTCTAAAAGTTACGCCTTTTATGAAGATTTCCAACGAAGAAAAGAAGAAAAGTTACGCCTTTTATGAAGATTTCCGACGAACAAGAAAAGTCATGGCTTATGTTGACAAGTTTTGGTCGGTTCTTCTAAAAGTTACGCCTTTTATGAATATTTCCGACGAAGAAAAGATGCGAAAGTTTGAAGCAGGTCTTCAACCACCGCTTCGGAAGAGCATGAAGGTGTACCCACATGACACCCTTCAACGGATGATGGAGTCGGCAATCATTGCCGAGGATTTACATTCCACTGGTACCCCCAGACAGATGGAACATAGCACATACCGTGCAAGGCAAAGAGCGGTCTATGATGACCATGGCAACCAAGGCAAAAAGCCCAACTGCCCTGTTCGGCAGCAACGGCAGGAACAAGCATTTTCGAAGAGGGACCAATCGAAGAAGGAACCACTCCACCGAGCTTGAATTCCATTCCTGATGTGCAAGGGAATACAGAAACCGAGAAAGGGAAGCTCCAGGTCCTTAAAGGCTGGGGATGTGTGAATAACCAGCGGGTGTTGATCCTCTACGACCCTGGATCGACGGACAACTTCATCTCACTGGAAACTGCAGAACGTTTGGGCCTTACACCGGCTCAGCTTGGAACTCCAGTCACTTCCGGATAGGCATTTGAGGGGTTGACCACCAATGCAACTCCCGTGCAAGGACAACTCAATATCCGGATTGGTGATACAAGGACCATGAATGCTTTTTGATGGCACCTATCGAAGGATGTGATATCATCTTGGGTATGCCATGGCATTACCATATGCAACCTGTCCCATATTATGTAGAAAAGACCCTCGCTTTTGAGCATGAGGGCAAGAAAATTAAATTTTTGGTGATGCAGGGGATTGGCTATTCCCTATTGTAAGACATATCTCCATTAAGAAGAAAATAAAGAAGTGTGTTTCTGCTTACTTGATTTTCACACGTGAAAGAGATAAAACTAATGAGGGTTCGCTCTCTAGTTTGGAAATTAAAAGTTTTCAATTTCTTGAAAAGTATAAAGATTGTTTCACGGATACTCTACCAGACAAGCTACCTCCGGAACGTCCGGAAGATCATCGCATTGATCTCGTACCAGGTAGCTCTCCCCCAAACGTACCCCCTTATCGGGTTAGTCTTGCTCAGCAAGAGGAAATTTTGAAGCAAGTCAACGAGCTTTTGGAAAAAGGTTTAGTACGACCAAGTACTTTGCCTTACTGCTCTCCAGTTCTACTGGTGCAGAAGAAAGACGGTACGTTTCGAATGTGCATAGATTATCGATCTCTAAACAAGATCACTATCAAGAATCGCTTTCCGATACCCCGGATTGATGATATTCTCGATAAGCTGCAGGGAGCAAGCATCTTTAGTCGCATTGACTTAAAAAGAGGGTATCATCAGATACGCATAGCCCTTGAAGATGTCCATAAGACTGCCTTTCACACAACTTTTGGACTTTGACTTTTTGGTAATGCCGTTTGGCTTGACCAATGCTCCTGCCACATTCAATCCAATGATGGACCGAATTTTCAGCCCACACCGATCTTTCACAGGATTGTTCTTTGATGACATACTCGTCTTCTCAAAGACCGAGGAGGAACATCGGAAGCACTTGAATATAGTGTTTCAAGAATTGCGAAAGCATGAGTTGCATGTGAATGCAAAGAAGAGTGAGTTCTTCCTCACTGAGATACACTATCTCGGCCATATAGTCTCACACAACCAAGTGAAAATGGATCTCGCAAAGATCCAAGTTGTGCAAGATTGGCTAACTCCCACTACGGTACATGATGTACGAAGTTTTCTGGGATTGTGTTCTTACTATCGAAGGTTTATCCGAGGCTTTGCTCAAGTAGCAGGACCACTTCATGAACTAACAAGGAAAAAGATCCCTTTCAGGTGGGGATCGAGACAACAAGGTGCCTTTGGTAGGCTAAAGTATCTATTAAGCCATGGACCTATTTTGATAGTGCCAGACTTAAGGAAACCATTCGAGGTTCATTGCGATGCTTCATGTGATTGCATCGGTGCAGTGCTTAACCAAGAAGCCCATGCAGTGGCTTATGAAAGTAGACGACTTAAGGATGCATAATTGCATGCCTCGATCTACAAGAAGGAACTTATGGCTGTGATCCACGCCTTGTCTACCTGGAAGCATTATCTTCTAGGAGCGGATTTTGTGACCAAAACCAATCACCAGAGTTTGCGGTATTTTCTTACGCAACGGAAATTATCTGAGAAGCAAATGAGATGGGCTAACTTTTTTTCCATGTTTCACTTCCAGATCCTCCATACGGCTGGGAGTAAGAATGTGGCTGCAGACGCATTGTCTAGACGGCCTAGGGTGAACGCAGTTACTTCTGTGTATCACCAAGAATTGAAATCACTTCCAGAGTTGTATCCGAATGACCCAGACTTCTCCTCCATTTGGAATAAATTACAGAACGGAGAGGATGGATATCCCTATTCTATTCGAGATGGTTACCTCTATCACCACCGAGAAATTTGTGTGGCAGAAAATCATGGAAGAAGCACATGCTTCACCATATGCAGGTCATCGAGGAATTCTCCCTACGACTTTAGCATTGGAAAGATATTTCTTTTGGCCAAGCCTTAAAGCAGACATTGATCAATATGTTAGGGAATGCTTGGTTTGCCAAAAAGTAAAGTATGATCGGCATAAGATGCCTGGGTTACTCCAACCTTTACCCGTGCTTGATCAACCCAGGGAGAGTATTGCCATGGATTTTATTATGGATCTCCCAAAGACTCAAACTGGAAATGATGCGATATGGACTATCGTGGACAGATTTAGCAAGCAAGCTCACTTTATTCCAATTAAGAAAACAATCAAAGCAGACCATATGGCTAGAATTTTTCTAGCGCAGATCTTTAAGCATCATGGGCTGCCCAAGTCTATTGGGAGTGATCGAGATCCTCGCATGACAGGCAACTTTTGGCGTGCCTTGTTTGATAACCTTGGCACAAAGTTGAATTTTTCTTCTGCATATCATCCTCAAACGGATGGGCAGAGTGAGATCGCTAATTCCACAGTATTGGATATGCTGAAATCTTATGTGTCAGAAAGACAATCTGACTGGGAGAAGTATTTGCCACTTTATTGAGTACGCGTACAACAATACCGTGCATTCGTCTACGGGGAAAGCACCTTTTGAGATTCTCTATGGTAAGCCTTTGCTTCCACCAATCCTTGCACTAAGGATAAGATTTTCGCAGTAGATGAGTTCGTCCGGGATTTGGACACGGCCTACGGGCAAGTTAAGAGAGCAATTTTGCGCTCTCAGAAAAAACATAAGAAAGCTGTGGACAAGTACAGAAGGAATCTGGACCTAACAGTCGCTCAATTAGTCTTTCTCAAGTTTGAGAAGGCAAGACTAAAGAAACAAGCGACTCATAAAGGGAAAGTGGTAAAACTTTCCAATCGCTATTATGGGCCGTTTAAGATAATTGACCAAGTGAACGATGTGACGTTCCGATTAGACTTACCATCTAATTGGAAGATCAACAATGCTTTCCATGTTATTTTACTCCGGCCATATGTGGGACCGCCTCCAAGTCATCCTATTGCTGAGGAACCTCCTCAGGTTGAGGAAATGGAAGAAATACTCCAACCGAAACATATCATTCATCATCAGGAGCGGGCATTTAAGTCCGGGAAGATTACACGGAAGTATTTGGTAAAGTTTAAGAATTATTCTACTCTAGATGCTCAGTGGATGACCGAGCAGGAATTAGCACCCTATCCCGAGATTTTGGAAGGATATGTACAAGCACTACAGTTGAGGACAACTGTTTAGAAGCCAGAGGAATGTTGCTAAATGGACTATTTTCTTATTTTTTTATTTTCTTATTTTCTCGAGTAATTTCTTTTTATTGAAATTAGGATATTTAAAGATGTGCACTTGAACCGTAAGGTTAGAAACTGTAGATCTACTAGAATTATCAAAAGCCATTAGGAATGGAAAACTCTAATGCGTCATATGATGGGTGACATTAAGCATCGCGTAGGGGTTTTACCGTTAGTTCGGTGGGAGAGACCGGAAAACGAATATTCCTGATGCGTCACGTGATGGGGTGACAGGAGCATCAGAAAGGGAATATCTCGTGGGTCTGGCAGGAAACCCGAACTGGAAAGAGGAATACGCGTAAAGACGCAAGCACAAGAATAAAGATGGGTTTGGAGAAGCTTTTCTTGAAAAGCGGAATATTTTAACGAGTTTTTGGGGAAGAATAGACGCTTTCCCGCAAGGAATCTATGTTTGCATTGCATTCGTGCATGTGGTTGCATCCAAGGACGCCTGGGAAGTGTTGTGAAAGGCATTGTTTTTAACTTATAAGGTTTTATTGAGTTTTTGGGCAGGTTCATACCAATTTTAAAATATGCCGGCCACCCACTTAATAAGTGGGCAGTCACTTAGAAAATAAAGCAACAAAACCAGCCAGCGAATTCTCTCTCCCTATTTCAGGTAGAACAGTGCAAAAAAAAAAAAAAAAAGACCACGATCTCTAGTGAGCAACTATTTGTGTCGTGGCCAAGGAGCTATAAAAGCACCACATGCCCTCACTGAAAGGGGAGTTACCAACGCCAGCAAGAGAAGACCCTACCATCAGATAACGCAAGAGATCGCGAGACTACGAAGCACGGAAGTCGCTTTTCCCACGCAAGAGCGACAGGTATCTATTGTGGATTCGCCATACAAATTGTTGTCGCGTGTTTTTGTGTGTGTTTGCAGGTACTTCATCGTGAAGGAGAAGCGAGAAGGCTTCGGCCTACGCTTGGGAATTCCGAGAACGGAATTCGGAAATTGTCTGTGGAGTCTCAACTCCGAGTACAGACGGAAAAAGGATTGAGAGCTCGTCTCTCGGATTATCCCTGACGGGAAGGAACGACCATCGAGTCAGAGATTTAGAACGGAGGGGTTTTCTCCGGTTCTTGTGCTTGTAAAAAGATTCTCCCTAATAAAGGACTCTCTTTAAGGGGGGGGGGGGGGGGACCAGCCCATCTTCTGGTCCCAAATACTGTGTCGAACTTCTCCCTCAACTCTGTTTAGTTGAAAGATTATTTATTTTCATCTTTTTGAGTATTCGTGTGCGCTCCCGTTTGTGACAACCCCTTTGCTACGTGTAACTGCTCTTACAGGAACTGGCTCTGGGGCCTTTGCCTCAGTAGCGCAGTGGGTGTTTCTGGACATTGAGCCACAAAATTCCCATACTTGCCACAAGTATAACAATTCAAGCTTCTGTTCTGGAAAGTACCATGACCCCGGTCCCGGACCCCGGTCCCGGACCCCGGTCCCGGACCCCGGTCCCGGCCAGTACCTCTTTGGTATCTGCCATGCCAAGCACCAGTGCCACTGGTACCCGATTTCTCTTCTTGGGGTACACTCGTAGTCTCGACTCTAACTGGTTCAATATTTGTAAATGCCACCACAAAAAGATCTTTTTTCTTCTTGAAATGATGAATACGAATGCCACAATTGTTCCATAAATGGCCATAGGCTTTGCAGTAAGTACACTGTGGACACTCATTGGAAACATGATCTTTGGATTTACACTTCGAACACCAGGTTTCCATTCTTCGTACTGATTGTCTAGTCTGGCTGATTTTGGCAATCTGCCGGGCCATCTCATCAATCTTTCTGGACCAAGACTCCTTCTTGGCCTTGTCTTTTCTCTTTTCATTTGAGCTACTTTCCGAGCTACTGGAGGTCTTACTGGAATCAGAATTCTCAGTAGAAGTATTGCTACTACTGGACCTCCTCTTCCTGTGACTCCTTTCCTTCTTTGCCTACTCTTCCAACTTTAGAGCACGCTGTACCAAATCATTAAATTTCTTTGTTGGTGCGGGTACCTCCTGTTCCCTAAGCTTTTTACTATGGAAACCATTTAAAAACCATGCTCGCAACCTCTTCTTTAATGGTGGTTCATGCAGCTGCCTAGTGAGCTCCTTGATTTGCTCAACATAACTTCTGACTAATAATTTTCCTTGCTTTATCTTATCCAGTTCACAGAGGATATCCTCATCTCCTCTGTTGTCTGAATATTCTAGTCGGAAAGCTTTGAGCAGTTTGTTGTATGATTTGAGTTGGCAAGCTGGGTAATGATAGTACCATTTCCTTGTTGCATCCTTCGATGTCTGAGAAAAGTATTCTCCCCAGTCATCTTTATCGATACTCTTCAACTCAACATATTGTTCAAAGGCTTGGATATGAACATCCGGATCATCTTTCTTCCCACCTTTAAACATTGGAAAAGAATTTTTAATTGAAGCGGTATAATCATGTCGATCAACACCGTTTTTGCCTCTTTTGACCTTAGGAACCTGACTCTTTCTTGAAGATTTCTAATAATGGTCCATATCGGCATCCCAATCAATTTCTTCATCAGTCTCATTTTTTGTCAGTTTTTGTCTCCTCCCTGGCTTTCCTGCTAGAATTGTGGCGACTACCTTTACTGCCTCTGGCTCCTTCATCCCTCCGTGTTGGTCCGAGAACTCCTGGCCTTGCGTTCTTCCCTCTCAGCCCTTCTTCTTCTGGACTGATTGGAGTGCTGAGAATCCTTGGCTTCATCAGCATGACTGTGCTCCTCCGGAGCCTCAATATCAGTCACCGGTTCATTCTTAGGATCAGAATCTCTTTCTGATTCCTCAAGGATAGGGTCAACGCGGTAGGATGGTTTATGACCATGACTGGTTTTGGGTGCCATTACTTCAACTGAAAATTCTAACCGGGAGAAGAGTTTTCTGGTCAACGAGCAAACAACTCAAACCACTGTGATCGTCAAAATGGAATTGGAGCTGATCTCTTCAATTAGCTGATTCCAATATTAGAACTTACAGTTACTAGTAAGTCTTCAGTTCAGTCAGAGAAACTAGAATAGAAGGTTGAAATTGGACTGAAATAGTTAACTAAATTGAAATAGTATACTGGAATGAGAAATAGACTAGATGACTAGAAAAGTGTTTACAATTTCAGATTCAGACTCATAGTTCATGAATAACCAGTACAAGGTATATCAGACTGAAGCTCAATTGACTATAGTAATTATGATTACAAAGTGGAGTTACAGGCGAAGAAATTGTAGCTCAGGAACTGTTTAGGAAGCTAAAACCGAGAGAACTAAGAAGTAAGAAGTCAAAAGACAAGCAGCCCAATTACAAAGTAATGGGTGTATTTATAGCCTTTATAAGTTACTGTAGTAACTACCGTGGTAATTACTGCTGGTGTGACCACCCACTATTCGGATTCCAGGAGATAGTCTCTGCCTGCTGGAGCCGTCTTTGCCTTCTACATCTGCCCATAAAAAAACTGCCCCAAAAAAAGGCTTGCAAAATAAAGCAACTTTTAAAAATAAATCCCTTTCTCTCTCTCAAGCTTGCCTAGAAAAATAAAGCAAGAAATTGCGTAGAATTTCCAGCTTGATTCACGTAGAAAAAGCTACGTAGGAAAAAATTCGTACACCTGCTGCCATGTCATCCAGTGTTTTGCGCCAGGATCTGCGAGGGTGTCCGTACGCTCCACCATGTGTCAACATTTGCAACGAGGTCAGCGTTTCAGCCAGGCAAGGGAGGGTATCTGTGTGTGTACAAGGTAGCCACGTCACTAGTTTGTGACATACCTCCCTCTTGAAAGCATTGTAATCGCCATCGATTACGCCTGCAAAATAGACAGAGACCATAAATTGTCTTAGCGAACACTGACTGCTAGTATCGACGCACTATGAACACACACGTAGCACATGTATCAGTCAACAGTCACATCACACGACATCAAAGGACATCACTTGACAAATCACATTCAAAATTCATTCGGATCTCAGACAATGATTAATCGACACCGTATTTAGCAATCACATCTAGATCTAGTTGGGACTTCACAGATGCCCGATTGACTAATCCTTATTGCAACCATGTCTATCGAGATCTTTCAGACCGAAATGCTGCAGTCATTTCATCTATCAGTTTTTGCACTTAAACAAGTCAAGAACAAATCAATATCATTGTTTTCGGGAATTCCAGTTTATAAAGTCATTACAGCAGAATACTGTAAGCTCATAGTATCCTTGAAACTCAAAAGAGACAGCAGTGACTTTAGTATAAAAAATTGGGGCAATTTGTGGACATAGTAGTAGAGCGACTCCCCTCTTGTGCATTCCACCCAAGCTGAGTTCGAGGTTCCATTTGGAATAGACTATCGTAAACCAAATGCTTCAAGGTAAAGATTCACAATTTGAGGAGTATCTGCCAAGTCCTCCTCTTGCATTCACTTCACATCCAATGTGGAGTAGGTCTTGAATTTAACCAAGAACCATCTTATCACTTTACCTTCTATCTTTCTGTGCCAATATCTATTCTGGAACGAGTATCTGCTCGTTTTCCTCCACTTCGGGTTGCTCATCTAGCTCCCCATCATCGGGCACATGACGTTCAAAAGGCTTCAAGAGACTCACATGAAAAACATTGTGAATTCTCCAACCGTATCGGGCAGCTTCAGTCCAAAGGAGACATCATTTATCTTTTCAAAAAGTCTGGAAAGGTCCATAGTATCTCATGCTAAGTTTTCGAAAAATCCGCTTCTTTCCCTTTTTCTTTTTCAGGTGTGCCTTCTCAAAACATAAGAGCACCCAATCGTTCTCCTTCAATTTCAAATCGCGACGATGTCGATCTGCTGCCTTTTTCTGAGATTTCTCCAAAGCCTTCCGAACCAAGTCCAAGTCCCTCTTGAACTGGTCGGCTTCAAAATAAAATCGTATTTTTCGTGCTAAGGAAGGGTGGAACCTTCGTAGAAAATTCAATAATCTCAAATTTCACCTTCCCCATCAAAGAGTTAATCGCGTTTCTATAGGCATATTCCACCAAAGGTAAAAACCTTTTCCCATGAAGTCTTCAGAATCAAAGAAGAAGACTTCAACAAATCTAGTACCACTGAATTAGCAATCTCTGATTGCCCGTCAGTCTGCGGGTGGAACGATCACGAGAACTACAACCGAGTGCAAATGTTCTCCCGTATAGCCTTTTCCGTCTACTCTGTGTGAGAGAGAAAGAGAGTGAGCGTGAGCTTTATCCTCTCGCTACGCTCGGCTCGCTCAACACATTGGAGATCCGACTGCACCATTGCTGTAGGCTCGAGGAGAGCTACGCGACGACGCCAAGCATTCCACGCGAGATGAAGCGCACACGCCGACGCATCTACGAGCTATTTTTGGCCGTAAGTGTATCAAACGATGCCTATTTTCTGCGTGCTAGTAGTCTATAGAATCGTGGCGACATAAGCTACGCGTAGGTACTCATAAATTTCAGTTTCAGGCACTTTCAAAATTTTGCTCTGTCATCCTACCCGTTTTCCGCACATGGGTTTAGAGTGAGGGTTTTGAGTGTAGAAGCGTAGGGACACCAAAACAAACTCGTGAATCTGGGATCTTTGTCAGAGACAATCGTCTTAGGCATGCCATGTAATCTGAAGATCTGGGAAATAAACAATTGCGCCCACTCTGTGTTCTTGGGAGATTAAAAATGAAATCCATTGCAATACTTTCCCAAGGGCGGGTGGGTATGGAAAAATGCTATAACAATCCTTGTGCTTTATGCCTGTCAAACTTGACCTTCTGGCATACCAAGCAACTACGTATAAAATCGTCCACGTCCTTCTTGAGTCTCGGCTGAAACAATTATCTCTCTACACCTTTCAAGGTGGTAGCAATGCCACGATGACCTATAAAAGGTGGACAGTGGCATTCAGTTAGAACCTTTTCCCTCAACGGTTGTGTAATGCACAACATGGTTTTCTTCATCAAGTACCCATCCCGAATGGAATATCCCGCTACTACCTCCCCATTCCGTATCTGAGTGAAAATATCTACAAAATCTGTATCCGTGGCATACTAATCGACCATATCCTTGAAGCTCCTATGATGTATTGCGGAAATAGCCAGAACCAACCGCTTCCGGGACAAAGGATCCACCACCAAATTCTTATGTCCTTGCACATGGACAATCTGGAAGTGAAAATGTGACAAGATGTTCGCACACCGCATCTGCTTTTCCGATAGCCACTTATGTGACAAGAAGTAGCGTAAACTTTGATGGCCTGTGAAGACCGTAAAATCCGCTCCCAGTAGGTAATGTTGCCACTAAGTAAGAGCATGGATAACCGCCAAAAGCTCTTTCTCATAAGTCTATGTTGTCAATTCCGGCCTTGAAACAATCAGCTCTCATAGGCTATGACATGGACTTCTTGCATTAAGACCACACCCAGATTACGACCAGAAACATCACAATATACTTCAAAAGACTTCTGCAAATTCGACAAAGTCAAAACTGGTCTTGTAGTCGATTTCTCTTTCAATGTCTGAAAGGCAATCACCTCTGTGGATCCCCACGAGAAAGGGAATCCTTTCTATGTCAACATATGCAAAAGGGAAGCAACCTCTTCAAACTTTCTAATGAACCGCCAGTAGTAAGAACATAAGCCCAAGAAGCTTCTAACTTCATGGACGTTCTTCAAGTTGGGCCAATCACGGATAGTCTCTATCTTGGCCGGGTCCATCTGCACTCCTGCTGCTGCTGTGACAATGTGTCCCAAAAAGTGTATCTCTGGTAGGAAAAATTCATTTGCATTAATCGTCAACTTGTGATCTCGTAATGCTTGAAAGACCTATAGCAGATGTGGTCTATGTTCTGCCTCATCCTCGGAGAAGACAATGATGTCGTCAAAGAAAGTGCCAACAAATAGTTTGTACTCTCGAAAAATCTAGGCATATCCATCATCCGGTTAAATGTCGTTGGAGCATTGGTTAGACCAAAAGGCATCACCAAAAACTCAAATAACCCAAAAGTCGTCAGAAAAGCTGTCTTATAGACATCTCCCGACGCGATTCAGAGATATCCACTCTTCAAATCGATCCTGCTAAAACAGGAGGATCCCTGTAGTCGGTCAAGAATATCATAGATCCTAGGAATCGAAAATCTATTCTTGATCATGATTTTATTGAGAGCTCTATAATCGATGCACATTCTCCAAGATCCGTCTTTCTTCCAAACCAACAACACTGGAGTGTGGTATGGATAAGCACTCGGCTGGACAAGACCCCTTTTCCAAGAGGTCTTTCACTTGGTTCATAATTTCTTCATTCTGGAGTCGGCTCACACGGTAAGGTGGCCGGTTCGGTGGTGTGCTTCTAGGTATCAGATCAATAGTATGATGCTCAGGACGAGCTGGTGGTAACTCGCCTGGCAGGCCCTCGGGAATCCATCTTCATGAGTGTGGAGAAAATCAGGGCGTTCTTTTCCTATATAATAATATATTCGACCTTCAATCATCATTCCGTTCTCTCTAGAAAATCGAGGAAAGAAGCTGAATTTCATCAAGTATAGGTGTGACAAAGTTTGTACTTACGTTCATCTGATTTGATTCAGATCCCACACAATGTGGTACCAATTCTGTTTTCATCTGCCTTTTCTGCCACATTCCTCTGCTGCTCTAGAACTCTTTGACCTGTCTGCAGTTTGTTCTTGCTGTGCCTTTTTGGGGCACTTTGCGGAGATGTACCCATGTTCTCCCCATCCAAAACGCTTCCCCTCTTTGAGATAGATAACCCTTTCTCTAAGAGTCTGTCGGGAGCGTGTATCATTCTTTTTGTTCTTTCTCTTTCTACTTCCATTGTGAGAGGTCTGTTGGGTTCTCTGAGTCAAGATCTCATCAGTGGAATAAGTCAAATTTTTCGAATGTATCGCAAAAACCCCGCTTCACATGACCCATCAATTCTTCAAAAGAATTCACCTTCTGTTCCAAGCAGTAGTCTCGAATCTCTGTAGGAAGTCCGCAACAAAACCTCTCAATCTGTTCCTTAAACAAGACTTTCATAAATGAAGAGGCTGGTAGCATAAGAGTTCCACAATCTCTCGCAATAAGCGTCCAAAGAATCTCCCTTAGTCATCTTAAGATGATTCCAAGCAGTTCGTATATCTCGTTCGTACTACCGAGTCAGTTAAGAAGAAATAAAAAATCCTTTCAACCATTTAACCGAAGCTTCCTTTCTCAATAGAAGAGTGAACCACCATGTTTGAGCATCACGGAACCCAGAAAAGGATTCAAATCGATTGTCCACCTTCTTTAAATTCCTTGACCTTCTTGCTTTTATCTTCGAGGAACTCATATTGGTTGGCTTAAAAAAAAAAGTTTCTTCTTTATATAAAACATGTGATCGTCGGAGTCCGAAGTATCTGACAATGAGTTCTCGGTATGTCACGTGACACATCCCAACCCTGTGTGTCCGTGGACAAGCTACACCATAGCAGGGTTCCCGTCAGCCAAGTCAGTTTAGATTAACAATGATCTGGCACTTTTGTGAGTCTATTTGTAGACCATGCATGCCCAGTCACTTAGCATAGATGCATATCCTCTGGTTGCACATAGCATGATCATTAGTATTCCCTTCAGAATCCATCAGATTCAGTCAGGGGATTTTTCCAGTGCATTTAGCCTATTTTCGTATTTTTGGTTATTTTCACTTATTATTTTTAAGTGACTTTCCAACAAAAGTAGGTAGGGCAATTTTGCTAAGTTAATATATAAGAAAACCCAAGTTAGCACTTTCTGGCAGAAGAGGCAGCAGGAGCTTCCCGCTCAACAGGCAACTTCTCGGCAGTACCCCCCCCCCCCCCCCAGCACCCCTAGCGTTTCCAAGTCCTATGCCAACCTCCGGCGTTTTCCCATATCCAGCCATCGCCATCCAAGTCCTCCATTGCCTGGCGTTTTTACCACCTACTGGAAGCAGTCGTAGCCTTTCACTAACGCTAGCCTTACCAGCAAATCTTCAGCGATTTCAGCCCTAAGGCCCAACGTTTTGGGATCGCAGAACCTCAGCATTTCAACGTTTTTCTAGCATGGAAAGCACTGCCAAAATATATTCGACCTTCAATCATCATTCCGTTCTCTCCAGAAAATCGAGGAAAGAAGCTGAATTTCATCAAGTATAGGTGCGGCAAAGTTTGTACTTACGTTCATTTGATTCGATTCAGATCCCACACAATGTGGTACCAATTCTGTTTTCATCTGCCTTTTCTGCCACATTCCTCTGCTGCTCTAGAACTCTTTGACCTGTCTGCAGTTTGTTCTTGCTGTGCCTTTTTGGGGCACTTTGCGGAGATGTACCCATGTTCTCCCCATCCAAAACGCTTCCCCTCTTTGAGATAGATAACCCTTTCTCTAAGAGTCTGTCGGGAGCGTGTATCATTCTTTTTGTTCTTTCTCTTTCTACTTCCATTGTGAGAGGTCTGTTGGGTTCTCTGAGTCAAGATCTCATCAGTGGAATAAGTCAAATTTTTCGAATGTATCGCAAAAACCCCGCTTCACATGACCCATCAATTCGTCAAAAGAATTCACCTTCTGTTCCAAGCAGTAGTCTCGAATCTCTGTAGGAAGTCCGCAACAAAACCTCTCAATCTGTTCCTTAAACAAGACTTTCATAAATGAAGAGGCTGGTAGCATAAGAGTTCCACAATCTCTCGCAATAAGCGTCCAAAGAATCTCCCTTAGTCATCTTAAGATGATTCCAAGCAGTTCGTATATCTCGTTCGTACTACCGAGTCAGTTAAGAAGAAATAAAAAATCCTTTCAACCATTTAACCGAAGCTTCCTTTCTCAATAGAAGAGTGAACCACCATGTTTGAGCATCACGGAACCCAGAAAAGGATTCAAATCAATTGTCCACCTTCTTTAAATTCCTTGACCTTCTTGCTTTTATCTTCGAGGAACTCATATTGGTTGGCTTAAAAAAAAAAGTTTCTTCTTTATATAAAACATGTGATCGTCGGAGTCCGAAGTATCTGACAATGAGTTCTCAGTATGTCACGTGACACATCCCAACCCTGTGTGTCCGTGGACAAGCTACACCATAGCAGGGTTCCCGTCAGCCAAGTCAGTTTAGATTAACAATGATCTGGCACTTTTGTGAGTCTATTTGTAGACCATGCATGCCCAGTCACTTAGCATAGATGCATATCCTCTGGTTGCACATAGCATGATCATTAGTATTCCCTTCAGAATCCATCAGATTCAGTCAGGGGATTTTTCCAGTGCATTTAGCCTATTTTCGTATTTTTGGTTATTTTCACTTATTATTTTTAAGTGACTTTCCAACAAAAGTAGGTAGGGCAATTTTGCTAAGTTAATATATAAGAAAACCCAAGTTAGCACTTTCTGGCAGAAGAGGCAGCAGGAGCTTCCCGCTCAACAGGCAACTTCTCGGCAGTACCCCCCCCCCCCCCAGCACCCCTAGCGTTTCCAAGTCCTATGCCAACCTCCGGCGTTTTCCAATATCCAGCCATCGCCATCCAAGTCCTCCATTGCCTGGCGTTTTTACCACCTACTGGAAGCAGTCGTAGCCTTTCACTAACGCTAGCCTTACCAGCAAATCTTCAGCGATTTCAGCCCTAAGGCCCAACGTTTTGGGATCGCAGAACCTCAGCATTTCAACGTTTTTCTAGCATGGAAAGCACTGCCAAAATATATTCGACCTTCAATCATCATTCCGTTCTCTCCAGAAAATCGAGGAAAGAAGCTGAATTTCATCAAGTATAGGTGCGGCAAAGTTTGTACTTACGTTCATCTGATTCGATTCAGATCCCACACAATGTGGTACCAATTCTGTTTTCATCTGCCTTTTCTGCCACATTCCTCTGCTGCTCTAGAACTCTGACCTGTCTGCAGTTTGTTCTTGCTGTGCCTTTTTGGGGCACTTTGCGGAGATGTACCCATGTTCTCCCCATCCAAAACGCTTCCCCTCTTTGAGATAGATAACCCTTTCTCTAAGAGTCTGTCGGGAGCGTGTATCATTCTTTTTGTTCTTTCTCTTTCTACTTCCATTGTGAGAGGTCTGTTGGGTTCTCTGAGTCAAGATCTCATCAGTGGAATAAGTCAAATTTTTCGAATGTATCGCAAAAACCCCGCTTCACATGACCCATCAATTCGTCAAAAGAATTCACCTTCTCTTCCAAGCAGTAGTCTCGAATCTCTGTAGGAAGTCCGCAACAAAACCTCTCAATCTGTTCCTTAAACAAGACTTTCATAAATGAAGAGGCTGGTAGCATAAGAGTTCCACAATCTCTCGCAATAAGCGTCCAAAGAATCTCCCTTAGTCATCTTAAGATGATTCCAAGCAGTTCGTATATCTCGTTCGTACTACCGAGTCAGTTAAGAAGAAATAAAAAATCCTTTCAACCATTTAACCGAAGCTTCCTTTCTCAATAGAAGAGTGAACCACCATGTTTGAGCATCACGGAACCCAGAAAAGGATTCAAATCGATTGTCCACCTTCTTTAAATTCCTTGACCTTCTTGCTTTTATCTTCGAGGAACTCATATTGGTTGGCTTAAAAAAAAAAGTTTCTTCTTTATATAAAACATGTGATCGTCGGAGTCCGAAGTATCTGACAATGAGTTCTCGGTATGTCACGTGACACATCCCAACCCTGTGTGTCCGTGGACAAGCTACACCATAGCAGGGTTCCCGTCAGCCAAGTCAGTTTAGATTAACAATGATCTGGCACTTTTGTGAGTCTATTTGTAGACCATGCATGCCCAGTCACTTAGCATAGATGCATATCCTCTGGTTGCACATAGCATGATCATTAGTATTCCCTTCAGAATCCATCAGATTCAGTCAGGGGATTTTTCCAGTGCATTTAGCCTATTTTCGTATTTTTGGTTATTTTCACTTATTATTTTTAAGTGACTTTCCAACAAAAGTAGGTAGGGCAATTTTGCTAAGTTAATATATAAGAAAACCCAAGTTAGCACTTTCTGGCAGAAGAGGCAGCAGGAGCTTCCCGCTCAACAGGCAACTTCTCGGCAGTACCCCCCCCCCCCCCCCCCCCCCCCCCCCCCCCCCCCCCCCCCTCAGCACCCCTAGCGTTTCCAAGTCCTATGCCAACCTCCGGCGTTTTCCAATATCCAGCCATCGCCATCCAAGTCCTCCATTGCCTGGCGTTTTTACCACCTACTGGAAGCAGTCGTAGCCTTTCACTAACGCTAGCCTTACCAGCAAATCTTCAGCGATTTCAGCCCTAAGGCCCAACGTTTTGGGATCGCAGAACCTCAGCATTTCAACGTTTTTCTAGCATGGAAAGCACTGCCAAAATATATTCGACCTTCAATCATCATTCCGTTCTCTCCAGAAAATCGAGGAAAGAAGCTGAATTTCATCAAGTATAGGTGCGGCAAAGTTTGTACTTACGTTCATCTGATTCGATTCAGATCCCACACAATGTGGTACCAATTCTGTTTTCATCTGCCTTTTCTGCCACATTCCTCTGCTGCTCTAGAACTCTTTGACCTGTCTGCAGTTTGTTCTTGCTGTGCCTTTTTGGGGCACTTTGCGGAGATGTACCCATGTTCTCCCCATCCAAAACGCTTCCCCTCTTTGAGATAGATAACCCTTTCTCTAAGAGTCTGTCGGGAGCGTGTATCATTCTTTTTGTTCTTTCTCTTTCTACTTCCATTGTGAGAGGTCTGTTGGGTTCTCTGAGTCAAGATCTCATCAGTGGAATAAGTCAAATTTTTCGAATGTATCGCAAAAACCTCGCTTCACATGACCCATCAATTCGTCAAAAGAATTCACCTTCTGTTCCAAGCAGTAGTCTCGAATCTCTGTAGGAAGTCCGCAACAAAACCTCTCAATCTGTTCCTTAAACAAGACTTTCATAAATGAAGAGGCTGGTAGCATAAGAGTTCCACAATCTCTCGCAATAAGCGTCCAAAGAATCTCCCTTAGTCATCTTAAGATGATTCCAAGCAGTTCGTATATCTCGTTCGTACTACCGAGTCAGTTAAGAAGAAATAAAAAATCCTTTCAACCATTTAACCGAAGCTTCCTTTCTCAATAGAAGAGTGAACCACCATGTTTGAGCATCACGGAACCCAGAAAAGGATTCAAATCGATTGTCCACCTTCTTTAAATTCCTTGACCTTCTTGCTTTTATCTTCGAGGAACTCATATTGGTTGGCTTAAAAAAAAAAGTTTCTTCTTTATATAAAACATGTGATCGTCGGAGTCCGAAGTATCTGACAATGAGTTCTCGGTATGTCACGTGACACATCCCAACCCTGTGTGTCCGTGGACAAGCTACACCATAGCAGGGTTCCCGTCAGCCAAGTCAGTTTAGATTAACAATGATCTGGCACTTTTGTGAGTCTATTTGTAGACCATGCATGCCCAGTCACTTAGCATAGATGCATATCCTCTGGTTGCACATAGCATGATCATTAGTATTCCCTTCAGAATCCATCAGATTCAGTCAGGGGATTTTTCCAGTGCATTTAGCCTATTTTCGTATTTTTGGTTATTTTCACTTATTATTTTTAAGTGACTTTCCAACAAAAGTAGGTAGGGCAATTTTGCTAAGTTAATATATAAGAAAACCCAAGTTAGCACTTTCTGGCAGAAGAGGCAGCAGGAGCTTCCCGCTCAACAGGCAACTTCTCGGCAGTACCCCCCCCCCCCCCCCCCCCCCCCCCCCCCCCCTCAGCACCCCTAGCGTTTCCAAGTCCTATGCCAACCTCCGGCGTTTTCCAATATCCAGCCATCGCCATCCAAGTCCTCCATTGCCTGGCGTTTTTACCATCTACTGGAAGCAGTCGTAGCCTTTCACTAACGCTAGCCTTACCAGCAAATCTTCAGCGATTTCAGCCCTAAGGCCCAACGTTTTGGGATCACAGAACCTCAGCATTTCAACATTTTTCTAGCATGGAAAGCACTGCCAAAATATATTCCACCTTCAATCATCATTCCGTTCTCTCCAGAAAATCGAGGAAAGAAGCTGAATTTTATCAAGTATAGGTGCGGCAAAGTTTGTACTTACGTTCATCTGATTCGATTCAGATCCCACACAATGTGGTACCAATTCTATTTTCATCTGCCTTTTCTGCCACATTCCTCTGCTGCTCTAGAACTCTTTGACCTGTCTGCAGTTTGTTCTTGCTGTGCCTTTTTGGGGCACTTTGCGGAGATGTACCCATGTTCTCCCCATCCAAAACGCTTCCCCTCTTTGAGATAGATAACCCTTTCTCTAAGAGTCTGTCGGGAGCGTGTATCATTCTTTTTGTTCTTTCTCTTTCTACTTCCATTGTGAGAGGTCTGTTGGGTTCTCTGAGTCAAGATCTCATCAGTGGAATAAGTCAAATTTTTCGAATGTATCGCAAAAACCCCGCTTCACATGACCCATCAATTCGTCAAAAGAATTCACCTTCTGTTCCAAGCAGTAGTCTCGAATCTCTGTAGGAAGTCCGCAACAAAACCTCTCAATCTGTTCCTTAAACAAGACTTTCATAAATGAAGAGGCTGGTAGCATAAGAGTTCCACAATCTCTCGCAATAAGCGTCCAAAGAATCTCCCTTAGTCATCTTAAGATGATTCCAAGCAGTTCGTATATCTCGTTCGTACTAACGAGTCAGTTAAGAAGAAATAAAAAATCCTTTCAACCATTTAACCGAAGCTTCCTTTCTCAATAGAAGAGTGAACCACCATGTTTGAGCATCACGGAACCCAGAAAAGGATTCAAATCGATTGTCCACCTTCTTTAAATTCCTTGACCTTCTTGCTTTTATCTTCGAGGAACTCATATTGGTTGGCTTAAAAAAAAAAGTTTCTTCTTTATATAAAACATGTGATCGTCGGAGTCCGAAGTATCTGACAATGAGTTCTCGGTATGTCACGTGACACATCCCAACCCTGTGTGTCCGTGGACAAGCTACACCATAGCAGGGTTCCCGTCAGCCAAGTCAGTTTAGATTAACAATGATCTGGCACTTTTGTGAGTCTATTTGTAGACCATGCATGCCCAGTCACTTAGCATAGATGCATATCCTCTGGTTGCACATAGCATGATCATTAGTATTCCCTTCAGAATCCATCAGATTCAGTCAGGGGATTTTTCCAGTGCATTTAGCCTATTTTCGTATTTTTGGTTATTTTCACTTATTATTTTTAAGTGACTTTCCAACAAAAGTAGGTAGGGCAATTTTGCTAAGTTAATATATAAGAAAACCCAATTTAGCACTTTCTGGCAGAAGAGGCAGCAGGAGCTTCCCGCTCAACAGGCAACTTCTCGGCAGTACCCCCCCCCCCCCCCCCCCCCCCCCCCCCCCCCCCCCTCCCTCAGCACCCCTAGCGTTTCCAAGTCCTATGCCAACCTCCGGCGTTTTCCAATATCCAGCCATCGCCATCCAAGTCCTCCATTGCCTGGCGTTTTTACCACCTACTGGAAGCAGTCGTAGCCTTTCACTAACGCTAGCCTTACCAGCAAATCTTCAGCGATTTCAGCCCTAAGGCCCAACGTTTTGGGATCGCAGAACCTCAGCATTTCAACGTTTTTCTAGCATGGAAAGCACTGCCAAAATATATTCGACCTTCAATCATCATTCCGTTCTCTCCAGAAAATCGAGGAAAGAAGCTGAATTTCATCAAGTATAGGTGCGGCAAAGTTTGTACTTACGTTCATCTGATTCGATTCAGATCCCACACAATGTGGTACCAATTCTGTTTTCATCTGCCTTTTCTGCCACATTCCTCTGCTGCTCTAGAACTCTGACCTGTCTGCAGTTTGTTCTTGCTGTGCCTTTTTGGGGCACTTTGCGGAGATGTACCCATGTTCTCCCCATCCAAAACGCTTCCCCTCTTTGAGATAGATAACCCTTTCTCTAAGAGTCTGTCGGGAGCGTGTATCATTCTTTTTGTTCTTTCTCTTTCTACTTCCATTGTGAGAGGTCTGTTGGGTTCTCTGAGTCAAGATCTCATCAGTGGAATAAGTCAAATTTTTCGAATGTATCGCAAAAACCCCGCTTCACATGACCCATCAATTCGTCAAAAGAATTCACCTTCTCTTCCAAGCAGTAGTCTCGAATCTCTGTAGGAAGTCCGCAACAAAACCTCTCAATCTGTTCCTTAAACAAGACTTTCATAAATGAAGAGGCTGGTAGCATAAGAGTTCCACAATCTCTCGCAATAAGCGTCCAAAGAATCTCCCTTAGTCATCTTAAGATGATTCCAAGCAGTTCGTATATCTCGTTCGTACTACCGAGTCAGTTAAGAAGAAATAAAAAATCCTTTCAACCATTTAACCGAAGCTTCCTTTCTCAATAGAAGAGTGAACCACCATGTTTGAGCATCACGGAACCCAGAAAAGGATTCAAATCGATTGTCCACCTTCTTTAAATTCCTTGACCTTCTTGCTTTTATCTTCGAGGAACTCATATTGGTTGGCTTAAAAAAAAAAGTTTCTTCTTTATATAAAACATGTGATCGTCGGAGTCCGAAGTATCTGACAATGAGTTCTCGGTATGTCACGTGACACATCCCAACCCTGTGTGTCCGTGGACAAGCTACACCATAGCAGGGTTCCCGTCAGCCAAGTCAGTTTAGATTAACAATGATCTGGCACTTTTGTGAGTCTATTTGTAGACCATGCATGCCCAGTCACTTAGCATAGATGCATATCCTCTGGTTGCACATAGCATGATCATTAGTATTCCCTTCAGAATCCATCAGATTCAGTCAGGGGATTTTTCCAGTGCATTTAGCCTATTTTCGTATTTTTGGTTATTTTCACTTATTATTTTTAAGTGACTTTCCAACAAAAGTAGGTAGGGCAATTTTGCTAAGTTAATATATAAGAAAACCCAAGTTAGCACTTTCTGGCAGAAGAGGCAGCAGGAGCTTCCCGCTCAACAGGCAACTTCTCGGCAGTACCCCCCCCCCCCCCCCCCCCCCCCCCCTCAGCACCCCTAGCGTTTCCAAGTCCTATGCCAACCTCCGGCGTTTTCCAATATCCAGCCATCGCCATCCAAGTCCTCCATTGCCTGGCGTTTTTACCACCTACTGGAAGCAGTCGTAGCCTTTCACTAACGCTAGCCTTACCAGCAAATCTTCAGCGATTTCAGCCCTAAGGCCCAACGTTTTGGGATCGCAGAACCTCAGCATTTCAACGTTTTTCTAGCATGGAAAGCACTGCCAAAATATATTCGACCTTCAATCATCATTCCGTTCTCTCCAGAAAATCGAGGAAAGAAGCTGAATTTCATCAAGTATAGGTGCGGCAAAGTTTGTACTTACGTTCATCTGATTCGATTCAGATCCCACACAATGTGGTACCAATTCTGTTTTCATCTGCCTTTTCTGCCACATTCCTCTGCTGCTCTAGAACTCTTTGACCTGTCTGCAGTTTGTTCTTGCTGTGCCTTTTTGGGGCACTTTGCGGAGATGTACCCATGTTCTCCCCATCCAAAACGCTTCCCCTCTTTGAGATAGATAACCCTTTCTCTAAGAGTCTGTCGGGAGCGTGTATCATTCTTTTTGTTCTTTCTCTTTCTACTTCCATTGTGAGAGGTCTGTTGGGTTCTCTGAGTCAAGATCTCATCAGTGGAATAAGTCAAATTTTTCGAATGTATCGCAAAAACCTCGCTTCACATGACCCATCAATTCGTCAAAAGAATTCACCTTCTGTTCCAAGCAGTAGTCTCGAATCTCTGTAGGAAGTCCGCAACAAAACCTCTCAATCTGTTCCTTAAACAAGACTTTCATAAATGAAGAGGCTGGTAGCATAAGAGTTCCACAATCTCTCGCAATAAGCGTCCAAAGAATCTCCCTTAGTCATCTTAAGATGATTCCAAGCAGTTCGTATATCTCGTTCGTACTACCGAGTCAGTTAAGAAGAAATAAAAAATCCTTTCAACCATTTAACCGAAGCTTCCTTTCTCAATAGAAGAGTGAACCACCATGTTTGAGCATCACGGAACCCAGAAAAGGATTCAAATCGATTGTCCACCTTCTTTAAATTCCTTGACCTTCTTGCTTTTATCTTCGAGGAACTCATATTGGTTGGCTTAAAAAAAAAAGTTTCTTCTTTATATAAAACATGTGATCGTCGGAGTCCGAAGTATCTGACAATGAGTTCTCGGTATGTCACGTGACACATCCCAACCCTGTGTGTCTGTGGACAAGCTACACCATAGCAGGGTTCCCGTCAGCCAAGTCAGTTTAGATTAACAATGATCTGGCACTTTTGTGAGTCTATTTGTAGACCATGCATGCCCAGTCACTTAGCATAGATGCATATCCTCTGGTTGCACATAGCATGATCATTAGTATTCCCTTCAGAATCCATCAGATTCAGTCAGGGGATTTTTCCAGTGCATTTAGCCTATTTTCGTATTTTTGGTTATTTTCACTTATTATTTTTAAGTGACTTTCCAACAAAAGTAGGTAGGGCAATTTTGCTAAGTTAATATATAAGAAAACCCAAGTTAGCACTTTCTGGCAGAAGAGGCAGCAGGAGCTTCCCGCTCAACAGGCAACTTCTCGGCAGTACCCCCCCCCCGCCCCCTCAGCACCCCTAGCGTTTCCAAGTCCTATGCCAACCTCCGGCGTTTTCCCATATCCAGCCATCGCCATCCAAGTCCTCCATTGCCTGGCGTTTTTACCATCTACTGGAAGCAGTCGTAGCCTTTCACTAACGCTAGCCTTACCAGCAAATCTTCAGCGATTTCAGCCCTAAGGCCCAACGTTTTGGGATCACAGAACCTCAGCATTTCAACATTTTTCTAGCATGGAAAGCACTGCCAAAATATATTCCACCTTCAATCATCATTCCGTTCTCTCCAGAAAATCGAGGAAAGAAGCTGAATTTTATCAAGTATAGGTGCGGCAAAGTTTGTACTTACGTTCATCTGATTCGATTCAGATCCCACACAATGTGGTACCAATTCTATTTTCATCTGCCTTTTCTGCCACATTCCTCTGCTGCTCTAGAACTCTTTGACCTGTCTGCAGTTTGTTCTTGCTGTGCCTTTTTGGGGCACTTTGCGGAGATGTACCCATGTTCTCCCCATCCAAAACGCTTCCCCTCTTTGAGATAGATAACCCTTTCTCTAAGAGTCTGTCGGGAGCGTGTATCATTCTTTTTGTTCTTTCTCTTTCTACTTCCATTGTGAGAGGTCTGTTGGGTTCTCTGAGTCAAGATCTCATCAGTGGAATAAGTCAAATTTTTCGAATGTATCGCAAAAACCCCGCTTCACATGACCCATCAATTCGTCAAAAGAATTCACCTTCTGTTCCAAGCAGTAGTCTCGAATCTCTGTAGGAAGTCCGCAACAAAACCTCTCAATCTGTTCCTTAAACAAGACTTTCATAAATGAAGAGGCTAGTAGCATAAGAGTTCCACAATCTCTCGCAATAAGCGTCCAAAGAATCTCCCTTAGTCATCTTAAGATGATTCCAAGCAGTTCGTATATCTCGTTCGTACTAACGAGTCCGTTAAGAAGAAATAAAAAAGCCTTTCAACCATTTAACCGGAGCTTCCTTTCTCAATAGAAGAGTGAACCACCATGTTTGAGCATCACGGAACCCAGAAAAGGATTCAAATCGATTGTCCACCTTCTTTACATTCTTTGACCTTCTTGCTTTTATCTTCGAGGAAGTCATATTGGTTGGCTTTAAAAAAAATGTTTCTTCTTTATATAAAACATGTGATCTTCGGAGTCCGAAGTATTTGACGATGAGTTCTCAATATGTCACGTGACACATCCCAACCCTATGTGTCCGTGGACAAGCTACACCATAGCAAGGTTCCCGTCAGTCAAGTCAGTTTAGATTAGCAGTGATCTGGCACTTTTGTGAGTCTATTCGTAGACCATGCATGCCCAGTCACTTAGCATAGATGCATATCCTCCGGTTGCACATAGCATGATCATTAGTATTCCCTTCAGAATCCATCAGATTCAGACAGGGGATTTTTCCAGTGCATTTAGTCTATTTTTCTATTTTTGGTTATTTTCACTTATTATTTTTAAGTGACTTTCCAACAAAAGTAGGTAGGGTTCTTTTGTCCGTGCACATGGACAATCTGGAAGTGGAACTGTGACAAGATGTTCGTCCACCGCAGTAGCGCAAACTCTGATGGTCTGTAGAGACAGTAAAATCGGCTCCGAGTAGGTAATGCCGCCACTGAGTAAGAGCATGGATAACCGCCAAAAGCTCTTTCTCATAGATCTGTGCTGTCATCTCCGGCCTAGAGAACAAACGGCTCTCGTAAGCTGTGACATGGCCTTCTTGCATCAAGACCGCACCCAAACTACGACCACAAGCATCACAATATACTTCAAATGACTTCTGCAAGTCCCGCAAAGTCAAAATAGATCCCGTAGTCAATTTCTCTTTCAATCTCCGAAAGGCAGTCACTTTTGTGGGTCCCCACGAAAAAGGTACTCCTTTCTGTGTCAAGGTATGCAAAGGGGAAGCAACCTCTGCAAAGTATGAACCGCCTGTAGTACGAACACAGTCCCAAGAAGCTTCTAACTTCATGGACATTCCTCAAATCGGGCCAATCACGGAGTCTCTATCTTGGCCGGGTCCATTTGCACTCCTGCTGCTGCTGACACAATGTGTCCCAAAAAGTGTATCTCTGGTAGGAAAAATTCACTTTTCATTGCATTAATCACTAATGTGTGATCTCATAATTCCTGAAAGACTTGAAGCAGATGATCTCTGTGTTCTGCCTCATTCTTGGAGAAAACAATGATGTCGTCAAAGAAAGTGCCAACAAATACCCTGTAAACCCAAAAGTCGTCCGAAAAGCTGTCTTGTAGAAATCTCCTGGCGCTATCCTGATATGATGATATCCACTCTTCAAGTCAATCCTGCTAAAGCACAAGGATCCCTGTAACCTGTCAAGTATATCATCGATCCTAGGAATCAGAAATCTGTTCTTGATGGTGATTTTGTTGAGAGAGCTATAATCGATGCACATTCTCCAAGATCCTTCTTTCTTCAAAACCAACAACACTGGAGAGCAATACGGTGAAGTACTAGGCTGGACAAGACCCTTTTCCAAGAGGTCTTTCACTGCGTTCATAATCTTTTCATTCTGTACTCGGCTCACACAGTAAGGTGGCCGATTCGGTGGCGTGCTTCTAGGTATCAGATCAATGGTTTGATCTTCAAACCCTCTAAAAAGCAATCGGCATGAGTGTGGAGAAAAAAATCCTGGCGTTCTTTTGATCAGGTCAAAACATATTCAACCTTTATCCATCATTCAGTTCTCTCCCAAAAGAATGAGTAAGAAACTGAAGTTCATCAAGTACAATCTCTAAGCCCTTCATTTATCAAAGTTGCTTTCTCGGCCCGGTAGTCAACCACGGCATAGTTCTTGTGGTACCGAGGGATCTTGAGTAGAACGTCACTCACGTGCTCTGAACACCCCTGTCATTGCAAACGAAGTTTTCCAATGCTCAGTGTAATGGAAACATCCCATCCGGGTGCCAGTCGAACTACCTCCGCCTGTGGCGTCAGTCTGTCGGGCGTAATTCCAAATTGAGCCGCCAATTCCAAGTGAAAAGAAGTTGGCCTTGGCTCCTTCAAAAGAGCTTCCTGATCCTTCTCTTTGCCCCAAAAGCGACAAAGTTTGTACTTTCATTCATTAGATTCGGTGCAGGTGCCATGCCATGTGGTACCAATTCTGCTTTTCTATCTGCCTTTTCTGCCATATTCCTCAGCTGCTCTCAAACTCTCAGGCATGTCGTCGTCTTTATCATTCTGTTCTTTCTGTGCCTTTTTAGGGCACTTTGCGGAGATATGTCCATGTTCCCCGCATCCAAATCACTTCCCCTCTCTGATGAAGGGAGATCTCTCCACAGGAGTAAGCTTGGTTCGTGCATCCTTTTTCTCTGGGTTGCTCTTTTTCTTTCTACTTTCATTCCGAGAATTCTGTTCGGGTCTTTGTCATGGCCTCATCTGTGGGGTAGGTCAGACTGCCAGAGTGAATGGCAAAGCCCCGCTTCGCATGACTCATCAACTCCTAAATAGAAGATGACTTCTGTTCCAAGCAGTGATCTCGGATCTCTGTAGGTAGACCCAAGGTAAACCGCTCAATCTGTTCTCTGAATGAGATCTTCTTGAATGAAAAAGCGGGTAGAAAAGAGCTCCAGAATCTTTCACAATAAGCATTGATTGTATCTTTCTTGGTCATCCGAAGATTGGTTCCAAGCAGCTCGTACATCTCGTTCATATTCTTGCGTCAACCAAGAGGAAATAAAAAGCTTCTTAAATTTCAGCCATTTAACTAGCGCAGTCTTGTTTAAAAAAAGAGTGGACCACCAAGTACGAGCATTCCCCTTAAAGTAAGAGGTAGCTCTCTGAATCTTGGAGTGCTCTGAATAGCGTCCTCCCGCGAAAACGATGTCAAACTGCTGTATAAAAGACAAAGCCTTCGAAGTATCTGAGTATCCTGAGAAAGTATCAAACTTGATCGAGTGGCCTCCTTCCTTAAACTCTCGGACTTTCTTGCTTTTATCTTCAAGAAAGTCATACTGGTTGGCTTTGTAAAAATTCTTCTTGTTCGCATAAAAGTTTTCGTCATTGGAATATGAGCTGTCTGTAGACGAGTCCTCAGTAGAACTGTCAATCTCTAGGCGAGATTTAGCCTTCTTTGCCTTTCTCTTGCCCTTTCCGAAGCGTTGCTTCTTGCTTCGCTTTTTACTTTTCCTGTCTTCTTCGCTCGAGTCTGAAGAGCTAGAAGAACTGTCAGAAGAAGAAGAAGAAGAACTGGGTAGGTCTTCAAACTTGACACACTTCTTCAATTTCTTTGCCTTGTCAAATGTCGACCGACAACCAAATATCCCGGGAAGTTAGTGCCTTTATTCTGCTTTTTGTCGTGATTTTTTCCTTTCTTTTGCACGTCGAAATGTTGAGCAATCCGTGCATCAACCACGTTCTCCAGTTCCTTCTCCATATATTTCTTGGAGGCAGAAGGTTCTCTCGGGTTTCGGGAGTAGTGTTGTGATTCTTTGCCACTCCGTCTGTACCTCTTCCAAAGAGGTCTGGTTCATATATTTTGCCATCTTCAGGTCCTTGGCAAAATTGAGCATCATCTTTGTTGCATCGCCAATCAATTGACGACGCTCCATCTCTCTTTGCTCCGCCTGAGTAGGCCGAGGCGGGCTATACTCTCTGTCTGAATCTTCGTCGTGATCCCAGCCTGCACCTCCAGATGCAGAGGGAGTCGACTGATCATTGCCTGAAGCCATAGGTGCCGCGGAAAAAAAAAATCGGGGATCGGATTTCTCGTAGAAGAGAAATCGACCGTACTCTGATACCACTGTAACAGACTTGGACACTCCAAGTCAAGAATCAACCGCGACAACACCAAATAACCACTTCAAAACAATTCACAGATCACAATATTTGCACTGGCCCGGCGGAGTTCCGTGCCTAGAGATATTGGCCCCAAATACTGGCGCCCCTTTCGGTATTTCTTTTTATATTAATCAGATCCAAGTACAAGAGTGTGGCTAGGGTTTCACTCTTAGACTCTGCATCCAGATGCTCTAAGAAGTGAAGCCCTCTCCACATATTTAAAGGTACAAGGGATGCCCAAAAGCAGAGCCCCAAAAGCTTTTAAAATAAAAAGCATAAGAGCTCAAAAGCTCTTCTCTCTCAAGTTCTCCTTTTTTTTGTTAAAAAAAAGCATTCTGTTCAAAAGCGAAATTCGCGTCGCTCATCATTTTTTCAACCTCCACGATTTCTAGAAATTAGGATTTCTGGCAAAAATTAGGGTTTGCAGGAATTTTAGGGTTTCTGGCAGAAATTAGGGTTTCTGCTATCCGCCACGTCATCACTTTGTGACAGATGATTAGCGCTCTCTCAAGAAAAAAGGTATGTCGGTTATGTCTTTTTCTAATCGTGTTTTGCAGCTAGGTATCCAATTACGCATGTCGGATGATGAACGCAAAGAGGCATTCCTTTTTGGATTAGACGACTATATCAAGTTCGATGTAGAAGTCTTAGATCCAATCGATCTCAACAAGGCGATAGCGATTGCTCTCGCACAAGAGATGAAGCACAAAAAGGGAAAGCCTAAGGAGAACAAGACTTCCACAAGTACCTCGTAGACTTCTCAGAACCCTCCAAACGGTAAGAACGGTAACCCTTCTAACCAATCTTCCAACAGTCTCTCATCAAAGAATTCTTCCAATGAATCTAAGGGTAAGGCTAACACAACTGCTAAACCTAAGCTTACTCCATATGAAAAGGTAGCACAAGGAATTGTAGGCGGATACATCACGTCGGAAGAACAAAGCACTTATTCTAAGGAAGGTTGTTGTTTTCATTGTCACATTAAGGGTCACATAAAAAGATAATGTCCTAAGCTTGAATCGAATGAATCTAAAGAACCCACTACATCTTTCAATGCAATGAATGATAACACGATTGTGTCCAAAGTTTCTCAGGACCCTCCCATTGATGATTCTCTCATTAAATGTTATGGTCATACGTCAGGGCACCGTTTTGTCATATTGTTTGACCCAGGTAGTATGCATGATATGATCAGTTCCTCTCTTGTTGAGAGAGCCCGCCTCGAAGTTAGTCCGAGATCTCCTATCGAGGTCTCTGGCTTTCGTCCTGGTATGGACGCTCTCATCACGGAGGAGTGCCTTGATGTGTTGTTTGCAATTCAACAGACTGCCTTCACTAGAAGATTTATTGTTTCTCCTCTCTCAGGATGTGATATGATTTTGGGGATTCGATGGTTTCGTGATAATGACGCTTTTGTGTGAAATTTGCGGCTAACACTAAAACTCTCAATGCCGACAGTGATTCTCCTATTGTCATTCATGGAGAGGACATTGCTCCTTCTCCATCTCTCATTGCTAATATGCAAGACAAGGTTGAAAGGATTCAAGATAAGGAGATTCTCTCAATCTCTTTTTCTCCACAGCATGACACACAGGATTTGCATGATTATGAGAAGCATGATGATTTGGATGACAATGACAAGCATGATCAAGATATAATTTCTCACAAGCAGGATGAGTTGCATGAAGAAGATTTGATTGTTCACAAGGATGATGTGTTAGTGGATGCTTTTTCTAGCGAAGCTAACCTCGTTGTAGATTCGAGCAGTCATGAAGATCTAATCTTGGCTTTTGAGTCGAGGTCCAAAGAACCCCCACAGGACGATTCGATCATCCAGGACGAACCGATCTTGGCTCTCGAGCCTTGGTCCAAAGAACCCTCACAGGAAGTATTGTGTGTTCGCATGATTGATACGCACGCATTGTTCGAGTGTTTCATTCGTGAAGGTTTCCTGTATTTTAGTCAGCATCGTTATGTGATCCCTTTTCCTAGGCATGACATATTGTATGTTGAGCACGTTTATCTCATGGATGAGCACGAATGTATGCGAATTGATCATGAAAAGCTGCAAAGTTTGTATGTCAGGAAGTCACATTCCAGTCACGAAGTTACATTCCATGTCTCTTCCTTGGCATGACACAGTTTCCGAAAGAGCACATGATAGTATCAGCACCAAGCATGGGCATTTCCATTGTGATTTGCCACCGTTGATTGATTTCGATCAAATAGAAAAGATTCGATCTCATTGTTTGCATATGTTTGGTGAACGGGTTGTCACTCCGTCTCAAGGTTCATCTACATTGCATACACAGTCTTTAGAGAAGACAAGATTTTTTCCTTCACTTTACATGGAATGGGTATGTTCATGGTTTTGTGTTGGACATAGTTTCAGGAATTTTTAGCCATGGAGATTCTTGAAGACGAAAGAAGCAGATCTCTAGACGAAGTTGACGCAAGAAAGGAGATTCAAACGACTTTGTGTCACTTTCAGCGCGGCCCAAAGAAGCAAGCGTTGCAGACCTTTATGAAGTTCAAGTACCGCTCGACCCACACAGCAGAGTGGGCCAGTGAAGAATCCCTTCCACGATTCCGAATGTTGTTGGCGATCTCCCTCGACGCCATACAGTTCGGTACCAGTACCTCACTTTGAAAGGAGGGAATGTCACATGACACATCCCAACCCTATGTGTCCATGGACAAGCTACACCATAGCAGGGTTCCCGTCAGTCAAGTCAGTTTAGATTAGCAATGATCTGGCACTTTTGTGAGTCTATTTATAGACCGTGCATGCCCAACCACTTAGCATAGATGCATATTCTCCGGTTTGACACAGCATGATCATCAGTATTCCCTTCATAATCCATCAGATTCAATCAGGGGATTTTTCCATTGCATTTAGCCTATTTTTCTATTTTTGGTTATTTTCACTTATTATTTTTAAGTGACTTTCCAACAAAAGTAGGTAGGGCAATTTTGCTAAGTTAATATATAAGCAAACCCAAGTTAGCACTTTTTGGCAGAAGAGGCAGCAGGAGCTTCCGCTCAACAGGCAACTTCTCAGCAGTACCCCCCTCAGCATCCCTAGCATTTCCAAGCCCTAGGCCAACCTCCGCCTTCCCTTGGCGTTTTCCCATATCCAGCCATCGCCCTCCAAGTCCTCCATTGCCTGGCGTTTTTACCATCTACTGGCAGCAGTCGTAGCCTTTTACTAACGCTAGCCTTACCAGCAAATCTTCAACGATTTCGGCCCTAAGGCCCAGCATTTTGGGATTGCAAAACCTCAGCATTTCATCATTTTTCTAGCATGGAAAGCACTGCCATTCCAACGTTTTTTTCAGCATTGATAGACTTGCTATATCAGCGTTTTCAGCAGTGGAACAGTTTAGCGTTTTCATCTTCAGCATGAACCCCGACAAAGCCGTTCATTTTCAACCATAAGGACAATAGTAAATAGTCATTTTCAGCCAAAGAAATAGCCATGAAATTCAGCCAATAAAGATCACAGATTTCAGCCTAAGTCGTCGTCATCGGCATAGTCCCATTGCATCAGCCCATTGCATACGCATTGTACACCTTTGTGCAATCAAAGTAGACCACTCTCGCCGACGAGAGGGGCCTTCGGAGGAGGGTTTTACAACCTCACGGGTGTCGTATCTCTTCTCTCTCCTTCTCTCAGTCTCATTCACTTGCACGCACAATATCCACTCACTTTGTTCGTGATCATAGCACTCTCCATAAAGACGGAAGGCTCTCTCCTTCCCTAAGAACTAAAAGGAACCTTGAGCGATAAAGATCACTAATCTTGAGAAAATACAACATTCATTCCGCTCCACCTTACACGGTAGAACTGTCAAAAACTGGCGAAAGCTAGGCTTCTTTGCCTTTTTCTTGCCCTTTCTGAAGCTTTGCTTGTCCATGTCTTTCTGCGAGTACAGGTTCTGCTTTTCTGCACTCGTCTGTCTTTTCGACTTTACTCCCTTTCTGAGAGTAAAAGCAATGGCCACACGCCATCTCGAGTAAATCGTATCAATCGAGTAATTCTTCAGGTGAATTACCAATCTCAGGTTCCTGTAGAACTTAATCAATCTGTTTACACATATGCCAATCTGCAGTTGACGTTTGTACTCTTTTTCTGGCAAACTTGTCCGATTTTTTTTTTGCCCAAATCTTCTTTCTTTTCTTCAGTTCTTGCGTCGGATCTTCAACTTTTCTTTGCCTTCCCACTGAGAGGTGTCATCTCTGTCAGATTCTTCACCAGAACCCATGTGTAATTACTAATCTGAGATTTTTAATGGCTTTATGCCATGTAAGACAGAGTGATGAAGACGGGAGCCCGCCCGATGCGCGATGTATGAAGGGTGGGATTGGCTAATAAGTTCGGGGTCGAGACACGGAGATTCTTTCTCAAAAGCTGCGTGCACTGTAAAAAGGATCGGATCCTTCGTAGAGTAAGAATCTTTATGTGCTCTGATACCACTATAACAGACTTGGAAACTCCAAGTGAAGAATCTACCACGACACGACAGGAATTCACTTCAAAACAGTTTACAATCTGATTTGACACCGGCCCGGCGGAGTTCCGTGCCAAGAGATATAATTGGCCCCAAAGATTGGCACCCCTTTCGGTATTTCTTTTATATTAAATCTGTTGCCAAAGTACAAGGGAGTGGTTGGGTCTCACTCTCAGACTCTGTGTCCGAATGCTATGAGAAGTGGGAGCCCAAACCACACCTATAAAGAGTTACAAGGGATACCAAAAGCAAAGCCCCAAAAGATGCCAATAAAAAAACTGCCCCCCCATGTAATCCCCCGTTTTGCGCCGCAACATGAAGAGGTGTCCCGGCGCAACATGAAGAGGTGTCCGTACGCTTTGCCACGTGTCAGAATTTGCAGCCGGATCAGCATTTCAACCAGCCAAGGGAGGGTATCTGTGTGTGTACAAGACAGCCACGTCACCAGTTTGTGACAACAACTCTCCCCTCCTACACGCAGGTATAGAAAGAGAGAGAGAGAGAGAGAGAGAGAGAGAGAGAGAGCCAGGCTTTGCCGACTCAATCATGGATGCCAACCTACTCACACACGTCCTCATCTACCCACGCCCCTACCTCACCTATCGACATAGCCTTGACCTGCAGGACCCAGTGTTACTCCCCTCAACAATACATTCCTCTCAGGACAGAGCTTGCTTTGTGAAGAGAGAGAGAGAGAGAATGAGAGAGAGAGAGAGATCTGGTCACGTGCAACAGACAGGCAGAGACGATGGTGTCGAGCGCGCATAAGAGAGTCAGAGAGAGATAGGTCGGTTGTCCACAGCCTTCCCTTCTTTCCAAAGACAAGCTTAGAGAGAGAGAGAGAGAGAGAGAGAGAGAGAGGCCTGCTCCAGCCACGCCCTGCTACGCCCCGCTGGTGTGAGAGGGAGGTCGGCTACACCGCCCAAGCCAGCCGTCGCGTCGCCCTTGAAAGAGGCTTCCCGAGCCACCTGGCGCTATTGGCAAGACACCGACATTGGAAACTCTCTGGAACCTGCCGCCAGTTTCAAAAAAAAGAAAAACCACCCACCACTTAAAAACTGCTTTTTCCAGAACCGACCCTACATAAAACTACCCACTTAAATCTGATCAAGATACCACTTTGAAACTGCTTTTTCCAGAACTGACCCTACATACTTATTAGTAGTCGGTTTTTAACGTAGTGATTGTTATTTATTGTGTGTGCATATAAATAGACTAATACCCAAATATGTATTAGTGATTGTTAACTAATTACATGCATGCATCACAGCAATGTTTGTAATGGGCAGGCAAAGCCTCGACTCTATCTAATACACAATTATTTGATGATTCAAGCTCTTTTCCAAGTGATGATAAAAAAAATGCCATTAAACTTGTACATATAAGCTTCATGTTCACATATATAGATCAAAAATCACTGTGTAGTTAACCGTCCTCCCTAGTTAATCTATGCAGAAAATCTAACTTTCAAGCTTATTTGCAAAATTAGCGCCTTAATATACCTCTCTTCTTTTTTGAACTAGCTTGCTTCTTGGGATCGGCAGCCGCAGCCACAACATGAGCCCTTGGCGAGATTGCCCCTCCCGAGCCGAGGAGCCATCCTGAGTCTATCATGTCAAGCACGGCACTAACTTCACTACCATCACTTTGCTCGTCAGTAACTTCTTTGTCCTTTGCTTCAACAATTTCCTCTTCTTTCACTCCCTTCGCCTGTAAGTTCCCTTCCTCTGTGTCCTTCGGCGGCGCACTCATGGCCTTTGTCGCTTCATCCTCTTTGGCATCCTTAATTGCATTTCTGATACTTAAGAGATCCTGGGAGTACACCGCTTCCATTTTGTCCGACATCTTGTGATGAAATTGGATTGCCTTATCCTGGGATTGGCTGTGCCCTACAAGCCAATCGGACATTGCATTCATTGATGGGGCTGAGACTGTGCATACAAAGGGGGTGGCTACACCAATCAATGGAATGGTGTCCACAAAATCAATTGTCCTTTGCAGCCACTCTCTTATCGACACTTCGTGTTGCACCCAAAAGTCAGCAGACATTCCAAGAACACCGCGCTCACGCACTAGCCTGAGGACAAGAGTCGACTTTTCTGATGCGCTTGTGATGGACCCTTCTATCCTCATAATAATTCCGTAAATCTGCAAAGTTTCATAAGCTTATAAGAGATGGACGCAGGTAGACTAATTTGATCAGGCCAAGGCAACCGATATTCGTCAAATTAGGCTCTGTATGAAAATATATAACCTGGTCATCCAAGGCAGTGAGCAAGCGCAAGGTAAATCTTTCAATTGGCACCACCGCCTCCTCTACAGCTTCCATTATGTCACCCATTGGGAATGGCAAGCTTGTCAATTTGCCCAAGCAACTATGGGTGATGACTATACAGCAAGACGCGACATCTTCAAAAACTCCGGATGCCCGCCTCTTGCTTGAATGGTCTTCGATATCTGCCACCTGCTTGTAGAGAACAATGTGCACAGTAATTTTTTAATTTAAGAAGATGCAATCTTGCACGTGATATATATGCAAGAACACCATGCATGCATATATTATAATTATATGTCCATGATATAATTAGAGTTGATCCATTATAATCAGGTATGCATGCATGCGTGTAACAGCCTCATATATATTGTGCATGCCTTGATAGAATTCATGGAGCTAGCGCTGCCGCAGGTCTGCGTGGACTTACAAGTTTGCAATTGTTAATCTTCTTTTCCAAAAACTCCAGGGTTTATAAGTGTCAAACTCACTTGATTTGGAAGACTGACCACACAGTAGCCCTTGTAGCCGTCCTCTTCAATATTATTTGCTCCCATGGAAGCTCGCTTTATCTGCTGCAATATATTTTAGAGACGTAACAGAAAAGAAAATAGATATTTTGTCAATATAATCGTAAAAAGATTAGATCAAATAGCAGCCGAAAACCGAGATTAGGCGCTAGAGCTATATTAATATATCACTAATAATTGTTTAATTAAGAGGAATGCGACACATCAATCTAAACAAAACTGGGTAATAATTGTACCTGGCAAGCTTAACACGTTATTACCCGTTTGCGCCAGCGGCTAATTAATTGACGCGCAAGCACATCCTTATCATTAAGGAAGGGCCATTATAATTAGTAAGTCTTGACAAAGGAGGCATTCTAGGATTCAAATTTGAATTGAAAGCTAAAATTTATTTATTTTTCTTTTAAAAAAAATCTCAAATGAAGCGGGATTGTAGCTCGTTTCCATTTTATCTCAACATGATGACTAGCACCCCTCCAATGCACACGTACACGTTTCGGCTTTCGTCAAGTGGCCTTCAGGACTTGCATATTGCGAATCAAGACGCTAGCCTACCGGATGTGAGAGAGAGACAATCTCGGTGCGAGATATATTATGGCATACCTTATTGGGAAGGTTTGAATTTAAGACCAGGTAACTATGACACCAAACCCATACTGGCGATTGTTTCATAGCTTCTACCTACTTTGGGGATTGGCTATCCTTCCTCGACGTTAGAGCCGGGTTGCACCCAGGTTAGTGGGTTGGGGCGGGGGAGTAGAATGCACAGAGTCGCACCCAGCCTCCTTCCGACGCAAAAAAAGACCACCAAAACAGGGACCAGCTCGTGTGCTTTGCTTTGATTGGCTCACAAATTCCTACGTTGGTGGAGGAAGCAGCTTGTCCTTAACCCTCACTTAATCCCTCCCTTTTTCAAAATGATAGCAGGGTTAGTAGGAGCATTCAGATTTTTTGCAAATGTTTTTGGAGTTTCTGAAAATGGCGAATATCTTCCCCCTCGGGTGCAATCCGATTCTTACTAGGCAATAAACAATAGGTAATTAGGATTGAAAATGGCCAATATCTTCCCTCTGCTCCCCCCACTGCTCTCGGGCCTGCTTCCCCCACTCATCTCAGGTGCGATCCAGTTCTTATCTAATATCAGGTAATAGATAATAGATAATTAGGACTGAAAATGGTGAATATCTTCCCCCCCTCCCCCCACTCCTAGGTGCGATGACCCGACTCTTATTAGATAATAGATAATTAGGACATACATCCTTCTCTTTATTGCGGTCAAGTAAATGGGCGTAAAAGTCTTGCCTCTCTACGTTCTCATCACTAGTACGATTGGCCGCCTTCGGCGGCTTCTCTCTCTCTCCCCCTCTCTCCCTCTTTATTGCGTGCAAGGGGCTTGTTTTTGTTTTGGACTTTAGCCTTCAGGTCACAGATTACAACACGTGTAAAGGGCTCCCCCTTCCGCCATATTATGTTAGCGGATTCGTCGGCATACATACTATGAAGTTTCCTACTTGTTGGTAAAAAGCTTGAAATGAGGAAGGAGTTTAGCAACCTTGCAAATGAGACACAATCATACGCAGTAGGTCCCCAAAACGGGTTTTTCCTGCTGGGATTAATGCGAATCTGTCTAGATGCCAAGCAAACTTCAGGAAGCAAATCAGAGGCGACCCAGGCGATCTGGCGTGTGTTAGGACAGCTGGCGGCAGTTACTGGTGGACAGATTCGCGTGTGTATGGTCATTTTATAAGATGCCGGATATTTTTACTGAGTAGTGCTCGCGACCTGGTTCAGTCCCTTTTCTCTGCGCACGCAAGTGGCTGTTGAATCTAACCAGGAGGAGGTAAGATCTGCTGTGCTTTTTTGTTTATGGTGTGGATTGTCTGGTGAATTGAAGTCAATAGGCTGAGAGCGTGCTGTTGTGTTTGTATTGTGCTGCATCTTGTTGTTTGATGCAAAGGCCTATGGTTCGCCTCAAGGCAGAGGCCCGCTGCAGACAGCACGCAAGTGAGAGGAATGTAGAGGCCCGCTGCAGAGAGCACGCAAGTGAGGGGAATGTAGAGGCCCGCTGCAGAGAGCACGCAACTGGGGGCAATGTATCAAAAAAACGAAAAAGGCAGTCATTGCCAGCTAGTAGTAGGAAGGGTTGAGAAGCCGAAAAGCTCTAGGGTCATGGAGGTTAGTGTCACGGTATCTGTAGGGGGTTGCGATATTGATGTGGCCTTGTTAGCTTCTATTCATGCATTCCTCGAAAGGGAGACAACTGCTGGTCTTTGTGCTGTTGAAAGAGGCGGCACTCTTTTTCACTTGCACTTCCAGATGGTAATGCCGCTTTGGACTAGCTCCTTGGTTGCAGCAAATAGGAAAGTGAAACAGTACTTGAGCTGGGATAAGGCTTTGCCTGGTGGGATGGTGCTTTGCCGTGCTTTGAAACAACGTAATATGCATACCTTCGAGGGTATGCTTGGCTACTGCTTGAAGGACCAAGACCAGTCGTATTTTTGAGTCGTGATGCACAATATTCATGCAGATGAGATTAACAAGGGAATAGAGTTGTACAGCTTGTATGGCGGTGACGACTTGAAGAAAAAAGTCTGTTTGACGCCTGCAAATATATTTGATAGGACATATATGTTCTGGAAGTTTAGATTGGGACATCCACTGGGAAACGATTTCTTGTCGACTGTGCACAAGATGCTAAAAATTGGGAAATATTATCCGTCATCGGCGTGGGTGACACCTTACCAAGGCCGGGGGATGCAATTAGGCAAGACAAAAGCTCTTTGGAGATGCATGGTTTATCCATCAACCACAACCTACCAAGATGTCGCTAGTATCTTCATCAACAACGATGAGTATAGTACAACTCACCCACGTGCCGACTGGTTCCACTCCCGCTGGCAAGGAATTGAGAGGTATGCTCATGAATATGCATAGGAATGATTTTGATTTTGCACTTTGCTAACTATCAAACATGTTCTCAACAGTCCAGCGAGCGTGCGAACTATTCACGAAGATAACTATAGTGAACAAAACCGCAATGATAGGGATGATGATAGCGACGGAGGGAGTCCGCAAATAGGCGATGAGTACATCCCATTGGTGCATAGTGTTGGCGTCACAACAGTTGCATGATACAATGTATTTCTAGTTCATTGTAATTGCTTCTATTTGTTGCATTTGATGAGACTAAAAGTTTCTATTCTGTGAATGCAGGGTAAAATGGACCAGGAAAATGAACTTGGTGGACACAATGACAGAGACGCAAGTAGACGAGTCATTGGATGAAATTCAAGATCCACGATTGGACAAGGTCGAGGAGATGGTGACAGTAATTTTGCACGAGGTCTCTAGGAATCAATCAGAGGGTTATCGAGCTCTTCGATCTGATGTCCTGGATGCAATAGATAGATTAAAAGACGCAATCGATGAACGTGAAACAAATGTCGCTGATATCCAGGTTTCCAAGCTAGAGGAGCAAATCTCAGTGCTGTGTACTGAAGTATCAAAGTTGAAAACACAGCTCAGCAAGCTGAATGCACTCCTATGCAGGCTTGCGAACTTGCTAAACAGGCATCTTGTCAACTAGATCGTCAACATCTGCCGGCGTTTTTGTGACCACAGTCTGGACACCTGCTGTGCTGGTGTGGATCTTTGTTATTTAGTGCTAAATATGTACATCCATTTTGGTTATTTACTCCCAGCATGTATTCCTGAGCTTATGTCTTGATGCAATTTGCTGATTATGTTTAAAATCGATGTCAACATAACAAAACGTTAGGGTTATATCTTTCGTAATCTTGAGATATGCTTTCCGCGTGAACAAGGCTAAGCTATCCATTTCCTCTACGATTTGTTGATTATGTTCAAAATCGACGTTAACGTGACAAATCGTTATGCTTTTGTCTTTCGTGATCTCAAGATATGCTTTCCGTGTGAACAAAGCCAAGCTATCCACTTCCTCTAAACTCACATAAGAAAACATGGAATCTTGCTAATTAATTAATGTAACATTAAGATACAGCCAGTAAGTTGGCACACATTTCTAATGCGATACTACTACAGCCAGTAGTAGTATCGCATTAGGTGGTTATGTTGTGATTTGCTCATCACAACCATTGTTCTCTTAGGGTGGCCCCACACAAAGGGGATAAAAATATTATGAGTTATCCCTCCCCTCCCCCTCCACTAACTGGGCGCAATTAGAAATTGCCTTCTTACCCCCTCCCCCTTTGTGTGTGTATGTAATTCTGTGGGGAGTTGTCACATCAAAAGTCTCTTTTTCCTAGTGTTACAAGTTACCTCATGCTGTGTGGGGAAATCTTATTAGTGTTTCAAGTGCCATCGATAGCTAGAGTATTAATTTTGATGGTCTACACCTTCGAACTCGCACAAATGACAATTGTTATGTAGCCACCCTATTTGCGTTTCCTTTATACAGTCACTTAGGGTAAAAGCCTCACGTTAAGGAAGTAGAAATTGTCCAATTGAATTCTGGAGCTATATTGTAAATTTCGAGCGCAGAATGGCGCAACCTGTAGCTGAGGAGATGGCCTACTTGCAAAAGAAGTGATGATAGACCCGACTGAGATTTCAAGCATCACGAGCGAGATTACAAAATCAAAGTGCAAAAAAAAAGTGCCCTTGTAGCAGGAAACACCTTGGGCGAGAAAGCGGACAGAGAAAAAGACGGGCTTGAACTCTAGTCGCAGCCGATGAAAGCATTACTGTGACGACCCGGGAGTTGGGCCGTCAATGCAGAGAAGCGTGGTGGGCGCGTTTGCGGAAGCTTGCGGAGAAAAGGGCCCGGCTCGGACGGGACCGGCTCGGGTCAAGGTGCGTTTGCCTTCAAGGGGCCTGGCTCGGACGAGACCGGCTCAGGGGCCCGGCTCGGACAGGACCGGCTCGGGCGAGGTGCTTTGTCTTCAAGGGGAGCCCGGCTCGGACGGGACCGGCTCGGGCGAGGTGCTTTGTCTTCAAGAGGGCCTGGCTCGGACGGCTCGGACGGGACCGGCTCGGGCGAGTTGCCTTCAAAGGGGCTCGGCTCGGACGGGACCGGCTCGGGCGTGGTTGCGTTCCATGGGTCGGCGGTCGTGGTGCGTTTCGCGGGTCTTGCGTTCCGGGTCCCTAGCCCCACGTAGCCTCAGGCTCCCCCGCACTCACGGAGGGTCATAGCGTGCCCTGGGGATCCTTGCGTGGAGTCCCCACGGTGCACAAGTGCGTGGAGTGAGGCTAACGTGTCTAGGTGGGGGGTCCCCTCCCGTGGCCGTTTTCGGGTGTCTCATACCCCTTATAATTACACGTCACTGCGAACTGTCCAACTACCCAAGCGGGCTCGTCTTGCCTCAGGTTCAACCTCGTAATAATATATTGGGCTCAGGTTCGGCCTTATTTTGGGAATTGTCCCGTAATTGGGGCTTTTACCCTCAGTATGGTGTTATTCCCCTCAAAAGTCCATTATGTGGGTCTAGGGCAAAAGCGCTAGGTAGTTGCCCAAAACGACCTTTTTTATTTCTTTTTAGAAGGAATCACCAAAGATGCTTATGTAAAAGTTTGGATAAAAGGTTAACTCAATGAAAAAAAGAAAGGGGGTAGAAAGGGGTTCGCACAAGAATCGTACGTGGAGGGGGTAAGAGAAGAAAAGCGACATATGTTGATGTGATCGCGAAGGTAGAGAGAGAGAGAGAGAGAGAGAGAGAGAGAGAGAGAGAGAGAGAGAGAGCAATGTTGGGGGAAAATTGGCATTTTTATTGTCATGCTGCAGACCTGGAGGTGCCAATGCGGAGAGAGATGGCCTGAATCAAGAATAGCAGGAGATAGAGGGATCGAATAGGCGCTCTCTCTCTCTCTCTCTCTCTCTCTCTCTCTCTCTCTCTTCGTGAGCCTTGCAAGAGATAGAGGGATCGAATAGGCGCTCTCTCTCTCTCTCTCTCTCTCTCTCTCTCTCTCTCTCTCTCTCTCTCTCTTCGTGAGCCTTGCAAGTATGCATGCAACAATGTAGATGTTGTATGTGTGTGTGTGTGTGTGTGTGTGTGTCTGTGTGTGTGTCCTTGTTGTGGGAGTGGAGTCGAGAGTAAGCAAAACCATTTCTCTGCAGTGGGTGGTGAGGCACGCTTTGGACATGTTGCGTGGATGAGAGAGAGAGAGAGAGAGAGAGAGAGAGAGAGAGAGAGAGAGAGAGAGAGACGCAGGGGGAGAGAGAGAGACGTAGAGAAAGAAGGGATCGCATGTGTCAGGACATGCGAGGAGACAGATGCAAATTTTTGTGCGGTTCGAGGTGGGAGACAAATTTCTTCTTGTTGTGGTTCACTGGCCGCGGTGAATGGGAGACGGAGGATGCCAACTAGGGCAGAACGATGGAGCTGTACTATGCGCAGGAGGTGTAGGGCACATCAACGTTCAAGTCCAGACGTATGACGGTGGTGAGTTCGTTTGCACGGGAGACAAGAAGTGCCGGACACGTTTGATGAAGCTGATGGGGAGACGAGGGGAGCAAGCTTTGCGCGTGAATGAGGGCTGCAAAATTTTTGCTTTGAGGTTTGCAAGATTCCCTCGGAATCTTGGTGCAAAATTAATTGAGTTTTGCAAACTCGACCAGTAGGTCTCCCAATAGTTGGACAATGTTTACTTTAGAAAGATAATACCCCCTATTTGAATGTGAAGGAGGGTGGGTAGATTGGCTATATTATCCAATGTGTAATCCTACGATTCGCTAGAACGTAGATTGAATTCCGGTCCAAGAGCGCTTTTGCTTATACAAAATGTGTTTTGCACAATTTTGCATTGGGACACACAAATCGTTGTCGGACAACTCCATGAGTCTCCTCAAGGAATTCAATGAATTCTAGTAGAAAGGACTTCTTCCTCCCCATTTTTGCACCTATTCTTTGTTGATTTACTGCCCTAGGCTGCTCGCTTGGAGATCTACCTTAAAGGTGCTTAGGCTGGTGCCTTTACCCTAGAGTCTTGTAGAGATGTCAAGGGCAAAAACCTCATTTTTTAGGACAAAGGTCCTAAGCATGGACAAGGGGGCATGACCTAGTGGCATGGCCACACAAAAACAATGCATGGGGGGCCTTCCTAAGCTAAGGGCTATAGGACCAGGGAAGGGATGGCTAGGAGGAGTGTTAGTCATTACCTTCAAAGGACTCTTGGCCTTTCAATGGTATCAGAGCAGTGTAGGTAACAATCATGGCTTTTTCATGGCTATGCATGCTCATTTATGGATTGTGTGAAGGTGCCCTTACATACAAGGGAAGCACTGAGATGAAAGTAGGTAAGCATGGCTCCAAAGAGGGTTGCCTTGGCAAGGTGAGAGTTTTTGCTTCTTCATGCGGCTCATCCGAGGGGCACATCAAGCATTGTGATCTCCTTTCTCTCTCCCTTGCACTACCTGGGTTGCATATTACGTTATTTACAAAACATTTAATTAAACATGAATATTTTTTTTCATCTGATATGTTCAACCATATTATGTGAATGCATTTTACGATCACACATCACTATTTTTAAAAAGATCGTATATGTTCTTACATGTCGATTAATAAATTATCACAATCAATTGATTAATTGATCGATATGTCATCAATTGATTGAGCTATCCATTGATATAGTTGAGTATAAAAACCCTAAATATTAGCAAGTTTAGCGAATCTCTAAACTTCTCTAAGCTACAAGGTTAACCCAAGCAGTGAAAGGTACACAGATTTACTAAAAAAATCATTATCAAAGAAAAAATCCTAAACGAGTTTCTTAAATGTAGCTCGAATATTGGATACACTAATTCTTACCTTTGAGCTAATAGAATATTGAAAATACATGAGCTCTAAAGTTTTTATAACTCCATCTCCTTTCAATACCTAAAAATACTTGATTGCATTGGTTAACCAATCATCAATGGCCTTGCTATCTTTAGTGTGGCATGGAAAATCCTTGCTTGCTAATAATTAAAGCACTAGGGTCATGTGCTAGGTGTAGAGGTTAGCACATCATATAGGTTTAGGGTGTCATGGATTAGGATAGTAAATTTCAATCACCTTCGTGGATCGGGGTAAAAAGTCAGATAATCCCTTGAGAATGATTACGTAACAACAATGTAGTAATTGGTTTCTTGGTTGTTTGAACATTTTCTCTTACTTATAAGATTGGCTTGGTCTGAGGAGTTCTCTTGGTTGTTCTCAACCTTCGTTATTAATTTCAATGTGATAACAACACTGTAGTAATTGGTCTTAGGTTGTTTGAGCACTTGCTCTTACTTCTAAGATTGGATTGGTGTGGGGAGTTCTCTTAGTTTTTCTAAACCTTTGCCATTAATTTCAATAAGTGGACAAGAGTAGTGCATTAAAAAAACCTCTTGGTTGTTATGAGTTTATACTCTTGCCTCAAGTAGGCTCTATTCATAGTAAGTAGGACATAGAATAGGGCTTTCTTGGTTGTTTTTGAGCAAATGCTCTTACTTATAAGTAGGCATAGATGGTATCTTACTTGAAATTCACTAGTTGTGTTTGAGCTTTGGTTCTTATCTCCATGTTCACGTAGAATTATGTTTTTAGGGTCTCTTGGTGTGCAATCCTGCAATTCTTCATTGTAATCTTGTCAAAGCCTTTATAGTCTACACACATGTGTAGAGACCCATCTTTTTCTTCACAAGTATTGGTTCCTTTGCTGGTGACTTTAAATGTGGTGTAAACCCCTCGGCTATGTTTTCATCAATATACTTCCAAAGCTCTACACAAGAACATATTGGGATAGCTTCTATATTGAATCAAAGGGTGGTTGAGTCCCTTCTTGCATTTCAATGGTTAATGCTAGGGAAGAATTCCCACATTCTTCTTTTCAAATACATCCTTGTAATCATGATACTTAGGTGGAAAGGCTTTCATACTTCGTCTTATGGAAGAGTCAACTAGTGTTGCATATATCAAGAATGACGGGTTTCTTTTGGTTGCATGCATGAAGACCCTAGTTCGAGCCTCGTTCCAACAATGAGTGGTTTGACATACTTGCTTTTGTCATGTCGTGGTAATTTTTTCTCAACACTTCGAGACCTCTAATCAATGTCTAGATTGTGTGACTCAAGCCACGATAGGCCAATAATGGCTGGATTTGCTAGGCAACATATGACATTGAAAGCTATCGTAAATACTTGCTCATATATATTGTCACCTCCAAAGGTTGGGTTTCATACTAGATGTCTCCTGATGCAAGTGGGGAGCCATCACTCACCTTTGCATATGTTGGAGTCGGTTTTTCCATAAACATTCCTTACTGCTTAGCAAAATTTTCATCGATGAAACAAGCAGTGGTGCCACTATCAAGTAGAGTTTTCACCTCCACTTGACCTTTTATTACACAAATCCTTATTGGTATGGTGAAATTTAATGTTGAATCAACATGTAGGAAGAGACATTATTGAGTTTTAGTTTGCACATGGTCCAAGTGAGGTTCGATGTCTATGTTTTCTAAACTTGATGGAGCTGTAATGCTTTGTACCTTAGGTTTTCTTTTGTTAGGACAGATTTGAGTAATATCTCTAGGTGCCCCACAATACATGCATATCCTATTTATTCTTCCTGTTGTGGTGAAAGCGGTTTGAACCATGTTGCATCAATCTGCATGGGTTTGGTGTTGACTTCTTGATTCCTTGAACTACCTTTACTAGAGGATATTATTGTAAAGGGAGTGGATGGAGCTGCCTCCTGCCTCTTCTCTTTCCTTCTTTCAAAGAGTCTATTATCAAACTCTATGGCTTGAGACATGAATTCACTTAGGGTTTGAACCTTCTGCATAGTAAGCAAGATATCTTTTTTGTTCGGGGTTTCCATCGTTGCATAGCTCCAATGACCAACAAAATTATCAATCTGGAGGGATGAGCTACCCGGCTAGGGCATGGAAACACTCACACGATTAGTGAGCTAATCATGGCAGCATGAATGGTTGGCTCTACGAGGTGAGCTTCTAGGCCTATGGAGGAGCTAAGCCACAATGATGGGCAATCTCCACATCCACTTCCCTTCACCTCCAATCAACCCAATCACACACACTAGCGACTGCAAGATGCACACAATAGTAATCCTATCATGCAACACACTAATCGCAAGCACACACACATAGATGTATCGAGCACTACACTCCAATCAAACCTACATGCACACACAAGAAGGGAGGGAAATCACACAAGATTAGAGAGGGATGAACCACTAATTAGTTAAGATCTAGCTAATCAAAGCATCATAGGCAATCATAAGAAGCATGAGAGAGGCATAGTGAAAGAGAATTAAGCATTGATTAATGTTAATCAAGTCACATGAGCAAGTAGAAGCTCAAGGACTCCATAGCCACACACCTCAAGAGCTCTCACCAAAGAGTGCTCTCAACAAATCAGCTTGAGAACCCTAATTTCTTTTACACACTACCTTATATACCTAGGGTAAAAATATGTAATTTTTGGGCGCCCAAGGCCTTTAGGGCTCCATCACTTACTGAATCTGCTACCTAGTCACACTAATTGACCTATTCTTTACAACTTGGAACTCCGATTGAACCCATAACACATTAAAATATTACAATGGCTTGAAATAAATCGAGAATTTACAATACGTGACCATTTTGAAAAAACTAGAAAATGTGTAACTCCAATCTTTACTGCTTCTTCATGTTGATCTTCGATGTGCATCCATAAGGCTCGGTCTCTAGCAACTTTTGTTAACTTACGTTCACTCAGTTAACATTCCCCCCTTCCGATTTTAGTACGTGTCCTCGGGAACTGTTGAAAACTGTCCGTGGAGGCTGTGGAAGGTTTTGATTGGTTGTTGATGGGCTGATTGTCTTCATTTGTCATTGGAATTGTTAATGAGGTTCAACTTGCTGCAACATCTTCATTGGTACGAATATGTCTTTTGTTGTGAGAGATGATGTTGCATTTGTCCATTGTAATAGCATAACAAGGAGGCTTTTGTTTATTTATGAAAAGTATGTACAAGGGAAGTAGAATGATGAGGTTCTAAATTAGGGTCTAATACTTGGATGACCAAAGGGAAAAACCTAGTGGAAATAAGCACATTATTGGGGTACTTATTAGCATTGGAAATATTAATAAGTACTCAAGGGATTATTTGCTGATAGATACGAAATTAAAAAGGCAGCAAATATGAGAGGGTAGCAATGGAACAATTGTAGTCCGCTCAAGGTGCATAGGTGGAAGCAAAAAAAGAGTGTCTAATGCATATGTCCAATGATGGGACATCCTACTTATGCATACACAGAAATGCATGGAAAACTGTGTGTTGTGCAAGAAAGATTTTGAGGGGTTCTTCAGAAAGATTGTGTTGCTATAAAATATGTGTTTGTGTGTGTGTGTGTGTGTGTGTGTGTGTGTGTGTGTGTGTGTGTGTGTGTGTGTGTGTGTGTGTGTGTGTGTGTGTGTGTGTGTGTGAGAGAGAGAGAGAGAGAGAGAGAGAGAGAGAGAGAGAGAGGGCCAATCCCGTTTAGTCCTACTGAAGAGTGTGTATGTCTATTTATGCTCGAAAGAGAGAGAGTGCTATTGATTGGCCTTGGCGCTTGATAGAGAATGCTCCCCTCCCCCCCCGCCCCCCCCCCCCCTTAAACTTGATCATGAACACAACATTTACTTCATGTATGACTTCTCAAATGTTGTTGCAATAGGCCTCATATAGTCTCCTCTATCAACACCTCTGGTTGCCAACATCTGATCTGCCACAAGCCAAATTTTCAAGTAAAGAGAGGGCATGTGTCACTCTCTCCTTCATTTCAAGAACTTACTTCAAGAAACATTTGGTTTGAAATCTAAAAGTGAAGGGTAAGTAGCACGTACAGTAATGGTAGAAAATGAAAAGACTTAGTTTTGACTTCTTCTGTGAAAAAGTCACAGTACTTAGTACTATATATATTTTTATATTTTTTAAAGTCTTTAGCAAGGCCATGGAGTTTCACTCCGGCCTTCAATTTTGAAGGGTGATTACTTTTGTTTTTGTAAAGGGTGGCTCTACTTTGTAGCTTGGGAAAATAACGAGCAACGAGTTGTGTCACACGTCGATAAGTTGGTCCGCCTCGAATGTGCATATACGTGTGCATGTGTACGCGCACGTGTGTGTGTGTGTGTGTGTGTGTGTGTGTGTGTGGAGAGAGAGAGAGAGAGAGAGAGAGAGAGAGAGAGAGAGAGAGAGAGAGATTAGGTTTCATTTTCTACGGCACTATCGTGTGTGTCGCAGGTCTGTGTGTGTGTGTGTGTGTGTGTGTGTGTGAGAGAGAGAGAGAGAGAGAGAGACGTCTTCATTATTTGTTGTAGCTCTGTGTGTGTGTGTGTGTGTGTGTGTGTGTGAGAGAGAGAGAGAGAGAGAGAGAGGGCCAATCCCATTTAGTCCTACTGAGGAGTGTGTATGTCTATTTCTGTTCGAAAGAGAGAGAGTGCCATTGATTGGCCTTGGCGCTTGACAGAGAATGCTCCCCTCCCCCCCCCTTCTTAAACTTGATCATGAACACAACCTGCCATTTACTTCATGTACTTCTCAAATGTTGTTGCAATAGGCCTCATATAGTCTCCTCTATCAACACCCCTGGTTGCCAACAGCTGATCCGCCCACGAGCCCCACACCCTTATACAACCTCAATCCTTTGGTGGCCGGGATGCCAAGACTCTCGATCCAATACATGTCCTACTCGCCACAAGCGCTTGTTGAGCCACCTACTCCTCTACCATTTCCTGTCCACCACCCTTGATCCCGACGAGCTCCATTTTTGCCTAGCTGCGACCCTCCACACCACTAGAGAGAGAGAGAGAAAGAGAGAGAGAGAGAGAGAGGAGAGAGAGAGAGAGAGAGAGAGAGAGAGAGAGAGAGAGAGAGTCCCAAATTCGTCTCCACACTTTCTTCTTCTTTTTTCGGCCAGTCAGCGGATGCGACAATGTTGAGAGCTCCAACGTGACCATCTAGGCTTTTTAGCTTTCCCAAGTTTTCACATCTCGAACTCCTGACATAGAAGGAAAAAGGGGTTTTGCAAAGGGGACAGGTGGCATTGCTTGCCGCAACAGTGCTCAAGGCCACGGTCATGCAAGGAGGGTCTTCCATTCAATGTTTGGGAAAAATGTGTCTCAGCTTAATATCATGCCGTTTTCAATTTCAAAACTGCCGGTTGAGGGCAAGAGGAAAAGGAGAAGTCCCGCCCCAAAATAGAGAAAAATAGTGTAAAAACCTGCAAAATAAACCTAAATTTCTCTTGGAAAATTAAAGGAAAGCAATTTTGTATGTTTGAAAGAATGATTTTTCCAAAACACTGACGTGATTGCGTTGGAGGATGATCATTGCCAGTCGAGGGTATTGGCCTTGGTCTTGGAGTTAACAATCGTTTGCTCATTTGGATCCTCCATGGTGTTACACACCTAATGTGGCCTCCCCCTAGAAATGATGATTCCGGTCTCTTATTGTAGGGCTACCTCCATGCACGTGCCTCCATTATAGGACTGCCTCCGTGTCATTTTGCTTACATTTAGAGCCTGGTCACTTTGGAATGGCTAAATAGTCTTCCATCTTTGTTTGCAAGTCAAGAAAATTGGTGGCTTTTCGAACATAAATGCTTGATTTGATTGAGTGATGAGACAGATCTTGAGCAGGTTCTTGCTAACCGAGAGTGCCTCAAAAGTCAACCATGTGAAAGGCTATGCCCATTTCGAGGCTCTTAATCACCACAATTAGATAGGTAGAGAGAAAAGAGCCGGCTCGTGATCGAGTAGAAAGTAGGCTCGCTGGTACACACGACCAGGCTCTTCGCCTCTCACATGTTTCTTTTTAATACTACAAACTACACACACACACACACACACACAACACACAGAGAGAGACATTTTTCTTCCTACTGACGTGGTTTGAGACCTGTTAATCTTGAGACCGACTAATCTCGACTCTCAGCTGTTAAGTTTAGGCAAACCTTATCCAATCCAAACATTGTTAGCAACAAGTCGTATGTTGCATAGCAAGTTAGAAGAGAGAGAGGGAGAGAGGAGAAGAAGAAGATCACAACAGACCTAAAAATATTAGCCGATGAACGTTGATTCTTGAAGTCAAGGGCTTGCATGCTCACATACTTATACAAGGAGAGGGGGACACAGTGACCTCAAAGGTTAACGCGCGCGCGCGCGCGCGAGAGAGAGAGAGAGAGAGAGAGAGAGAGAGAGAGAGAGAGAGAGAGAGAGAGAGAGAGAGAGAGAGAGAGAGAGAGAGAGAGATAGTTCTATTATCGTCCTGGGAGTCAAATATGACCTATGGGACCAAATGAACATGTCACGTGGTGTGAGTGGAGTTCATAAGTGACTCTCGATGCTCAAAATGGCTGAAATGAGCGTCGCAATAGAGAGTCCACATCGTGGTTGGGAGAGGAAGGTATGGAGGGAGAGATCATGGCTGAATATATGGGGAAAAGAGGACCTAATGTGGTCAAAAGCTGAGCACTCAAGTAGTGTGTGGTACTCACTCTCTCGCACTTGACGAGGGCATAAGGTGCAAAGTCGATGACACTCCTCGCCAGTGCCCCAACGTCCTGTCTCGCAGCGTAGAGAATGGGAGCTAAGACGAATGGAGGCAATGGTGCGGATCGCACTCAACGGGATGGGCTCAAGGATGTAGGAATGGGTTCGGTTACCTCGTTCCGAGAAGAAGAGAGATTTGTAGTTTGGGCAACGTGTGTGGTGTAATGGCTGAAGCGAGAACCTCCAGATTTCTCCCAAGCCGTGATAAATTGGCGTTGTAAGAAGGCCTCATTAACTTGGGAGTCGATCGACGCATCCTTGACCAAGTGACATGCATCCCATCTTCCAAACCATTTCTTGATATCAAGCATCCACCCCGAACTTAGTATTTTGCTCTTGCATGTCTTTTGAACCATTTGACTTGCTTCATATGCGATTCTAGGAAGTCGATGCAAAGGGCTACGTTGTGTCTTACGCATGTACTCCACAACCCTTTGCATGCCCAAGACCTCAATGGGAAGCAATCTGGACTCAAGAAGTAAGAGCATGTAGGGTGTTTGTGTCTTGACTTGGAGAAAGTTGGTGAGAAAACGCTTTTGGACATTCTCAAAACTCTTTCCAAGTAGACTTCCCGATGCTTCCACCCCACACTCCACTCCATAAAGAAGCACCGGTGTCACCAATGTGTCAAAGAGGTACTTTTTGAGAGCCCAACACTTGATCTCTCCTGCATTGCACATGTTCTCAAATGCATAATAGGCCCTCTTTCCGGCTTCCAAGCGACGCATTGCACAATCCTTCCATTTATGATTGGATGGAACCTCAAGGCCAAGGTACTTGAAGTGATCTACCACTTCAAGTTTCTCATTGTTATATACAATGCATGGATTTTCATCATTGAGGGTCTTTACAAGCATAACCTTGGTTTTGGATCCATTCACGATCAGCCCGCTATGTAGGCAAAAGCGTTCCAAGACACTCATAATCTTTTGTGCATCTTCTAAGGTATGTGCCAAGAGCACTACATCATCGGCATAAAGCAAAAGCATGATCACCGCATTTCCAATCTTAACCTCTTCTATGCCTTCTTGCTGCATAAAGTCAAGAACCATGCATTCCAATTCATCAATGAGTAGCCCAAAGAGGGTTGGGGAAAGTGGGCATCCTTGTTTGACACCAATAGTGCTTGCAAAAAATTCTGAAATTCCATCTCCCATACGTAATCGACATATCACTTTTTGGTAGATGCGAAAGACTGCATGCATAAATTCTCTCGACACTTGAAGGCTTTGCATACGTCTCCAAAGATATCCTCGCGGTACCATGTCAAAAGCTTTCTTGAAATTCACAAAGCAACAATACAACTTTTTTCCTTTCAATCGAGACGCTTCCATAAGAACTCGAAGAGTGACAAGGTGATCAATAGTGCTATGATGCTTTCGAAAACCTGCTTGGCCAAGTGCACGTTTGCCATTCTTTTCAGCCCATTCACTTATCTTCATCTCCATGATACATCCAAATAACTTTGCCATTAAAGAACCAACCATTATAGTGCGATAGTTGTTCACATTGTTTACATCTCCTCCTTTGTGCAAAGGTTTGATCCAATTTGCACTCCAATCATGAGGCATGCCATACTGAAGTGCAAGGTTAAACATATCGCATATCCAATATTGTGTTTTCTTGCTTGTCCATTTAATCATTTCAGCCTTGACACCTTGAAGGTCACCTGCCTTACGAGTAGCAAGTTTCTCAAGCGCGCGGCATACATCTTCAATGGTAAAGAAGGGAGACATAAATGGAAGGGAGCTACAACACTCCATCTTATCACATTGGGTTGCTCATAGAGATTCTTACAATGCATATACATATCCTCAAGAGTCAAGTCACCAAAGCTCTCAACGCGCTTGCCTTTTAGATTTTGCCAAAACTTGCCACATGCTTGTGCTTTCTCTTGTGCTAAAAGAAGTTGTTTTCGACTTCCCACCTTCTCCTCTTCTTTTGAACAAGTGCTTTGTATGTGTGTGAACATTCCAAGTAAACTTCCTTGTCTTTGATTGCATCCAATCTTAGCAAGTGTTTTCGGGCTTGACTACATTCCATGTCAAACCATTTCTTCTTGGTGCTACCCTTCTTAGACCTTTTGCAAGACATGTGTTTCACCGAAAAGCATTCCTTCGCACAAGAGAAAATTACTTCTTTGAAAACTTCACTTGCATTCTAATGTTGGGCTCTCTTGATGCTCTATCATGCTTAACATTTGGTCCACCATATCAGCATATATAAGTGCTCGTTTGAAGTCTAGACGTAGGTACAAATGATTCACATCATGATTGGAGGCTACATGCTCGGGCCGTTTACCACACTTGAGGTCAATACATAACATCCTATGATCCGATTCGGATTCCATTCACCAAGTGTAAAGCTTTGTATGCATTCTAGAGTGGCTTCCGAGAACAACATATAGTCAATCACGCTAGCCCGTTGTGCTTTCTACATGTAAAGTCATTGGTGCCTTGCCATAGAGATACACCATTTGCAATGAGCATTCCGGTACTATTGCACATATGTAGAAGTGACTTTCCATAGTGATCCACTTCTTTTGCATCATTAGAACTTCGATTATACATGTATGATTCATCCATTCTTCTTGAGACATGCGGCATGTCTACTTGTTGTGTGTCGTGTTGTAGCATATTTGTGCGAGCATTCATGTCTCCAAAAACAATGACTTCACCTTGATCCTTGTAATGAGCAATGTCTTCCTCTAGTTCAACAAAGGGTTGATCTCTATCCATATTCAAGCAAGCATAAAGTTGGAGTCATAGTGAGGAATGTAGCAACCGGCCACAAACATGACTTGACCATTTGGTGGGCTGATTTTCAGCCATAAGTAGCGTTTATACTTATCTCTTTGACAATGGAAACATCTTTCAAACCCTTTTTGGTCATACATGCTACGCCTCCTTGGCCTCTTCGTTGCTTTGCATTTTTGGCCCACATCAAAGAATGCACATCGTATTTGTCAAATCCAAGAATTCGTTGCGCATCATGCTCCCATGTTTCGACAAGAAGTATCACATCGGAGTCATTGGTAAGCTCATCAATGCCAATTCCCGCATTCCATGGATACCCGTTACAATTCCAAAAGAGAGAGAGATCATCCTTAAAGGTGAGATTGACCTATGGGACCGAGTACAACATGGAACATGCTCGAAGACTATGGATATAAGGGTGGCCACTGACAAGTTGAATCCATGAGGTGGCTAGGAGAGAAAGGCACGTAGACCATGGTATGGGCTAAAATGTGGGTACACCAAGTTTGATGTGATAAAAAGCGGAGCACTCATGTAGGGTATGATGATCTCACTCTCAAATTGTTACGAAATATAATTTGCGTACAAAAAGATACTCTCCTCCATGTAGTTCCTCAATGCTCTGTCTCACATTTAAGGGAGTGGGAGCTAAGCCAATTGGCTGCTATGGTATAAAATATGGGTAAGGGCAACCATGTGAATGGTTGAATACAGTCTACTCTCTCAAAGAAGAATATGCATGTGTGTATGTTTGTTTGTTTGGGTGTGTGTGTGTGTGTGTGTGTGTGTATTTTACAGCACGCCCTTTCTTTTAGCATGATGCCCAAAACTCTTGCAAAAACAAATGATTGAGTGAACTTTTTTACTTTCATTGCACTCACATTTTAAGGTGCCAATGGTGCCCAAATGTACATAAAAAACAGTATGCGACTTATATTACTAACATGCTTATGGTCAATTGCAAGAGACCTCAACATCCATGTGACGAGTCTGGTAGATGGAAGTGTACATGCTCGCTAGATTGAGTGAAATCCAGCCTGTAAAACTTGAAATTTATCCACATATAGAGACAAAGTTGCTATAGCTATGCAATCACCCCCAGGTCACACACCCATCATGAATACTGCCTTTGAGAAGCAAACAACACACTACTCACCAAATCAGTTGTGCATACCAATGGCAAAGTTGTGGTGTAATGTTGGCATGTTGGGTCATGGCTAGTATATGCATCCTAAGTGCCAACAAATAGCAGTTGATGAATTAGTTGACTCTGATGCCCCAAATTCAAGACCAAAACTACACGAGAGAAGCATGAGAGAGTTGCTATCATGACCAATGCCTTGATTGGTAAGGATGGTGAGAGGGGATGCTAATGCATCTAAAGAATTCATCATTCAATGCAAACACTATATCCAAAGAAGGATACCAGCTCTTTATTAGTCTATTTAGAGGGCCACTACCACTCACCAGGGTCCCATCTCAATTGTGTGAGGGGGACGTCTCTAGCCTAATCGCAAATTCGTTGCCTCCTTAGAGAGAAACATAGGATGTTAAGACAATACATCATGCGAAGGGAGCCCATTACTTAATTCATTCCAAGAGACCTCAAATTGGCCTGATTTTTCTTGAACTCAACACACACACACACACATGGATAGAGAGAGGGGGGGGGGGGGGGGGGGAGGGGGGACAAACTTGCCATGATTAGGAGGAGTATGTTGGAGCTTGGCATGACCAACTAGAAGGATATTTTTCCTTGGTCAATCCACAAGAATGTGGAGAGTACCAACACTTCATTTATCTCTATTTACAGGGCCACTACCACTCACCAGGGTCCCATATCAATTGTGTGAGGGCAACATCTCTAGCCTAATCGCAAATTCGTTGCCTCCTTAGAGAGAAAAATAGGATGTTAAGAAAAGACATCATGCAAAGGGAGCCCATTACTTAACTCATTCCCAAGGGACCTCAAATTGACCTGATAAATCTTGACTCAAAACACACACACACACACACGGATAGAGAGAAGGGGGGGGGGGGGGGAGGGACAAACTTTCCATGATTAGGAGGAGTATGTTGGAGCTTGGCATGACCAACTAGAAGGAGATTTGTCCTTGGTCAATCCACAAGAATGTGGAGAGTAACTACACTTTATTAGTTGTTCGATCTTACACTCGGAAAGGTAGACATAGTGTTGATCCAAAAGATAGATTTTTGCTTGGTTGGTGTGAATGTGGAGGGCACTTAGACCTTGTGTGTTGTGATACATTGTCATCTAGAAAGTACTTATAGTGGTGGTTGATGCACAAGTGTATTAAAGACCTATAAAAGCTCACATGAGAATCATAGGCATTTTCCCACATTTGCCTTCCCTATGAAGGGAAGGAGAACAATGGTTGCTTCAACTGATGCACATGTAGCCAAGGCAACGCGCGGGTCACATACTAGTACTTCTAAGATTGGATTGGTGTGGGGAGTTCTCTTGGTTTTTCTAAACCTTTGTCATTAATTTCAATAAGTGGACAAGAGTAGTGCATTAAAAAAACCTCTTGGTTGTTATGAGTTTATACTCTTCCCTCAAGTAGGCTCTATTCATAGTAAGTAGGACATAGAATAGGGCTTTCTTGGTTGTTTTTGAGCAAATGCTCTTACTTATAAGTAGGCATAGATGGTATCTTACTTGAAATTCACTAGTTGTGTTTGAGCTTTGGTTCTTATCGCCATGTTCACGTAGACTTATGTTTTTAGGGTCTCTTGGTGTGCAATTGTAATGGAATTTGCCTATTCAATTTGAGAGTAGCGGAATTTAATGAGAATACTTTCAAGAAATGATTTTGTGAGCATAGCGGGTAGACATAATTGAAGATAGCAACATAATCATAGCAATTAGTTAACTCGGCATAGACAATACTTTTGCAAGAGAGAGAATTTAGAGAACATGACAACAGTTGAGGACCGGATTTTTGTGGAGCCGGTCCCCCCTCCAATAGGCATTTGTATTATGATTTCTCCCATAAAGAGAGACTTGTTACAATACATTCTTTGTGTTCCTTGTGACCTAGGTGAAGCAATGAAGATGGAAAGCTTCATGCATCACCATCATAGCATAACCTAAACTTGAAGAAAGCTTTAACTATACCAAGCCTCAGTCCCAAGACCTCAAACACCTTCGAAGGTGGAGAGAGCTAGCAGGGAATGAGGGTAGGGAAGAGGAAGAAGAAACATTTCATACGAGAAAGAGCTAGTTCCTCACTTATCATAACTCTTGAGCTAGCATACATAATAGCATAGTAATGAAGAAGAAGGAGATGACAAGCTCAAGCATTGAAGCATGGCTCTTGGTTGGATTTGCACTCCATAGCCAAGAGTGTTGGTGTAGGCTCTCAACCTCTACTTGCTTGGAGAAGGAGAGGGAGCTCTTGCACTTTGCATAGCACACCATGAGAGTGATTGTGAGTGTGTGTGGGTGAGTAACCCCTCAAGCAAGCCCTAGCTAGCTTGGGTCGACCCCCCTTGTAGCTCATGCTTGAAGCTCATTGGACCCTCCCAGGCCTAGCCAATCATGAGCAGGAGGAATTACAAGCGGTAGGGGTAGCCTTGAGACAAGTGTCCCCCTTTCCTTTTTGAGAGAGAGGGCTAGATAAATGCTAAAACAATTAGATAATTCATGTAATTTATCATTGGACCCCTTTGAAGCTTAGCCAATAGGCTTCAAGTAGGGGCCTATTGGCTAGGGGCCTGACATGTGTCCTTGCTGCCTCTTCAAGTTGGGGCTTCCCTTGTGTGTGTGAGTGGGTGTTCTCTCTCTAGCCCCTAGGAAAAGGGCTCGCCCCCCCTCTTGTAGGAATGCTTTTGACTATAGGTGATCAAGCACCTTACTCACCAAGCATGACAAAGCACTTGAACTAGGGGGTGTTCCCACAAGCATCTCAGGCAAGCTTCTCAAGGCACCTCAAGTACCTTAATCATGCATCAAGTCAAGCACCTCAAGCATGGAGCCAGTCAAGCACCTCAAGCATGACAAACACCTCAAGCACGACAAGCACCTCAAGCAGGACAAGCACCTCGAGCTTGGGCCGGGTTCCCACCTCAAGCTCAACCCTAGCTTACCTAAGGTCAAAGGACTTTTACACACATTTATTGGAGGTCTTCAATGAAGCTAACCCTAAGGTCTTATTCTCCATTGGTTAGCCTTGCTCTTTGATAGACCATCTCCCTTTTGGGCCCCTTTACCATTGGCCCCGTGTTGAGATAGATCTATAAGCACATATCTATATCTTAACACTTGTTCCCGTTTATTCTCCCACATTAAGTGATCAATTTAATATGAGAAAATCATTTGGTTTGGTTAGATATTAGATTTTATGACATTACCTCTCCCTTGAAATCATAGTCGTCCTCGACTATGAGGTAGAAGAGATAAAGTCTTAGTCATTAGTCAATCGTACTTAGCGGGTAAAGGATCCCTTTTTACCCTACGACATCTTTCCAAGATGGATGACTAATCCATTTGGTGCTTGGGAGACATAGCTACTGCAAGCATGTCTGCTCTTTAGTCCATTTCATTCTCCCAAAGTAGAGTGACAAATTCTACTTGGTGTTTGAGAGATGTCGTCATCACAAACATGATTTTAAGCATGCATATTAGTTAAATTTGTGCACAATTAAAAAGAGGACTAGTCTTATAAGACAAAAACATGAGTCATTTAAAAGAAATTTGTACATTTTCTTACTCTAATGTAGCATTGTAAGCATTGACAAGGTTCATACTATCCTTAAGTTGTACTCCTTGCATCCATTTAGCATCTTCAAAAGGATTATTTTTGAACTTAATAAGATACCGTCGGATTATCTTACCATGTCGTAGTACCTTGTCTTCATGCCGAAGGACAGCTTCGGTTTTAGCACCTCTTCTTGGTCTTCAACTTCGGGAGGGTCTTCAATAATTGGTTCAGTTGGTGGCTCTCCTTTGTAGGGCTTAAGTAGGCTTACATGAAAGGCATTGTGTATAAGCCAATGGTTGGGCAACTTGGTTTGATAAGCCGTCTCATTGATGGGCTTCAAGATTTGAAAGGACCTAGTATCTTTTGCTAGTTTTAGCATAATACTTTTGATGGCCCGTAGGATTTTTTGCCCGTCGTTTGCCTTAATCGAGCCTTAGGAAACTTGAGTAAGACCCAATCATTTTCTTTGAACATTAAGGCTCTTCGGTGCTTATCAGCAACAGCTTTTTGCCTTTGTTGAGAGATGGATATAGCCTCCCTAATCTTTTGAAAAGATTCTTGTAGGTCAGGCTATACTCATCGGCGGCGAAGATCTTCCATGTACTTTGAGTAGCAAGGGACTTTTAGGTCTTCCCTCAATGATCTCAAAAGGTGCTTTTCCCGTAGAAGTATGTACAAGTATTATTGTAGGCATACTCTACAAGAGGTAAGTACTTTTCCCATTGTGAGCATTGATCTACTTCGGTAACATAAGTCTTGAGTAGATCAAGTATCGTAAGATTGGCTATCTCACTTTGGCCATTTGTTTGTGGGTGATAGGCCGAAGAGAAATTCAATCTTGTTCCTAGATTTTCAAAGAGACCTTTCCAGAAATTACTGGTCATTCTAGGATCTCTATCTGACACGATGGATGTGGGTAATCCATGGTGCTTGAAAATCTGAGATATGAAGAGAGTTGCCATTTGGTGTGCCTTAATAGTCTTTTAGACAGGAATGAAATGTGCTTGCTTGCTAAACCTGTCGACTATTGTCCATATTCCTGTATTCCCATGGATAGACTTGGGTAATCCAAAGATGAAATCCATGGATATACTCTCCCATGGTGAATTTGGAATAGGCAATGGCTGGAGTAATCCAGGTTGCTTCCCTCTATCATACTTGGTCTTTTGGCATACTACACATTTTGATACATACTCTTGTATGTCCACTTTCATGGTAGGCCAATAGAAGTACGTCTCTACTCCTCGGAGAGTAGGTTGAATACCTCTATGCCCGCATATGGAGGAGCATGGGATTCATACATAACCTTCTCACGAAGGGAATGGGTAACACATAGCCTATTGCCGTGGAGAAGATAACCATCCTGCAAGGTGAATGGTTCCTCTTTTTCCCCAAAGCAAGGGCTGACATTATGTCTCTAAAGTCAGGGTCAGTAGCATACTCATCTATCATAGAGGATAGATCATTGTGAGTAGCTATAGACACCGCATTAACTTTTGGTCGTCGTGAAAGTGCATCGGCAACTTGATTGTGCTTACCAGCTATGTGAGCAATATGGAAATTAAATTGCGAAAGAAAATTTGCCCACCTCATTTGTTTGTCGGAAAGCTTGGTTTGCGTCATGAAATACTTGAGACTTTGGTGGTCGGTTCGTAGGATAAATGGAGTCCCCAATAGGTAGTGCTTCCATGTATCTAGGGCATGTAGAACAGCTAAAAGCTCTTTCTCATAAATGCCCAAGACTCATTCATCACTATTGAGCCTTCGGCTCTCATATACTATGGCATGCCCTTCTTGAAGAAAAACCGCTCCAAGGCAATCACCACAAGCATCACATTGGACCTCAAATGGTTTTGAGAGATCCGAAAGCACAAGGACTGGTTGGGAAGTAAGCTTCTCTTTGAGTTTTTCAAAAGCATTTTGCTCCTTAGCAGTCCATACAAACTTAACGTTCTTCTTAGTTAAGTCATGTAGTGGTCCTGCTACTTGAGAGAATTTTGCTATGAAGCGTCTATAGTATGCACACATACCAATAAAGCTTCTTAGCTCATGTAGATTTCTTGGGTTAGGCCATGCTTTTATTACCTCTAACTTTGATGGATCCATTTGGATACCATCTTTAGAGATAATATGACCTAAGTATTGAATCTCTTGAAGGAAGAATTCGCTTTTCTTTGGGTTGAGATAAAGCTTGTTCTCCCTCAATGCTGAAAAATCACTTGGAGATGTGCTTATGTTCCTCCAAAGACTTGGAGTAGATGATGATATCATCAAAGAACACTCCAGTGAATTTTCGATATGGTCTAAAAATTTTCTCCATCAAACGATTGAACGTAGCTGGTGCATTAGTCAAGCCAAAAAGGCATGACTAGATATTCATAAAGACCAAACGTTGTGCGAAACGCGGGTCTTTAAGATATCTTCATCCACTATCCTTATTTGATGATAGCCACTCTTAAGGTCAATCCTACTGAAGTAGGTAGAGCCTTGTAGCTTATCAAACAGATCTTCTACCCGAGGTACGGGAAATCTGTTTTTGATAGTGATATGGTTTAGTGCTCGATAGTCCACACACATACGGTATGTCCATCTTTCTTTTGCACTAAAAGGACTGGAGAACAAAGGGAGAGGAACTAGGCCTCACCATCCCTTTGTCTACCAGCTCTTGTACTTGCCTCATGATCTCCTCTGGTTGAGCTTGTGAGACTCGATAAGGAGGCTTGTTAGGTGGTGAGCTTCCAGGAAGGAGCTCAATACGCTGGTCATCATCCCCTCGTTTTGGAGGTAAGTCCATAGGGATATCATCGATGAACACATCTTGGAATCCTTTTAGAAAATTAGACAAGTCTAACTCTTCTTGATTCCTATCATTTACATTTGATGAAACATTAGTATCTTTTGGAGACTCTTTGACAAAAATCATGTACAGAAACTGAGCTCTTCATTGACTTATCAAAAGAAAGAGGATTTACAAGTGGAATAGTGCGACCACGCTCAATAGCATCTATATACATGTTCTTTCCCCTGTAAGTGAAGTAAATTCTCCTTTCAGGGAACTTCATGGTGGCAGCCATGCGATCTGTAACATTTAATGGCCTATAATCTTATGTGTAGCGGAAATTAGCATGAACATAGTGGGCATTTCATTAGAGTAGATTCCTAATGAGAATTACAAGAGTGCTTGGGTGGAGAGAGCAACAAAAAGCATAACACCTAGTTAGATAGCATCGACAATACTTTCAAAAGAGAGAGAAATTAAGCTATTGACAACAGTTGAGGACTGGATTTGCATGGAGCCGGTCCCCCCTCCAAAAGGCTTTGTATTATGGTTTCTCCCATCAAGAGAGACATTGTACAATACAATTCTTTGTGTTCCTTCAAGACTAGCTAGTGCAATGAAGATGGAAGCTTCATACACCAAGCAAAACACTTAATCAAACACAACTTGAATTATCCCCGTTCTCAGACCCAAGACCTCACACACCTTCGAAGATGGTGAGAGCTAGCAGGGTATGAGAGTAGATTGAGAAGAAAAAGAAGTATCTTACGAGAAAGAAGTACATCTCCTCACATAATCACTCATATTAGCATAGCTTAGCTTAGTAATTAGCTTGGTAGAGAAGATGAGCATGCATTGAAGCTTGGCTCCTGGTTGGATTTGCATCCACATGCCAAGAGAGTGTTGATGTAGGTTCTATCTCACAAGCTTGGAGTAGGTGATGAGCTCTCCATTAAAGCTTGGGAGGAGATAGAGTATTTTCCCTTCACACATGGTCAAGTGTGAGAGTGTGTGTGTCAATGCCAAGCAAAAATCAGCCCCCCCCTCTCTCTTGGGCGAGCCCTAGCTGCTAAATAAGTCTGGCTTTTGCCTCATTGGACCTCCCCAGGTCAAGCCAATAGGAATTAAGCAGCATAAGTGATAGCCTTCTGACATGTGTCCCCCTTTCCCCTTTTGTGAGAGCTTTAGGTAATTAAATAATTAAACTAAACTCTCATTGGACCCCTTTGCCTCCTGGCCAATAGGAATCAGGCAAGCCATGGGGCTCCTGAATGCTCATTGGACCCCTTGGGAGACTGCCCAATAATCTTCTAGGAGACTTAATTCTCATTGGTTTCTTTTATTAAATGTTTTTAAATTAATTAAACTAGATTTACTCTAGCTTAATTCTCATTGGTCCACTTCCCGGATTTGCATGGAGCCGGTCCCCCCTCCAAAAGGCTTTGTATTATGGTTTCTCCCATCAAGAGAGACATTGTACAATACAATTCTTTGTGTTCCTTCAAGACTAGCTAGTGCAATGAAGATGGAAGCTTCATACACCAAGCAAAACACTTAATCAAACACAACTTGAATTATCCCCGTTCTCAGACCCAAGACCTCACACACCTTCGAAGATGGTGAGAGCTAGCAGGGTATGAGAGTAGATTGAGAAGAAAAAGAAGTATCTTACGAGAAAGAAGTACATCTCCTCACATAATCACTCATATTAGCATAGCTTAGCTTAGTAATTAGCTTGGTAGAGAAGATGAGCATGCATTGAAGCTTGGCTCTTGGTTGGATTTGCATCCACATGCCAAGAGAGTGTTGATGTAGGCTTCTATCTCACAAGTTGGAGTAGGTGATGAGCTCTCCATTAAAGCTTGGAGGAGATAGAGTATTTTTCCTTCACACATGGTCAAGTGTGAGAGTGTGTGTGTCAATGCCAAGCAAAAATCAGCCCCCCCCTCTCTCTTGGCGAGCCCTAGCTGCTAAATAAGTCTGGCTTTTGCCTCATTGGACCTCCCCAGGTCAAGCCAATAGGATTAAGCAGCATAAGTGATAGCCTTCTGACATGTGTCCCCCTTTCCCCTTTTGTGAGAGCTTTAGGTAATTAAATAATTAAACTAAACTCTCATTGGACCCCTTTGCCTCCTGGCCAATAGAAATCAGGCAAGCCATGGGCTCCTGAATGCTCATTGGACCCCTTGGGAGACTGCCCAATAATCTTCTAGGAGACTTAATTCTCATTGGTTTCTTTTATTAAATGTTTTTAAATTAATTAAACTAGATTTACTCTAGCTTAATTCTCATTGGTCCACTTCAAGGTCTTCCAATAGGAACTGGGCACACCTTGTGGGCATCTGGCCTAGGGAGCTGACATGTGTCCCTCATTCCCTTTGTGTAAAGGGAGCCTGTGTGTGTGTGTGTGGCTTTACTCTCTCATCTCCCTAGCTTTGGGCTCGCGCCCCCTCCCATGTAGGATGTGCAAAGACTTTTAGGGCACACACAAAGCATCCAATTTTTCCTAAGGGTTGACCTTTGGACACAACCTTTGAATTTGGAACCTTAGCATTTTGAAGTCTTAATGGGCTGAACCTTAAGGTCTTTTTGGCCCATTGTTTCACATGGCTCTTTTTGCAGATGGCCCCCCCATTGGATCCCTAATTTTCCCTCCTTTGGATCCCCACTGTGGCCGGTCTGCTAGCTTAACCAATATTCCGCTAGCTTTTTCTCCCTTGGCACTTCCCACATAAATGATCAGTTTTAATATGAGAAATCATTTAGAGAATTAGATATTGAATTATTATGCCATTACCTCTCTCTTGAAATCATAGTCTCCTCGACTATGGTGTAGAGAAGATAAAGCATATGCATGAGTTCCTTTCTTACGGTAGAGATCCCTATGTTACCCTACACATCATTCCATAATGGATGACTAGTCCATTTGGCGCTTGAGAGCCTGAGGCTGCCGCAAGCATGTCTGCACTTTATCCTATCAGTCTTCCATAGTATAGTGACAAGCTCTACTTGGTGTTTGGGAGACGTCGTCTCCGCAAACTTGATCTAACATGCATACTACTTCTTTTTTGTGCACAAATAAGAAAAAGAGAGTCTTATAAGACAAAAATTTTTTCATTTTTAACATTTTGTACATTTGCTTACTCTTGGGGAGCATTGTAACATTGACAAGTTTAGGTTATCCTTTAATTGTATGCCTTGCATCCATCTAGCATCTTCAAAGGATAATTCTTAAACTTAATAAGATATCGTCGGATAGTCCTTACCGCCTCTTAATACCTTGTCTTCATGTCGGAGAATGGACTCGGGCTGCAGCACCTCCTCGTGGTCCTCGATCTCCGGTGTCTCAATAGTTGGTTCTTGAGGTGCTCTCCTTTGTAAGGCTTTAATAGGCTCACATGAAAAGCATTGTGTATGAGCCAATGATTGGGCAACTTAAGTTGATAGGCCATCTCATTGATTGCCTAAGAATCTGGAAGGGACCATAATACCTTTTTGCTAGTTTAGCATAGTACTTTTGGTGGCCCGTAGAATCTTGCCCGTCGTGTGCCTTAATCGAGCCTTGGGAAACTTTAACAAGACCCAATCGTTTTCTTTAAAGCTTGGGCTCTTCTGTGCTTGTCAGCAGCAGCCTTTTGCCTTTGCTGTAAGATAGAGATAGCATCCTTAATCTTTTGGAAAGATTCTTGTAGCTCTCGGCTATACTCATCATCTGCACGAAGATCTTCCCATGTACCTTAAGTAGCAAGGGACTTTTTGATCTTCCCTCAATTACCTCGAAAGGTGCTTTTCCCTGGAAGTATGTACAGTGTTATTGTAAGCATACTCTACTAAGGGTAAGTACTTCTCCCATTGGGATCTTTGATCTACTTCCGTTACATAGGCTTTTAGTAGATCAGAATGGTTAGGTTAGCTATTTCACTTTGGCCATCAGTTTGTGGATGATAGGCCGAAGAGAATTTAGCCTTGTTCCTAAATTCTCAAAGAGACCCTTCCAGAAATTACTGTCATTCTAGGATCTCTATCCGACACTATGGACATTGGCAAGCCATGGTACTGAAAATTTGTGAAATGAAGAGGGTTGCCATTTGATGGGCTTTGATAGTCTTTTTGACAGTATAAAATGAGCTTGTTTACTGAACCTGTCTACTATCGTCCATATTCCCGTATCCCATGGATAGACTTAGGCAATCCAAAGATAAATATCCATGGATATGCTCTCCCAATGTGAATTAGGGATTGTCAATGGTTGAAGCAATCCAAGTTGCTTCCCTCTATCAAATTTTGTCTTTTGCATACCACACATTTGGAAACATACTCGTGTATGTTTCACTTTCATGGTAGGCCAATAGAAATATGTTTCAATTCCCTTTAGGGTAGACTGAATCCCTCTATGCCCCGCATAGGGGGAGCATGAGATTCATACATTACTTTCTCACTAGTGAGTTAGTAACGCATAGTCTATTGCCATAGAGAAGATAACCATCTTGTAAAGTAAATGGTTCTTCTTTCTTCCCTAATGCAAGGGCTGAAATCACATCTCTAAAATCGGATCAATAGCATACTCATCTATCATTGAAGATAGATCATTGTGAGTTGCTATGGAAACCGCATTCACCTCTCGGCGTCTTGAGAGTGCATCGCTACTTGATTATGCTTGCCAGCAATGTGAGCAATATGAAAATGAAATTGCGAAAGAAAATTTGCCCACCTCATTTGTTTGTCGGAGAGCTTGGTCTGCGTCATGAAGTACTTAAGACTTTGGTGATCCGTTCGCAGAATGAAAGGAGTCCCCAATAAATAGTGCTTCCATGAGTCTAAGGCATGTAGAACTGCAAGGAGTTCTTTTTCGTATATGCCTAGAGCTTGCTCAACAGGGTCGAGCCTTCAACTCTCATAGCCTATGGCGTGCCCTTCTTGGAGCAGAACAGCCCCAAGGCAATCACCACAAGCATCACATTGGACCTCAAATGGTTTTGAGAGATCCGTAGTGTAAGCACAGGTTGAGAGATAAGCTTTTCTTTAAGCTTTTCGAAAACATTGTTCTCCTTAGCAGACCACGTATACCTAATAATTTTCTTTGTTAGGTCATGTAATGGTCCTGCAATTTGTGAGAACTTTTCTATAAGAAGCGTCTATAGTATGCACACATACCTATAAAGCTTCTTAGTTCATGAAGATTCCTTGTTTAGGCCATCCTTTTATTACCTCTAACTTTGATGGATCCATTTGGATTCCATCTTGAGAGATAATGTGACCTAAATATTGAATCTCTTGCAAGAAAAATTCACTTTTCTTTCGATTAACATAAAGTTTATTCTCTCTTAAAACTTGAAATATTACCTGAGGTGTTGCTTGTGTTCCTCTAATGAATTAGAGTAGATGATAATATCATCAAAGAACACTCCAGTGAAGGTTCGATGAGCCCTGAACAGCTTCTCCATCAAGCGGTTGAATGTGGCTGGTGCATTGGTCAAGCCAAAAGGCATGACAATGTATTCGTAAAGACCAAATGTAGTACGAAATGCGGTCTTTACAATGTCTTGATCAACTATCCTTATTTGATGATAGCCACTTTTTAGTCAATCCTACTGAAGTAGGTCGATCCTTGTAGCTTATCAAATAGGTCTTCTCTACCCTTGAACGGGAAACCTATTCTTGATAGTGATCCTATTTAGTGCTCTATAGTCGACACACATACGATATGTGCCGTCTTTCTTTTGCACTAATAGCACAGGTGAGCAAAATGGAGATGAGCTAGGCCTAACCATGCCCTTCTCAACTAACTCATGCACTTGCCGCATAATCTCCTCTTGTTGAGCTTGAGAAACTCTATAAGGAGGTTTGTTAGGCGGTGAACTTCCTGGAAGAAGTTCAATTGCATGGTCGTCATTACCTCGTTTAGGAGGTAGCTCACAAGGGATGTCGTCAATAAAAACATCTTGAAACCCTTGAGAAAATTAGATAACTCTAATTCCTTTTGGTTGCTTTTATTTTCTTTTGTTAAAGCATTAGGTTCATTTTGAGAATCTTTAACAAAAATCATGTACACGGAAATAGAGCTCTTTATTGACTTGTTGAAAGCTGGTGTATATACAATGGGGATGGTGTTACCCATCTCCTTAGCATCTATATACATGTCCTTTTCCCTGAACTTAAAGGAGATTCTCCTTTCAGGAAATTTAACATCGGCAGCCAGGCGGTCAAACCATGGTGCCCCTAGGATTACATCCTCATGCTTGAGAGGAGAGATAAAGAAGTCCTCTTTGTCCACATAGCCTTGGACATGAAGCCTCAATTTCCCGATTAAGGGAGTGACTGAAGCTTCTTGCCCCTTGAAGGCACTGTCTGCGGTAGGACATCTCCCATCTCGTAGGATTGTATGCCTAGCTTGGTGGCTAACTCCATAGATATGAAATTGTGAGTAGAACCAGGGTCAAAGAGAATAAAAGCATCATGTTCTCTTACCTTTCCCCAAGCATGGCATAGAGAAGATCCTTTGTGGTGAGTTTGGTGAATCTCCTCCTCTTGGATTTCAACCAAAGAAGCTCTAGGAGGATCTTGGCGGTTATTCTTTTGGGGACAAGCGCGGTATGCATGCCCTTGTTCGCCGCACTTGAAACACCGGTTATCTTTACGATAACGCTCAAGCTCTTCAGGAGAGAGTTTATTCTTTCCTTTGTAAACTCCCTTCTTTTTAGCTTTGGTGGAATTGCCCTTAGGAGACTTTTGGACATTGTCCTTCCCCTTAGGCTCATTGGAACCCTTGTTTTCCGGGGGCTTATTATTTCCTTTACCCCCCGTTTGGAAATTGATTCGCGAGGCCACCATAGTATGGTGTATTACCGCCGATATGGTACGTGGCCTTTGGGAGTTGACATACTCCGCCATTTCTTCGGTTAAGCCCGCACAAAATTGTTGCTTTTGCTCTCCAAAATCCAACTTTTTGAAGACAGTGGCTTTGAGTTGTAGGTCCCAAAACTTGTCTACATATTTGTGGATGGATTCATTTGGAGAGAGCTTTAAGCTTCGCCATTCGGTGAGTACTTTGTCTTTGGCATCGGTGGCCAAAAACTGCTTCATAATGGAAGCTCTTAAAGCCTTCCATGTTCGTGGAGCTTCACCGTTGGCTCGTAGACTAGACCACCATTGTCTGGCGGACTTTTGAAAGTGCATAGCTACATGGCGTAGCTTAGAGGACTCCGTGAAGCCCTCATCTCCAAACGCCGCATCGAATTGCTGGATAAAGGCCAAAACTTTGTCTGTAGCACCAAAGGTCATCATAGGTAAGGAAAGAGATGCTCTTTCCTCCCTCTTTGAATTTCTTCAGCTTGGATGACCTCTTCAATGCGGCATAGGATTTCCTATGGCCTCTTCTTTTTGATGGTTCAAAAGTTGCACCATCACTTGCTTCAGAAGATGAAGAATTTGAAGAAGGTGGAGAAGAGGGTGACCTCTTTCTCGCCTTTTTTCTTGTCTTGATCTTTGTCGTCTTCACCATAGCTTTCATAAGAGGAAGAGGATGAAGAAGATGGAGAAGAGGGTGTCCTCTTTCTCGCCTTTTTCTTCTCTTGCTTTTATCATCCCTCTTTGAATTATGCGTGGAGAAGAGTGTAATGGTCTTCTCCGCTTTGGTGGTGATGGAGAGCGTTTAGCCCCCGTCTTCGTGGAGCCATCTCCACCGAGGTGACGGGAGACTCGCTTCTTTCTCGTTCCTTCGGTGGAGGCTCTTGAGTTCTCCTTTGGGAAGGAGATGCATCATCAAGAAGTAAGTTCTTGAGCCCTTCATATGGATTCTCTTCTTCTTCCCGAATCGGAGAGAGACCTCTTTGGTAGTCTCACAAGGAGGCTTCCTAGGTGTTCTCTCGTCATGGTGATGAGCTTGGAGAATCCCGTGAGCACGGAGCTGCCGTTGCACTTCACTTTGGAGAGATGGATTGCCCATGGCTTGTTGAAGCCTAGAAACTAGATAGTTAACAAGCATTGAAGCATCATTAGTAGCTTGCTCATGAGCAAAATCAAAGTTATCAACATTAATTTCACTCTCTTTACTATTGTCAGCCATTCTAACAACTTTTAGGTATAAACTTTTTAGGTGTACTTTGGCACTTCAAGCCCTAGTTGCTACTCCTCTTTACCCCTTTAGAAAAAGCACTCAAGCTACTGTACCCGCGGCTCGAATACCATTAATTGCAAGGAATAGAAGAGAGGGTCTTTCGACACCAAAACAGCACCGGCTCCTGTCAAGCTTCTAATAGCTCAATAGTGGTTAAGCCGTAGGTAAGCCCCGTAGGACTCCACTATTAAGACCATAGCTCTCGACGGTGATGCCCCGTTAACTGCACAAAGGCAGGCGCACTGCAAGGCTGAAAAATCCCTATTCTACTTACTCACAGGCAATTAATAATACCAACCATTTGTAGCTAGCTTGAGGACCTCCCTTCTTGAGCAAGAAAAGAGAAACCTTGAGCTCTGATACCAATGTAACATTTAATGGCCTATAATCTTATGTGTAGCGGAAATTAGCATGAACATAGTGGGCATTTCATTAGAGTAGATTCCTAATGAGAATTACAAGAGTGCTTGGGTGGAGAGAGCAACAAAAAGCATAACACCTAGTTAGATAGCATCGACAATACTTTCAAAAGAGAGAGAAATTAAGCTATTGACAACAGTTGAGGACCGGATTTGCATGGAGCCGTCCCCCCTCCAAAAGGCTTTGTATTATGGTTTCTCCTCAAGAGAGACATTGTACAATACAATTCTTTGTGTTCCTTCAAGACTAGCTAGTGCAATGAAGATGGAAGCTTCATACACCAAGCAAAACACTTAATCAAACACAACTTGAATTATCCCCGTTCTCAGACCCAAGACCTCACACACCTTCGAAGATGGTGAGAGCTAGCAGGGTATGAGAGTAGATTGAGAAGAAAAAGAAGTATCTTACGAGAAAGAAGTACATCTCCTCACATAATCACTCATATTAGCATAGCTTAGCTTAGTAATTATCTTGGTAGAGAAGATGAGCATGCATTGAAGCTTGGCTCTTGGTTGGATTTGCATCCACATGCCAAGAGAGTGTTGATGTAGGCTTCTATCTCACAAGCTTGGAGTAGGTGATGAGCTCTCCATTAAAGCTTGGGAGGAGATAGAGTATTTTCCCTTCACACATGGTCAAGTGTGAGAGTGTGTGTGTCAATGCCAAGCAAAAATCAGCCCCCCCCCTCTCTCTTGGGCGAGCCCTAGCTGCTAAATAAGTCTGGCTTTTGCCTCATTGGACCTCCCCAAGTCAAGCCAATAGGAATTAAGCAGCATAAGTGATAGCCTTCTGACATGTGTCCCCCTTTCCCCTTTTGTGAGAGCTTTAGGTAATTAAATAATTAAACTAAACTCTCATTGGACCCCTTTGCCTCCTGGCCAATAGGAATCAGGCAAGCCATGGGGCTCCTGAATGCTCATTGGACCCCTTGGAGACTGCCCAATAATCTTCTAGAGACTTAATTCTCATTGGTTTCTTTTATTAAATGTTTTTAAATTAATTAAACTAGATTTACTCTAGCTTAATTCTCATTGGTCCACTTCAAGGGTCTTCCAATAGGAACTGGGCACACCTTGTGGGCATCTGGCCAAGGGAGCTGACATGTGTCCCTCATTCCCTTTGTGTAAAAGGAGCCTGTGTGGTGTGTGTGGCTTTCTCTCTCATCCCCTAGCTTTGGGGCTCGCCCCCTCCCATGTAGGGATGTGCAAAGACTTTTAGGGCACACACAAAGCATCCAATTTTTCCTAGGGTTGACCTTTGGACACAACCTTTGAATTTTGGAACCTTAGCATTTTGGAAGTCTTAATGGGCTGAACCTTAAGGTCTTTTTGGCCCATTGTTTCACATGGCTCTTTTGCAGATGGCCCCCCCTTTGGATCCCTATTTTCCCTCCTTTGGATCCCCACTGTGGCCGGTCTGCTAGCTTAACCAATATTCTAGCTTTTTCTCCCTTGGCACTTCCCCACATTAAATGATCAGTTTAATATGAGAAAATCATTTAGGAGAATTAGATATTGATTATTATGACACGATCAAACCATGGTGCCCCTAGGATAACATCCTGATGTTGGAGAGGAGAGATGAAGAAATCTTCTTTGTCGACATAGCTTTGGACATGAAGCCTCAACTTCCCAATCAAGGGAGTAACGGAGGCTTGTTGTCCCTTGAAAGCTGCATCAGCGACTACTATATCTCCCATCTCAAAGGAATGCCCAACTTGGTGGCCAACTCATTGATATGAAGTTAAGATAGACCAGGGTCAAACAAGATGAAGGCATCATGCTCTCTTACCTTTCCCCAACATAGGAGAGATGATGATCCTTTGCAATGAGCATCCTCTTTTGGAGCTTCGATGGTGGAAGCCCTAGAGTCTCATTGCGAGAATTTTCTTGGGGCAAGAACGATGCCATGTCCTTCTCCCCACACTTGAAACACTTATGGTCCTTGCGAAAAGCTCAAGCTCTTTAGGAGAGTTTGTTTGTTACCTTGTAAACCCCTTTCTCCTTGGATGATTCTTGTTGTTGTTGTTGTTGTGTGTTGTTGTTGGAAGTGCCTTGTGAATTTTTTTGAGCATTGGATTTCCCCTTGCATCATTTTTATCTTTGTTTTCCATGGGCTTGACATTACGTCTAGCCCCTTGATGGAAATTGATGCGTGAAGCAACCATGGTGTGGTGGATTACTTCGGTAATAGTACCGGGCCGTTGAGAGTTGATGTATTCGGCCATCTCTTCAGGTAATCCCGCACAGAATTGATGTCTTTGCTCGACAAAGTCTATCTTTTGAAAGACAGTAGCTTTGAGATGTAAATCCCAAAACTTGTCTACATACTTGTCGATAGACTCATGAGAGAGAAGCTTCAAGCTACGCCATTCGGTAAGAACTTTATCTTTAGTATCGCTTGGAAGAAATTGCTTCATGATGGAAACTCGTAGATTTTTCCATGTCTTTGGGGCTTCTCCATTGCCACGAAGGCTAGCCCACCCTTGACGAGCTGATTTTTGGAAGTGCATAGCTACATGGCGTAGCTTGGAGGACTCTGTGAAGCCCTCGTCCCCAAAGGCCGCGTCAAATTGCTAGATGAAGGCCAAGACTTTGTCGGTAGCACCAAAGGTGCCATCGTAGGTGAGAAAAGAGATACTGTTTCCTCCCTCCTTGAACTTCTTTAGCTTTTGTGACCTTCGCCATGCAGGAAATGATTTGCGATGTCCTCCCCCATTTATCTCTAGAGAATAGCCATAACTTTCATCGGAAGAGAGGAGGTGAAAAGAAGGAGAAGAGGTGACCTCTTCCTAGCCCTTTTCTTCTTTGTTTCCTCTCTTGCCTTTCAGAGTGATGAGGAGAAGGACTATGGGTGCTCTTTCCTCTTGGGAGGAAGTAGCGATCGTCTAGACCGCCTTCTTCGTGGAGCCACATCTTCAAAAGAACTTAGACTTTCATTGCTTTCTTTCTCTTTGGATTCCTCCTCTCGAATGGGAGAGAGTCTTCTTTTGGGGGTCTCTTCAAGAGGCCTCCTAAGCTCTCTTTCTTCTGGGAGAGGAAGGGAAATTCCATAAGCACGAAGTTGTTGAGTAACTTCCGCTTGCAAAACAGGGTTGCCCATAGCTTGTTGCAACCTAGTGTTGAGCCAGCAGAGGATCACACCCACATTTTTGCTCACACTCATTATTTTGAAACCATTGATTGTAATAAATGTCTTTCCGACATTAATTTTGATTTGAGCCATTCATTAAGTAACGGGACTCAATTGAGTTTCCAGCTTGTAATCCCGAAGTAATTTCACTTGCTGATGTAATTAGTTAGAGATATTCTCACCTCCAAGGCTAAGGTATATAAGCCAAAGTTTTTGTAACCTAAAGGATTCAGATTATTAATCAAAGTGAGTTTTTGAGCACCGTGACTGTGTCTGAGAGAGAGTGAGAGAGAGAGAGTCTTATCTACTTGCTACGCGAGCTACAGAGCCGCAAGTGGAGAAGCGACACCGCCATTGTGTTAGCAACGGCGAGAGCTACGCACAGATACCAAGAGTGCGTGCTATCGGCTTCTGTGTGTGGTAAGTTCCTACGAGATTCGGTGTGAGTTTTCTTCCAACTCGTGTGTCGGAATGGAGCGTGCAACATATCTATAGAACCACAACGAGTAGAGCTACACATTAGTACCATCGGGGTCAAGTTTCGATCACCTGTATTTTTTGGCCTGTCTGCATACGCGTTTACCGCACGGAGTGGTTATAGGTTGATTTTGCAGTTCAAGTCTTTAGGGTGTTGTTCTTACCTAGTGAATAGACTTCCCCTTGAGTTTGAGATCGATTCAATGATTCTAGATCCTGTTTCGTATAGCATTCGTTCGTAGTACGGATTTCAGTCACTTGCGTATTTTAGAACTTAGATTTGATTTCCTTAGTAGTGATTGTCATTAGAAGGTCGAGTAGGTGATTTGACACCCACCTAGTTGTTTCCATGCGCCTGCGGGTCAAGCTCCGTCCTCGTCTGACAAATTCTGTTGTTGGTTGAGTTCTCGCTATTTAGCTTCTGCTAGCGGCGTAACCGCCTTAACATTTGGCACCGTTGCCGGGGACGAGAGCCCTAAGTAGGTGACCTTAGACTAATCCTACGAGGTGAGTCGTATAAACTACTTTGTATACTTTAGTTAGAAAAGATCTAGGAGTGGTGGACTCCGAAGATCTTGAGAGATACTAGGAAGTGGGGTATTCCTGGGTCTTCCGTGTTGACAGTATTTTTAGTTTAGCTTAGATTTGTTTGTTGTTTTGTTGGTGTTGAGTAGTTGTTGATAGAAGAAGAATTTGCTAGTCCGTGAGTGGCAATGGATCTCTTTAAAATCACAATTACCAAACCCATTTTATGATTAGGAATAGCTTAGGTAGGACTTCATTTGATCCTAATCTGGAGCTAGTAATCATTGGAGTATTTTCTTGATATGGTTGATTGCATGTTAGATCACTAAACCGTCGAGTTAGTAGTGAAACTTGCAATAAACAAAAGTCAGAGAAATTTTCTGTGTATCTGGGAGTTGCTGAGCACTTGAGAAAGCTTTAGGAAGGATTCTGTGCCAAAAAACTGGAAATCTGCAACTTTAGACATCATACGCGTATGATGTCTAAATGACCAAACAGAGACCAAAACAGAAATTTAGACTTTACCAGAGTGTTCAAAAGGGGGGTTATACCCTAATTTCAACTTAAAACAAGAGCATTAACACTCAAAGAAACCCAAAAAGACAAGTAGGAGTCCAAGAAACGCAAAGAATAGGAAATTTTGGATTCAGATCTTGTTTTTACATTCAAACCTGACAAAAACACTTGAAACTCAATTATAAACATTGGAGAAGGCTTAAAACCAAGAATAGTCAAAATCTGGAACAAAAGACATCATTCGCGTATAATGTCTTTTAGCACATCCACTGCTTATTTTTGATATCTGACCTGACAAGATTGTTACAAACACTGTAGAAAGCATAAATATCAAGTCTTGACCCAAATTGATGAAAAAGACATCATACGCGTATGATGTCTTTTACCTAATTTTGGACATATTTTGTTACTTTGCCAACACAGATCCATTGTAATAGCTGTCTAGAGGTTATATTTCAAGTTTCATCCCATTTGGATCACAATTGACCCAAAATAAGTCAAAAGCGGAAAATTGCCAAGAAAAGCCTAAATTAGCCATAACTTGCTCAAACAGAGTTCAAACTGAATTTTGTGAGTGGACAGAGCATAAGGGGGCTACTGAGAGTGAGCATAACCAAAATAGTCCAAATCTGTGAAAAAAGACATCATACGCGTATAATGTCTTTTTCAGCATAACTGCAACAAAATTCTCACTTGTTGAAACAGAAGTTGTCCAACTGACAAGAGTAAACAATTGACCAAGTATCAATCAGTTTGGATCAATTCTGACCACAAAAACTTGGGAAAACAAATTTCCGAGACGGAAAAGTTAAAGTCCTTTAGGGGAATTGATGAATTTGAGATCGGACAGGAATCTCCAGAATAACCAACCAAAACAAGGGGAACAAGCAAGTGTCATATTAACCGAGGGAAGTGTGAACCAAAGTTGGGTGCAACCATTAGAGCCGATCTTTGAAGGAAGTGTTTCTGATACTTCTTCGGAGAGATTTTACGAGATTTTCACCGAACACTTGGAACACTTGAACCTGAACAACAGAGAAAATATGGCAGCAGGATCATCAAACCCTTCCGCCACAATGAAGCTATTGTTCATAAAATACTAGTACGACAATGAGCAAGGTGCCAAGATCTACAAAGATGGAATGGACCGCTATTGTGTAAAGATAGAAGAGAGACCTAGTGAGTTCAAGGACTTAGTGCCTGTGAGCTATAGCGGAGATAGATATCTAGATGACAAGGGTACCATGTTCTTGGTAGTCCTAAACCCTAACATTGTGGACAAGTGGGGATTGATGGGCACCAAAGCCAAAGTAGATGAAGAACTTGAGGAGAAAGCACCAATAATGAACTTCCCTGATGCGAGGTTAAGAAGAGAGAATGAAACTACAAGATCAACACTGATAACATCTATGTGGGGCTATACAAATATAATAATGGGGAGCAAGATCTCTATTATAGATGCGAAGAACCCTACACCGGAGAGTTGACAGACCAAAAAAGACTTTATGTCTTTACCTACACAGAGGGATCGGAAGTGAAAATTGCCGCTTACGACAAGTATGGGAGGCAATACTCAACAATGGGCAAGAAAGAATTAGAAGGATATACATACTTTGGGGGACCACTACATCAGTATTATGTTACTTCTCGCTCACAAAGACCAGCACCAACAAATGGAGTGCAAAACCCAATGACGACAAGAGGACAAAGAACTCAAGCTGCTGACTCTTTCAGTCAACCTCAGTACTCGAAGCCCGGACCAATGGGATCATTACATTCCAGAGAGTCAATGGATACGAATCGAGGTAGTGCAATTCCAATCCCCACGTATACCACTCCAGGTCCAAGCTTCGAAGCGGAACCATCACATTTACCTCCTAGTAGTAGATTCAGGGCAGGGGAACCGACAAGGGTAACCCATGAAGTCCATGATGCTAGAGAAAGCTTTAGCCGGGACACAAGAGCAATGAGATTGGTAGCAGACCATAGACATATGAGACCATCTCAAGTAGCCAAGTGTATGCCAAAGAAGTATGGTGGTTCACGAGATCCGTATGCACATGTGTCACTCTTTAAGCAAGTCTTAAGAGCTGAGCAGATAACAGATTTCCATACACAATACGAGGGATTTGGTCTTACTCTAGAAGGTACGGCATTGACATGGTTTCAACCACTGAACATAGGGGGATTCCATGACATTGACCATTTGCTAAGAGAGTTTGCTGAGGAATTCTCAAAACGAGGGATTAAGCACAATATGGTCTCACAAATATATGCTTTTAAACAGAGAGAACACGAAAAAGTGAAGGAAGCTTCACTTCGCTTCAAACAATACATTGAGAGATGTCCAGTACGTGAACGACCACAAGATGACAGACTATCTGTTCTCTTTATTGAGGGATTGAGAAACGACACTCTCAAGAAGGACTTGCACTTGAAAGCTTGTACAAGTTTCGAGCAAGTAACGAGAGAAGCATTGTACTTAGTGGATAACTGTACGGTTTATGGAGAGGTGTCAGCGGATACAGATTTTGCATCCAGTAGCTCTTCCTCCGTAGCGAGCGAGACTACCACTAAAAAGAATGTTCAAACAACAACCATGTCAAATGTAGAGCAAATGATAGAAGAGGCTCTAAAAAGGATGGCACCATACCAAAAACCATTGCCAAAACCACTGAAATGGTGTGCTATTGAACAAAAATGGACAAACCATCCAACAGAGGAGTGCTATTACAACAAAGGGTATGTAAGGGAGCGTCAGTATGCACCTCCTGCTCAATTAGCACCACCTCAGGTACATCCAGTACCTCGATACCCAACGGGAAATGTACCAGGACCTATGGGGATAGAAAGACCGCAACCGGTATTGGGACAACCACCTTTACCAGGAGCAAGACCAGTGGGCATTAGATATGCACCAACCTTAGAGAATCAGGAAGAACAAGCCTTAGTGCCTGTTCAAGCCTATTATGAAGAATCTGGTGCACACATGTCTCCAACTGTGTATTACCCACCAGAAGAACCCAAACAACCAGAACCATGGGGCATGATGGGGAATGTTGGAACACCAACAGTTATAAGTGCTTCTGATGAAGAGAGATACAATTTGGACGCAAGAACATTGATGTTCATAGCTCATGGAGGGTTAACAGGACAAAGACCATCCTATCCACAAAGGACGAATCAAATGGGACCAAGACCAGCACTAGGACCCTGTTACAAGTGTGGAGGTGACCATCTGATGAATGTTTGTCCACATACGGAAATCATTAGAATTAACGCTTATTGCACTGAGTGTGGGGTTACTCACTTCATTGAGGATTGCTCAAAGAATCCAAACAAAGTGCAAAAGACGACATTGAATATGCTAGAAACTATTCCTACCAGCAGTGGGTCTGAAAATGAAACTCTAATACCAACGCAAGTTGTTACTAGAGCTCAAGCTAAGAAAACCACTAGAGAACCTGAGAATGGAAAGTTAGCGACTGAAGTGGTTAGTCAAGGACCGCGGAGTCAGAGAAACACATGGAAAGCTAGAAAAGCATGCATGAAGTTGAGAAAAGAACGTGAAGACGCTATTCTAGCTGAGGAACTAAAGCGAACTAAAGATAGAATAGAAAAACTTGAGAGTCAAAACGGGAAACGAGAGATGAGCCCGGAAAGAACGAAACAAAAGAGTATCAAAGAAACAACGAGCTTAAGCTCAGGGGGATCAGTGCTAGTTGACAAAGTACACGAACCATTGGATGCACTGATGAGAGCTTACGAAGCTAGGTTAAAGAACAACCAAACACAAGAATAGAGGTGGATGACATACCCAAACGCAGAATTGGAAAAGCAGAGACTTGAAATGTGCCAGAGAATGATCGAGACTGCACAAGCCTTATTAGAACCACCAAGAGAAACAATGAATTGTGGAACGAAAAACCCAATTCAGCAAGAGACTATCGTTTCACGGGTAGTTGAAAAGAATCCCAGTGCACAAAAGCCTGAAAATACACACAAGGATGACCGCATAGTATTGAACACAACCGATCAGGAGATAGAGAGTTTTCATCTAGTCATACAGAGGATTTATGGAAAAGATGAGAATTACAATGAATTTTGGAAACAAGTGAGAGAGGCAAACTTTGCAAACGAGCTAAGTTGCCAAGCTAATCAGACAAATTGGGAAAAGGACATCAGGAATCCTCCCATAGTGGAATTTGAGGCAGGATCTCAAGTGGACTTGGATCTGCAATCTTACTGGGGAGATGGGGCTCTGTTAGAACAATGGAGAGCAAACCTCACTCACTGAATACCTTACCTTCATACTTAGGAGAGTATGAAGCAAAATCCGAGATTAGAGCACTTCCCTCACGAAGAATCTCATCAGAAAAAGTCATGGACTCGCAAAGATTGATGGAGATCTTGTCAACACCAGTGACATGCACTATCACTCTAGCTGAGCTTTTGAGGCTAAGACCACATATGTGGACCACTGTAGGAAAATGCTTGGAGAAATTTGGGATAAAAGACCCAACATCAAGACTGCAAGAGGGTATACAAGAGCTGAGCAAACCACAAAAGAACGCTAAGCCTGTACCCTTAAACAAGGTCGGAGAGTATTGCGAAGGTGAAGAGGGGAATACAACCTTACCAGTTGAATTCCAAGGAGTGAACACGAGGGCAATACTAGACAGCGGAGCTGGGGTAGCCATTGCTACAAAAGAAATCTGGAAAAAATGGGGGAAACCAGCAATAAGGAAGACTAGGTTGAAACTCCAATTAGCAGATGGATACATGGAAAAACCTATGGGGTTATTAGAGAAAGTCGTAGTGACTTCTTGCGGCATTGAATACGAACATACTTTTGCTATTGTCGATTTTGGCAAGGAGAATAACTATGATATCATACTGGGAAGACCATTCATGAGACAATTGAAAATGGTCCAGGATTGGGGCTACGATCACATATACCTGAGAAATAAGGAAACCACTACACGTGTGAACCTGAGAGACCATAGCTACAAAGATGTGAACCGAACACCGGTAGAGGAGTTTGATTCACCTACTATGGCGGGATCCGAATTTCCAGCTTGGTTAGGTAATCTTAAGGAGTTATGGATGTGTGGGGCCTCGAAATGTGGAAGTCTGAGGCGAGAAGAATATGTTTTAGAAAGGGCTATCGAAGACGAAACTTATATAGGAGAACCCTTTCCAGAGGACACGCTTGAACCATTAGAATGGACACACATTCTAGCAACCCTAGATGTTTGTGCAATTCCGGATGGTCCCACAACAAAATTTTGCGACAAGGACGGGTACGACGTGGTTCCGTACTTCATGTTGAGAACTGTACTCGAAAAAGAAACTGAAAAGAACGATACACTGGAAAAGGAAGATGAAGAAGAGGTGTTTCACGACATTCCCGATCATCCAGAGTGGGAAAATGAAGCAGACAACGAGTCAACGGACAATTCAAGCGGAAACGAAGAAACTATAACGGATGTCACATTTTATGATTTTCCGAACCAAACTAAACAACGCCAGAAACGCTATAGAGCAAAGAGAAAAACAAAGGGGGTTAGAACCAATCCGATGCCTAGAATAAGAGGAAAAAATCAATTCCTAATGCTAGTAAAGGCGGAAGATTGTGTTAAGGACAAGATTTTTGGAAGAATGAGAGGCAATGATCAAAAGAGCTTACGAAAAGACAAAAGAAGCTCAAGAAATCAAGTTCAAAGGAATGAAACGAAAACTGAAACAGAAAAATCAGAAAAGAACAAGCGCAACAGAGAACACACGGAGTCCAAGTTAGAACGTAGAAACAAGTACAGAGAGCTCAAGAAAACTCTGAAAGAAGTTTGGACGACAGAAATTGAGAGTGGAGAGGACGAAAACGCCAAAATCAAGGAAAACATGGATGTTCCCTCTCACTACAGGAAATTCACAATAGAGGATAGGAAGGTGGTATTAACCCAACCTATTCGAGAGAGAAGGGAGAACGAATCTTATGACGGACCGGAGATGCAAAAAAAGTTGATTTAGCAGCTCCAGGTGAGACACCTAGACCGTGTACATAGCCACAGATTTGTCTCCAGGCGAGGAAGAGAGACTTTTGAGTCTTCTCAGAGAGTACAGGGATGTGTTTGCATGGTCTTATAAGGACTTAAAGGGAGTTGACCCATCGATATGCCAACACACAATCCCACTAAAACAAGATGCAAAGCCTAGCAGACAGAGACCATACACATATAATGATACGTTTGCTAAGCGAATCAAAGAAGAGATAGATAAGCTAATGGAAGCTGAATTCATATACGAGATTGAACACACCGATTGGGTATCCCCAATTGTGGTGGTACCCAAGAAGAACGGAAAACTCCGAGTGTGTGTCAACTCAAAGAAAGTGAATGCTGCAACAATTAGGGACAATTATCCCCTGCCGATAACTGATCATGTTCTAGAGCGTGTATCAGGGAAAACAACATACTCCTTTCTTGATGGTTTTTCAGGATATAACCAGCTAGCCATAGCACCGCCAGATCAACATAAAACAGCTTTTGCAATGGAGTGGAGAATTTATGCTTATCGGGTTATGCCTTTTGGTCTAACCAATGCTCCCGCAACCTTCCAGAGGCTGATGATGCATGCTTTCAAAGAATACTTAAGGTTGTTTCTAGAAATATACATGGATGACTTATGTGTGCATTCTCTTCTGAGAGATGAGCATCTAGAACACCTAAGAAAAGTATTTGAGAAATGTAGGACATATCGCATTTGTCTCAATCCTGAGAAATGTGTGTTTATGGTCCGGCAGGGCAGAATTCTGGGACATATTGTCTCACAAAACGGAATATCCACGGATGTAGAGAAGATAAAAGTTATAGTGGATATGCCTAGACCAACCAATGCGAAACAAGTACAGAGCTTTATGGGACATTGCGGATATTATAGACGATTCATTTACATGTACGCTATAATAGGCCAACCACTTTACAGGCTAATAGTGAACTTTGAATGGACAGAGGAGTGTGAGGAATCATTCAAGAAATTGAAAGAGGCACTCATTACTGCTCCAGTCTTGAAATCACCAGATTGGGAGAAGATATTCCATGTGCATATAGATGCTTCGGCATATGCAATAGGATGCATTCTGGCTCAGTCAGAGGAAGGAAACATGGATTTTCCTATCTATTACGCCAATCGACAGCTCAACAATGCAGAGAAGAATTACACCACAACAGAGCGAGAAGGATTAGGAATGATATATGCTGTGAAGAAATTTTGGCATTATCTTCTAGCCAACAAGTTTGTGTTTTTTACGGATCACCAAGCCTTGCTCTACCTAGTGAATAAACCATGCAATACCGGGAGAATAGTGAGATGGTTCATTATCTTACTGAAATTCAACTTCACGGTAGTAGTAAAGAAAGGAAAAACACATCTTAGAGCTTATCATCTTTCGCGATTGACGAATGGAGAAGACCCTATAGGAGTAGATGACGACATGCCAGACGCGTACTTGTTCAACATAGAAATGATACCGAAGTGGTCTCAAAATGTCGTTAGCTTATTAACCTATGGAGGAGAGTTTGATAGAAGAGAATACAACCAGAAACATATTGCTATTCAGCAATCCAAGAATCTTCAATTGGTTGCAGGAAGGTTGTATCAATTGGGAAATGATCATGTTTTACGACTATGCATCAATCCTGAGGAATATAATATATATCTGCGCGAAGCACATGTTCAAGAATGTGCATTTCATTGTTCAAGAAGGAACACATATAGGAATTTGTTACAATTGGGAGTCTATTGGCCAGGAATGAAATAAAGCGTACATGAATATGTCACTGTATGTATTGTATGTTCATCAAAACCGCCAGCAGAGTATTCCACATTATATCAGATAATGATCACTCTGGAATGGAGTCAGTATATTGTTGAATATCTCACAAATAGAACTTTCCCAGAAGGAACGTCAAAAGCTCGTCAGAAATCTGTAGAGACAGAAGCTAGAGATTACGCTTTAATAGGAGATCAACTCTATAAGAGAGATAAAGACAACCAGCTTAGGATTTGCGCATCAGAGTCTGAGTATGTGATAATCCTGGAGCAAGCTCATGGAGGAGTAGGTGGAGGCCATTTCTCAGGTGATAAGACAGCAAAACTTGTCTTAGCCGCAGGAATATGGTGGCCAACATTACATATGGATGCTGAGGAATACGTTAAACGGTGTGATGACTGTTAGCGGACCAAAGTACCACTTAAAAGAGATGATATGCCGCTTAGACCAATATGGGGGCAAGAGCTTTTGCAAAATGGGGGATTGATTATGTCGGACCCATTTCACCTCCTGCATATAAGACTCATGCACAATACATCGTTGTGGCTACAGACTATCTAACAAAGTGGGTCGAAGCAAAGGCAACTCAAAAAGCGGATGCCAGGACCACGGCACAATTTCTATATGAATACGTCTTTGTACGATATGGATTGCCAATAGAAATTGTGAGTGATCGAGGCACACATTTTATAAATGAAGTGATAGAGATCCTTCTAGATGAATTCATGGTAATCCATAGGAAATCAGCCCCGTATCATCCACAAGCAAACGAACAAGATGAAGCAACAAACAAAACCATATGCACGGTCCTTACGAAGATTGTATCTGAGTCGAGAACTGATTGGGACCAGAAGTTACATTCAACATTATGGGCATATAGAGTAGCATATAAAACATCAATAGGAACAACCCCATATAACATGGTTTTTGGGCTAAATGCTATCTTACCAATAGAATTCTTGATTTCAACCTTAAGGGTGGCTAAGGATCTAGAGTGGACAGGGCACGAGCTTTCTGATAGAATAGATGACCTGGAAAAGCTAGACGAGCTTCGCCTAAAAGCAGTAGCTTCTATCTACGCTCAAAAAAGGCGACAAAAGGAATTTTTTGATAAGCATGTGCGGACTAAAGAGTTTAAGTTTGGGGACTATGTCCTAGTTTACACTCTGAAACAACATGCTAAGAAGCTTAAAAAGTGAGGGATGGGACCTCTAGTGATTAAAGATCTATCACCAAGTGGAGCCATCAAGCTTGCTACATTAGACGGAGAAGAAATGCCCAATTGGATTAGTGGATGCAGAGTGAAAAAGTATCTTTTGCCGCTAACCCAAGACATGCTTCTCAAAATACATCAAGAAAAGCTGCGTGTCCAGAAAAAGAAAAATATTGTGGAGGAAGCGCAAGCCGAGGCGAAGGAAAGAATGGAGAAAAGAAGACTACTACGTCAGAAACAGCGCAATGAAGGAGCAATACGAATAAACGCAGTCAGTATAACAGAAATGGATAATGACAAAGAAGAACCCATCATTGAATGCAAAGTAGGAACCAACCAAATCAAAGCCAGAGCACTATTGGATTCAGGAGCTCAAACTAACCTACTTTCACTCAGTTTGTATAGACAATTGACAAATGACACTACATTACAAACTGCCAAGCAAGAGTTAAAGAGTTACTCAGAGAATTCAATCAAAACTGTCGGATGCACAGTTTTACATATACAGATTAACCAGTATGTGTATCCTCATATGTTTTACGTGGTTGAAGACCAAGCTACACAACATCCATTATTGCTAGGACTGACTGGAGTTCTAAATCAGTGCTTATCAAATACGAAGGTGAAAGTCAATCAGTTAAGTTCACCAAAGGAGCAGATCCATCTCCAAAGGAAGAATCCAAGAACAAAGGTAAACAACAACCAAAGAAAAAGAAGAAGCAATGGCAACCAAAAGTTTCTATACAGCTGGATTGCTCTTCGACGAGGAACTCTCAACATTGGATAAGGAAGACAAGCAATAATATAACAGCTCAACCTTGGGAAAAAACGGAGTCAAAGTTGGTATGGAGACCAAAAAAAGGTTGTGCCAAAGAACACAAAGGTGGAAAACAGAGTCTTCAATACCAGACAACAGAGTGATTCCAGACAATCAAGGACAGTGAAACAGATCTGGATTCCAAAGAAGTTCATGACAGCACAAAGCTATAGCAAGCAAATTTGGATCCCAAGGATTTGTAAACAGGAACTCCCTTTAGTACAATCCACGGAAACTCCTAGGTATTTCAAGGCGAGGAAATCAACACAAAGAAAAAGCAGGTTTGGGTCGCAAAGAGTTTGTGGCAAGCACAAGCGAAGCGGAAGCAGATTTGGATTGTGAAAAAGAACAACAAGGTAAAGAAGAATCCATCTACTGATTCTACTACCGAAGTGCCAAAACCAACCCAAAACCCGACCACCAATCCTTCAATCAAACAAAGAGCAGCTTTATTGGAAAGACTGTTGTATCATCGCTCTACAATTGCATTCGGAACTTATGACCAAAACAACTACAATGCTTTGCCCACAGACACTTCATAGTCGTCCAAGAGAACTCAGACTAGGAGGGGGGGAGGTATACAGGTATACAGGAGCTACAAAGCAGCTACAAGCGAAGAAAACAAAGAAAAACAAAAATTATATTACAAGGGCAGTGTCTTACATGATTTTGCAATTTTTATGTTTGATTGCGAATATTGATAATATTTATGCCCTTATATACCTTGTTTTGCAACAAGAAGAGATCAAATGATGAATTTGGGTCTCTAGACGTATAAATATCACTAAATAAGAGTGTTTTTGGAGCTAAAAAGTGGAAAAAAGTGGTAATCCAAGTCCAGAAATCACAAATAAGTGTATATTCATATACACAGGGTTACCAGCTATTTATCATGTATGGTTGGAATTTTTTGGCTTCAATTTGCTTTTTTTCCTTTATTTTTTATGATTTTCTTAATAAAAGTAAAAGAAAAATAAAAAAGCAGGTGAAACGAGATCAGAAAAAAAAAAAAGATGGTGATGATCCTAATGACAAGGGCAACCCATGGTAAAAATTGAGTACAATTCGGGAAAAGTTGCGGAAAGCCCGAAATGACAGAATTTTGGCAAAAGTGGACAGATTTCTCAGAAACAGGTCAAACGGAGTCCAAATTGAGAAATTTCAAATCCTAAAGTGCATTTCACGACGAGATAGGAGCACATGTCAAATTTGGTAACAAGTGATCCGGGAATTCACATCACTTTCAAGCTCATTTCCACTATTACCTTCTTGGAGAGAGCAAAGAGCACACAGGAGCATCCAACCTTCTACAGCCTTCTACGACTGCTACGAGAGCTCAGAGGACATCAGACATGAGAGGTAGACTCGTTGCCATAAGCTTTTGATGCTTATCATTAACTTTTGTCGCGAAAACTGACCAAAACCAAGAAACAAGAGCAGACGGGGAATGCGGTAGAATGCTAGGTAGTGGCACAACCGCCTAACCAAACCTTGCAAGAACTTATAGGTGGGTTACCCTAGTATAGAAGATGGGTTTCTAAAACTCAAAGCTCGAGAAAGAACGACTGGAAAAACCCTAGGTCAACAGAGCCTGCAAGAGGCAAACACGAAAAAGTTGTCGAAACGACACAAAACTCCTCAGGAAGCTTAACAACATCGAGGGTAATGCAACCATGGAGTATCTTCAGGTTTGGACCACCAAAAGTGGGTCAAAACAACCGATTCGACGACAGACACACAAAGCGTCATTTTGGCATAACGGCTGAAATTGACGACCGAATGAAATGAAACTTCACAAGCAGCTTCAAATATACATGGATGACTTATGTTTGCAAGCAAAACCCAAAAGAAAGCTGATTCACTTACCGATGGTGAAAAAGACGCTTTCGAGCAACCAAAAGGAGAAAGATGGAGAACGGAGAGCCAAAGTCAAGTTCAACCAAATAGATGGCTTCACAACATATCCAATGAGCTGGAAATGCAACTCTCGAGAAGAAAAGTTGAAGAAATTCAACTCCAAGGCAAAAAGACGACTTCGGAGACTGAAATGCCTATAAGGGGGCTTTTTAGCTAAACTGATGACTTTTTAAGTTGAAAACTAGTTAGTAGGGCTTAGGGCACTAGAACAAAGCATTCTTTGCACAAAAGGACCAACATTTCAAGAAAAGACATCATACGCGTATGATGTCTCACAGCATGAATTTCACATCCATTTCAACATTTGAGTGCATAGCCTCATTCCACATGTTAATCACATCTTATGAACCAAGTATCATGAGAATTGGAGTTAGAAAACCCAAGGAAAACCAAAAAGACGCAAAGTAGGCCATAAAATTGATTTTTGGTCCTAATTTTGTCAAAATAACTCCAAACTCATTGAAACTTTGTAGGATTGTTGATTAACACATCTACAAGCTATCTGGAACCAAAAAGCACCATTTTGACACAAAAGACATCATACGCGTATGATGTCTATTTGCACTTACAGAGCCAAAACTGCTCATTTGTCATCATACATCCATTATATATATCTAATACATGCTACATGTGAAATTTGGAACCATTTGTTCAAGAGGATCACCCCATTAGCCCAATTGAGGGAAAATCCTTCACCTAAAGCCTATTTTTGGCCCAAATCCAACATACTCAAGTCCAAACCAAGATTTGAGTAGGGACAGTCCTTCACTAGTACATGGGGAGTCCACAGAACCAATTCCATGCAAAATTGATGAAAAAGACATCATACGCGTATGATGTCTCCAGAGCCATTTTTAGCCCAAAATCTATCCAAACTTCATAAATCCACTGAATAAGCCTATCTAAAGCCAAATCCAAGCTTATAGAGAAATTTGGTCCAAAAATACACTAAAAGACATCATACGCGTATGATGTCTCACTATGTGATTTTGGCACCTCAGGGCTTCAACCACCAAACAGAAGTGATCTACATGCCATTTGAAAGTGAACCACCAAGTTTTATCCAATTTGGATCATAAAATCCAAATCCCTTTCAAAATTTTGCCAAGAGCCAGAACTGGACTAAACTAGCCAAAACTTGACCAAATGGGATCCAAACTCAAATACAAGCATATGATACTCATGTATAGACTATCAGCGACAAGCACAACCAATATGAAGCCATTTTGACACAAAAGACATCATACGCGTATGATGTCTCCAGCATGATTTTGAGCCCATTTTGCATATTTTTTCACCTACCTTGCATCCTTAGGCCCTGAATAGCTCATGTTTCAATTTTCAAGTCATTTGAATAGTTAAAAGCTTCATTTCGGCTTTCAATACTAAAAAGACGCTAACTTCTGAAATTGGAGGTACAGGATCCCTGGATCCCGCCAAGTCATCGGCAACGAAGAGAAAAAGACCGACAATAAGAGATGCTCTTGCAGAAGCGGAACCCTTTGACATTCCAGCAGAAACCCTCAAGCCAACCAAAACTTGGGTGGAGGAAGCAGTATTGGAGAAAGAGGGAATAAAGATCTACCAGGGGACTTTCAGAGATCCTCAAGGGCAAGCGGTGGATGTACCTATGATCCCACAGGAATTGGTAGATTATAGCAGGTCAGAAGACATCAGCAGGTACCTGGAAAGGGCAGACTTGCACAGTTTCTTCACCTCGAGACCATCAGGTGTGGATACAAGAAGAGTGTACGAGTTGGCAACATCCATTCAGGAGGATGGAAAAGCCACATTGATAGCCATGGATGGAGAGAAAGTAGAAGTACAGATCACTCCACAGCTCATTGCAGACGCATTGAAGCTGCACAACAAAGGGAGCTCGGTCAGGGAAAGAAGGGAGGCCATAGAGGTCTATGGGCCCAAGAAGCAAAATGCAACCTATGGAGATATGGCGGACCCAAGAGCGGCAACCCTTTGCCGACTGTACAACCAATTTCTTCATGTTTGCAGTAAAAGACCACAAAAGTATACGACACCACCCCATGCCATTGCGACCACCATCACATGGGCATTAAAGAGCAATATGCCAAAAGAGGTGAATTACGCTCAACACATCCACGAGCAAGTAATTGCCATGCACAACGAGAAGCCAAAGTACATAGGAGGAGCGGAAATTCTGACAAAAATAGCTTATGAAGCTATTGGAGCTAGAGATCAGTGGCCAAAGGCTCCCTCTCAGAATGAGTGGCTTAGAGAAGCCGACGAGGAGGAAGAACAGCCCGAAGTATCTAAGAGGGCATCCACAAGAGCACGCCGGAAACTAGAAGTAGTTTCAGAACCTGAAGAGGATGTGGACGTGCCACTTAAGAAGAAAGTAAAGAAGAAGGTTTCTCCCAAGCAAACCAAAAGTCAGAAAGCGGCAAGAATGGAAAGACTAGTGGAGCAGTTTAGAGCGGAAAGAGCTCTAAAGGGTGACTTTGAAGAAAAGTGGGTGCCAGACCCCACTAAAGTCGGAACTAGCTCAGCCAGGCCACATATTGATCAATACGATCAATATATTAAAGCTTATGAGGAGTCAGAGGCTATTCTGGAGCAGTAACCTGTCGAGCCTGTCGAGCAATTAAAAGCTGAGCTAAAAAAAGACGACAAGGGGAAAAGGAAAGTAGATGAGTCTACTAAGCCCCAAGAGAAAGATGGGCAAGCCGACAAAGGGAAATCCAAGGAAGCTGAGGACAGATATCCCTCTATTACTGATGTACCAAGCCCTAAGAAGACGGAAAAAATTGTGGAGGAGACCACAGTAGAGGTGGACACAGATGATTTGGAAAAGCCAGAGGCCGAGACCAAAGAAAAGAAGATAGATCCAGTTCAGCAAAAGAGAAATGATTATGAGGATCTGGTAGAGATAGGATACACCGAAGAAGAGGCCCTTGAGGCACTTTATGGGATCACCCTACAAAAACAAGATGAACGGAGAGGAACGGAGGAAAAAACAAAGAGTAAAAAAGAAAGTGAAGAGAAACTGGACGAACCGAAAGTACTAGAAGAGCCAAAGCCAGTGGAGGTGGTGGCAGAAAGAGCTTTAGAGTTGACAGATGATGATGAAAAAGACATGCACATGGTGCATGAACTGCTCAGCAAGATAAAAGAAAGGTCCAAGGCAAAGGAAGTAGAGATTGAGACAGCCAAACAAAGGGAAGCGGAGTTGCAGAGAAAATTAGAGAATGCTATGACTGAATCTGAAAGTCATAAAGCATCACTCTATGACGCGGAAAACGAGAGAGACGGCTTGATACTCCAGCCAGCCGAGGCTTCAAGAGAAGTAACAAGTGCACAAGAAGCAAGGGAGCGGATAGAGGATGAGTTGGAGGCGGCCAAGGATGAGCTCATTGAGCTAAGGGAGAGAGTCGAGCTCCAAGAAAGAACAATCACTAGACTCAGGACTACCCCTAGAGCTAGCAGAGCAGGAACCGAACAAGAGGGAGTTATCATACCAGCTTTGGAAGACCCGGTCCAAATCTTACAAAGAGAGCTGAGATTAGAGCAAGTGCAAAGGTTGCACATTGCGGAGGGATCATTGGCCGCAGAGGAGAGGCTCACATTAGAAAATCAAACACTACGGACAGAGAATGAGGCCCTCCGCAAACAGCTCCAAGATCTACAAGAGCAACAAAGAAGAGAAACAGAGACACCACAAGAAGAATCAGGTGGAGCAGCCATAGAGCTACCAGAAACTGGAGAGGCAACCACAATTGAAGATCCAGCCCCAGCTCAAGAGGTGGCCTCGACTTCAAGAATCTCTGAAGAAGAAGAACAAAGGCTCCATGACCAAATAGAAAAGTCAGCAGAGGAGAGTGCCAAGGCGGAAATGGAATGGGAGAGGAGACTCCTAATCTCCATAAGACTTCAGGGACTAGACACAAAAGTGCTCCATGAACAGTGGATGCAACCCAGCCTACCTTTCCCTTTGATGAAATTTGAAGTGCTAAAGACGAAAAAGAGAATAGAGGAGGAGCAGTATGTCGCTCTTTACGAAGGCGACATCACAAAGGAGGAACAATCAAAGAAGATAGTAGATTCACAACCTAGATGGAGGAAAGGTTGGCTGAACAAATACCCAGCCTACCTCATCTACTTGGTGGTGGCACCAAAGGAGATTCGGGAGGATGCAACCTTCTGCCCGGTGCCAAGAGTCAGAAACTGGAAAGAGCATGGCAGGATTGCAGAAAAGAAGCCAAATTGGCTTAATTACCCCAGGATGCCAGGACCAAAGGCAGGAGAGAGAATAGGTAAAGCCTACATGGTGAAAACCCTAACGGGCACCATCAAGCTCTTTACTGGCTCTCCTGACCTTTCGTGTCAGATGCTCAAGAAAATCTGCATGACTCTCTTAGCTTGCATCGAAGTGTTCGCACCAGATAAAGCCATGACCTCGAGTCTACTATCGACGGCCGACACGGTGACTGATATGATATACGATCTTTCATTGCAGCCTTCTCCAAAAGTGTTACATCTCCTATACCAAAGGATTATGTTTTTGCCTAGCTTCCACATGCAAACATTCGAAGAAGCTTTCTACACCGGCTTTTTCACCCACGACAGCAAAATATTCGGCCCAACCTTGACCATCGGCAACCTACGATCACATTTGCAGAGATGTCAAGACGACAGACTATTTTATAACCAAAATAAGATGGGATGAACGAAGGGGGGGAGAGGGGGGGAGTGCCAGGATTTTACCACATTTTTTTGCTTTTTTTGACAACCAATGATTTGTAACCAATGATTGTTATTTATGTAATTTGACATTAATTTTGATTTGTGAATGATAAAGTAGGGAGTTGATGAGTTTCAATTGAGTTGTAAGAAGAAGTTTTGTAATATTGCAGATGTTAATTAGTTAATCAGATGTGAACCTAAGTTGAGGTATAATCCAAAGTATTGTTTTGAAACTAAAGGATTCAGATTATTAATCAAAGTGAGTTTTTGAGCGCCGTGACTGTGTCTGAGAGAGAGTGAGAGAGAGAGAGTCTTATCTACTTGCTACGCGAGCTACGGAGCCGCAAGTGGAGAAGCAACACCGCCATTGTGTTAGCAATGGCGAGAGCTACGCACAGATACCAAGAGTGCGTGCTATCGGCTTCTGTGTGTGGTAAGTTCCTACGAGCTTCGGTGTGAGTTTTCTTCCAACTCGTGTGTCGGAATGGAGCGTGCAGCATATCTATAGAACCACAACGAGTAGAGCTACACATTAGTACCATCGGGGTCAAGTTTCGATCACTTGTATTTTTCGGCCTGTCTTCATACGCGTTTACCGCACGGAGTGGTTATAGGTTGATTTTGCAGTTCAAGTCTTTAGGGTGTTGTTCTTACCTAGTGAATAGACTTCCCCTTGAGTTTGAGATCGATTCAATGATTCTAGATCCTGTTTCGTATAGCATTCGTTCGTAGTACGGATTTCAGTCACTTGCGTATTTTAGAACTTAGATTTGATTTCCTTAGTAGTGATTGTCATTAGAAGGTTGAGTAGGTGATTTGACACCCACCTAGTTGTTTCCATGCGCCTACGGGTCAAGCTCCGTCCTCGTCTGACAAATTCTGTTGTTGGTTGAGTTCTCGCTATTTAGCTTCCGCTAGCGGCGTAACCACCTTAACACCTAGTGACAAGATAATTCACAAACATGGGAGCATCATCATTAGCACCTTCATGTGCAAAATCAAAGCTATCAATGTTCATTCTACTCTCTTGATTATTGTCAGCCATGTTAACAAAATTTATGTTTATACTTAGTGTATGCTTTGGCAATACAAAACCTTAGTTGCCACTCCTCTTAGCCTTTGAAAATTGGCTCTTAAGTATCTACACGCACGGCTCAAAGTGGTTAATTATAGAGAGTAGAGGAGTAGGTCTAACATAGCAGAGTTGCCAAGGGCTAGCTCCTTTCGGACTTCTTATGCTCAATAATGGTAAAGCCGTAGGCAAGTCAAAATGACTCCATTATTAAGTCCAAAGCTCCCGAGGTGTGCACCATCCCCCACATAGTGGGCTTAACAAAACCGATATTAGATCCCAGTTCCACTTACTCTATTATAATTAACAACATCAACCATTTATAGGCTACTTAAGGACCTCTCTTCTTAAGCAAGAAAAGAGAAACCAAATGCTCTGATACCAATGTAATGGAATTTTCCTATTCAATTTGAGAGTAGCGGAATTTAATGAGAATACTTCCAAGAAATGATTTTGTGAGCATAGCGGGTAGACATAATTGAAGATAGCAACATAATCATAGCAATTAGTTAACTCGGCATAGACAATACTTTTGCAAGAGAGAGAATTTAGAGAACATGACAACAGTTGAGGACCGGATTTATGTGGAGCCGGTCCCCCCTCCAATAGGCGTTTGTATTATGATTTCTCCCATAAAGAGAGACTTGTTACAATACATTCTTTGTGTTCCTTGTGACCTAGGTGAAGCAATGAAGATGGAAAGCTTCATGCATCACCATCATAGCATAACCTAAACTTGAAGAAAGCTTTAACTATACCAAGCCTCAGTCCCAAGACCTCAAACACCTTCGAAGGTGGAGAGAGCTAGCAGGGAATGAGGGTAGGGAAGAGGAAGAAGAAACATTTCATACGAGAAAGAGCTAGTTCCTCACTTATCATAACTCTTGAGCTAGCATACATAATAGCATAGTAATGAAGAAGAAGGAGATGACAAGCTCAAGCATTGAAGCATGGCTCTTGGTTGGATTTGCACTCCATAGCCAAGTGTGTTGGTGTAGGCTCTCAACCTCTACTTGCTTGGAGAAGGAGAGGGAGCTCTTGCACTTTGCATAGCACACCATGAGAGTGATTGTGAGTGTGTGTGGGTGAGTATACCCCTCAAGCAAGCCCCTAGCTAGCTTGGGTCGACCCTCCCTTGTAGCTCATGCTTGAAGCTCATTGGACCCTCCCAGGCCTAGCCAATCATGAGCAGGAGGCATTACAAGCAGTAGGGGTAGCCTTGAGACAAGTGTCCCCCTTTCCTTTTTGAGAGAGAGGGCTAGATAAATGCTAAAACAATTAGATAATTCATGTAATTTATCATTGGACCCCTTTGAAGCTTAGCCAATAGGCTTCAAGCAACACATGAAGGTAACATGGGTAGGGGCCTGACATGTGTCCTTGCTGCCTCTTCAAGTTGGGCTTCCCTTGTGTGTGGTGAGTGGGTGTTCTCTCTCTAGCCCCTAGGAAAAGGGCTCGCCCCCCCTCTTGTAGGAATGCTTTTGACTTTAGGTGATCAAGCACCTTACTCACCAAGCATGACAAAGCACTTGAACTAGGGGGTGTTCCCACAAGCATCTCAGGCAAGCTTCTCAAGGCACCTCAAGTACCTTAATCATGCAGCAAGTCAAGCACCTCAAGCATGGAGCCAGTCAAGCACCTCAAGCATCTTAATCAAGCACCTCAAGCATGACAAACACTTCAAGCACGACAAGCACCTCAAGCAGGACAAGCACCTCGAGCTTGGGCCGGGTTCCCATCTCAAGCTCAACCCTAGCTTACCTAAGGTCAAAGGACTTTTACACACATTTATTGGAGGTCTTCAATGAAGCTAACCCTAAGGTCTTATGCTCCATTGGTTAGCCTTGCTCTTTGATAGACCATCTCCCTTTGGGCCCCTTTACCATTGGCCCCATGTTGAGATAGATCTATAAGCACACATCTATATCTTAACACTTGTTCCCGTTTATTCTCCCACATTAAGCAATCAATTTAATATGAGAAAATCATTTGAGTTGGTTAGATATTAGATTTTATGACAGCAATCCTTCAATTCTTCATTGTAATCTTGTCAAAGCATTTATAGTCTACACACATGTGTAGAGACCCATCTTTTTCTTCACAAGTATTGGTTCCTTTGCTAGTGACTTTAAATGTGGTGTAAACCCCTCCGCTATGTTTTCATCAATATACTTCCAAAGCTCTACACAAGAACATATTGGCATAGCTTGTATATTGAATCAAAGGGTGGTTGAGTCCCTTCTTGCATTTCAATGGTTAATGCTAGGGAAGAATTCCCACATTCTTCTTTTCAAATACATCCTTGTAATCATGATACTTAGGTGAAAAGGCTTTCATACTTCGTCTTATGGAAGAGTCAACTAGTGTTGCATATATCAAGAATGACAGGTTTCTTTTGGTTGCATGCATGAAGACCCTGGTTCGAGCCTCATTCCAACAATGAGTGGTTTGGCATGCTTGCTTTTGTCATGTTGTGGTCATTTTTTCTCAACACTTCGAGACTCAAGCCACGATAGGCCAATAATGGCTGGATCGGCAACATATGACATTGAAAGCTATCGTAGATACTTGCTCATATATATTGTCACCTCAAAAGGTTGGGTTTCATACTAGATGTCTCCTGATGCAGTTGGCTTGTGATTGACTGGTAGACAAATCTTTGTATACCCTATGTAAAATCCTTGTCTAAGAGGAAGATCTTTTGAGAGTCGTCTTTGTTCTATATCCTCTTGAGAGTTATGGTAGACTTTAGCATCTTTCAATGTTGTTTTGTTGTATACCTGCTTCTTAGGTATCCTAGGATATTGTTGAATTTGATACCTTGTGGGCCTCTTTTCTTGGGAGAGCCTTGACGTTTCTTCATATGCCCTAACCTTTGGTTTTGGCACCCATATCTGTCTGTTACCTCTATAGTACTCTTGTTCTTTTAAGCTCCATTGTGATGCTATCCATCCCATGTGTTGGTTTAACATGTGTTGATTTCTAGTCCTTAATCCAAACTGGATCATTGACTTTGACTAAATTTCTCGGAACAAACACTTACTTGACTATCTTTCGCTTTCTTGAGTACTTTGGCTGAAATATCTTTTCTTTTCTGGGTGTCTCCTTAGAGGTTCAGTTGGATAAACAATTGACTTGAAGTTTTGAAATCCTAACTTTCTTGAAGAAGCTAATCCATGAGGGTTCTTTGATGTAGAGGCATATGTTGTCACACCTTCTTTGCTAATCGGTGAGAAGTCTACTTTCGCTTTACCTTTGTCTGCAAGATTTATCTTTGATTCTTGTGACTTTTGCAACTTTGAATTTAGCATTAACAATACCTGTAAATGTTGTTTGCTACCTCTTGGAGAAGAGAGTATTAACATTGTATCTTCTTTGTAGGCCTTGTGTTGATCTAACCACTGATGTCCAAGGATGACCATCTGTAAGCATTTCCTTTGAGGGCTTCACATGAAACTTCACCTGCTCTTCATGATTTTGGATGCTAAGGGTAGCAACCAATTTTTCTTGACTTGTAGCCTTACCCATGATTTCTCTATTATTTGGCTTGCCCTGAGCTCTAGAATGCTCTTGATATTTTCTTCAACCCTATTGTACTTTGCTTCGTTGTCCAGTAGAGCATTGCATCTAACACTTGCTCCTTTTGTATTGCTGAGAACTACAGCTATTCTCATTGTTAGTTCTATTGAGGATTTATGTCGTGCTTTTGCCACGGTCTCATCTTGACCTAACTATATCTCTATGGAGGGTGACTTGAGACTCTGTATTTTAATCTGACTTTCATCATTTGATTTAACTGAAATGAGTGATTGATCTTTGGACTTCCTATTGCTTCCTGACTTTTTGCAACCTCATTCCTCTTAAATTCTAACTTTGGTGGCATTTTTTGCTCAATAGCTATCATGGTTGCCCTTTGTTCTGTTTGATCTGCAGTGGCTATTGCATGGTTTTCTTTAAGCTCTTCTGAAGGTTTGTTCGATGGAGATGAATCACCTTCAATAAGATCTTATTTGATATAAGTCTCCATTTTAATTGTGCTTGAGGACCTTGTGTTGTCGTCCGCGGGTGACTAGTCATGGTCTTTATTCTTGGTTGTCTCTGAAGACTGCATCGTGTTTATGTTCTGTATCTTTAACATCTTCTGGGCCATTGGCATTCCCATTATGATGTCATCTGGCATATCCTTTGCTGTGATCACGTGAAATTGAGCTATGATAATCTGTGAACTTACTTCAATGGTGGTGGAGATGATTCCCCAGCATTTTTCTCGTTTGTCTCCTGATATGCTCACAAATTTAGGAGCATCTTCTAGCTGTGGTTGGCCACATCTTTTCCAAGTGCGAAAGGACATGAGGTTCTTGTCTAACTGAAAATCTATCTTTACTTCTCTTGAGAGTTTTTCTTTGTTTTCATTGGTTTTCATAAAATCTAATATCTAATATCTAACCTACCAAAATGATTTTCTCATATTAAATTGATCACTTAATGTGGGAGAATAAACGGGAACAAGTGTTAAGATATAGACATGTGCTTATAGATCTATCTCAACACAGGGCCAATGGTAAAGGGTCCCAAATGAGAGATGGCCTATCAAGAGCAAGTCTAACAAATGGAGCATAAGACCTTAGGGTTAGCTTCATTGAAGACCTCCAATAATGTGTGTAAAAGGCCTTTGACCTTAGGTAAGCCAGGGCTGAGCTTGAGGCGCGGGAACCCGACCCAGCTCGAGGTGCATGTCCTGCTTGTCATGCTTGATGACTAAGGTGCTTGAGGTGCTTGAGATGCTTGAGGTGATTAATTATTGAGATGCTTGAGGTGCTTGACATGCTTGAGATGCTAGGGTTGCACTTGAGGTGAGAACCCAGCCCAAGCTTAAAGTGCTTATGAGCCAAGCTTGTGGTGGGAACTGGGTCTATGCATGAGGGGCTTGAGGTGTCAAAAAGTCAAAGATTCAATCCCTACAAGGAGGGGGAGAGCCCTACATGAGGGGAGATGAGAGAGAACACCCACACACTCACACAAGGCATGCATGGTACAAAGAAAGCAAAAGGGACACTTGTCAAGTTCCTCCTCATGTTGCCCTCATGGTGTGCCTGAAGCCTATTGGTTGGCCACCCAAGGGGTCCAATAATAATTTAGGATATTTAATTAATTTATTTAGCATTTATCTAGCCCTCTCTCTCAAAAGTGAAAGGGGGACACTTGTCTCAACGCTTCCCTTGCTGCTTGTAATGCCTCCTGCTTGTAATTGGCTAGTCCTGGAGGGGTCCAATGAGCTTCAAGCATGAGCTACAAGGGGGGTTATCGACCCAAGCAAGCTAGGGGGTTGCTTAAGGGGTATACTCACCCACACACACTCACAAATACTCTCATGGTGTGCTATGCAAAGTGCAAGATCTCCCTCTTCTTCTCCAAGCAAGAGAGGTTGAGAGCCTACACCAACACTCTTGGATGTGGAGTGCAAATCCAACCAAGATCCATGCTTCAATGCTTAATCTTGCCATCTCCTTCTTCTTCATTACTATGCTATTATGTATGCTAGCAACAAGAGTTATGATAAGTGAGGAACTAAGAGTTATGATAAGTGAGGAACTAATTCTTTCTCCTACCAAATGTTTCTTCTTCCTCTTTCCTACCCTCATTCCCTGCTAGCTCTCTCCACCTTCGAAGGTGTTTGAGGTCTTGGGACTGAGGTTTGGGATAGTTAAAGCTTTCTTCAAGTTTATGTTATGTTTGTGATGCATGAAGCTTTCCATCTTCATTGCATCACCTAGGTCACAAGGAACACAAAGATTGTATTGTAACAAGTCTCTCTTAATGGGAGAAATCATAATACAAATGCCTATTAGAGGGGGGACCGGCTCCACATAAATCCGGTCCTCAACTGTTGTCATGTTCTCTAAATTCTCTCTCTTGCAAAAGTATTGTTCATGCCAAGTTAACTAATTGCTATGATTATGTTGCTATCTTCAATTATGCTCACCCGCTATGCTCACAAATTCATTTCTCAAAAGTACTCTCATTAATTTTTGCTACTCTCAAATTAAATAGGCCAATTTCATTACATTGGTATCAGAGCATTTGGTTTCTCTTTTCTTGCTTAAGAAGAGAGGTCCTTAAGTAGCCTATAAATGGTTGAGGTTTTTAATTATATTAGGGTAAGTGGAACTGGGATCTATTATCGGTTTTGTTGAGCCCACTATGTGGGGGATGGTGCACACCTCGGGAGCTTTGGACTTAATAATGGAGTCTTTTTAGACTTGCCTATGGCTTCACCATTATTGAGCCATAAGAAGTCCGAAAGGAGCTAGCCCTTGGCAACTGTGCTATGTTAGACCTACTCCGCTACTCTCTATAATTAACCACTTCGAGCCGTGGGTGTAGATACTTAAGAGCCGATTTTCAAAGGCTAAGAGGAGTGGCAACTAAGGTTTTGAATTGCCAAAACATACACTAAGTACATACATAAATTTTGTTAACATGGCTGACAATAATCAAGAGAGTAGAATGAACATTGATAGCTTTGATTTTGCACATGAAGGTGCTAATGATGATGCTCCCATGTTCGTGAATTATCTCGTCACTAGGTTGCAGCAAGCTATGGGCAACCTTGCTTTGCAAGCCGAAGTTACTCAACAACTTCGTGCTTATGGAATTTCCCTTCCTCTCCAAGAGGAGAGAGAGCTTAGGAGGCCTCTTGAAGAGACCCCCAAAACAAGACTCTCTCCCATTCGAGAGGAGGAATCCAAAGAGCAAGAAAGCAATGAAAGTTTAAGTTCCTCTGAAGATGTGGCTCCACGAAGACGGCGGTCTAGACGATCGCCCACTCCTCCCAAGAGGGCTACGTTCAATCATTTGATGGAGAAAATTTTTAGACCATACCGCAAATGTTCTTTGATGATATCATCATCTACTCCAAGTCTTTGGAGGAACATAAGCAACATCTCCAAGTGATTTTTGAAGCATTTAGGGAGAACAAGCTTTTTCTCAACCAAAAGAAAAGTGAATTCTTCCTTCAAGAGATTCAATACCTAGGTCATATTATCTCTAAAGATGGTATCCAAATGGATCCATCAAAGTTAGAGGTAATAAAAGCATGGCCTAACCCAAGAAATCTACATGAGCTAAGAAGCTTTGTTGGTATGTGCGCATACAATAGACGCTTCATAGCAAAATTCTCTCAAGTAGCAGGACCACTACACGACTTAACTAAGAAGAACATTAAGTTTGTATGGACTGCTAAGGAGCAAAATTCTTTTTAAAAGCTCAAAGAGAAGCTTACTTCCCAACCAGAGTCCTCGTGCTTCCGGATCGCTCAAAGCCATTTGAGGTCCAATGTGATGCTTGTGGTGATTGCCTTGGAGCAGGTTTGCTTCAAGAAGGGCATGCCATAGCATATGAGAGTCGAAGGCTCAATATTGATGAACGAGTCTTGGGCATTTATGAGAAAGAGCTTTTAGATGTTCTACATGCCCTAGACACATGGAAGCACTACCTATTGGGGACTCCATTTATCCTACGAACCGACCACCAAAGTCTCAAATATTTCATGACGCAAACCAAGCTTTCCGACAAACAAATGAGGTGGGAAAATTTTCTTTCGCAATTTAATTTCCATATTGCTCACATAGCTGGTAAGCACAATCAAGTGGCCGATGCAATTTCACGACGACCCAAAGTTAATGCGGTGTCTATAGCTACTCACAATGATCTATCCTCTATGATAGATGAGTATGCTACTGACCCTGACTTTAGAGACATAATTTCAGCCCTTGCTTTGAGGAAGAAAGAGGAACCATTCACCTTGCAGGATGGTTATCTTCTCCATGAAAATAGGCTATGTGTTACCCATTCCCTTTGTGAGAAAGTTAGGTATGAATCCCATGCTCCTCCATATGTGGGGCATAGAGGTATTCAACCTACTCTCCGAGGAGTAGAGACGTACTTCTATTGGCCTACCATGAAAGTGGACATACAAGAGTATGTTTCAAAATGTGTAGTATGCCAAAAGACCAAGTATGATAGAGGGAAGCAACTTGGATTACTCCAGCCATTGCCTATCCCAAATTCACGATGGGAGAGTATATCCATGGATTTCATCTTTGGATTACCCAAGTCTATCCATGGGAATACAGGAATATGGACAATAGTTGACAGATTTAGCAAGCAAGCACATTTCATACCTGTTAAAAAGACTATTAAGGCACATCAAATGGCAACTCTCTTCATATCTCAAATTTTCAAGCACCATGGATTACCCACATCCATCGTGTCAGATAGAGATCCTAGAACGACTAGTAATTTTTGGAAAGGTCTCTTTGAAAATTTAGGAACAAGATTGAATTTCTCTTCGGCCTATCACCCACAAACGGATGGCCAAAGTGAGATAGCCAATCTTACGATACTCGATCTCAAGACTTATGTTACCGAAGTAGATCAACGCTCACAATGGGAAAAGTACTTACCTCTTGTAGAGTATGCCTACAATAATATTGTACATACTTCTACGGGAAAATCACCTTTTGAGATCATTGAGGGAAGACCTAAAAGTCCATTGCTACTCAAAGTACATGGGAAGATCTTCGCCGCCGATGAGTATAGCCGTGACCTACAAGAATCTTTTCAAAAGATTAAGGAGGCTATATCCATCTCTCAACAAAGGCAAAAAGCTACTGCTGATAAGCACAGAAAATCCTTAATGTTCAAAGAAAATGATTGGGTCTTACTCAAGTTTCCTAAGGCTCAATTAAGGCAAACGACGGGCAAAAATCCTACGGGCCATCAAAAGTATTATGCTAAACTAGCAAAAAGATACTATGGTCCTTTCCAAATCTTGAAGCCCATCAATGAGACGGCTTATCAACTCAAGTTGCCCAACCATTGGCTCATACACAATGCCTTTCATGTAAGCCTACTTAAGCCCTACAAAGGAGAGCCACCAACTGAACCAATTATTGAAGACCCTCCCGAAGCTGAAGACCAAGAAGAGGTGCCACAACCCGAAGTTGTTCTTCGGCATGAAGACAAGGTACTACAACATGGTAAGATTATCCGATGGTATCTTATTAAGTTCAAAAATTATCCTTTTGAAGATGCTAGATGGATGCAAGGAATACAGCTTAAGGATAATATGAACCTTGTCAATGCTTACAATGCTACATTAGAGTAAGCAAATGTACAAATTTCTTTTAAATGACTCATGTTTTTGTCTTATAAGACTAGTCCTCTTTTTAATTGTGCACAAATTTAACTAGTATGCATGCTTTGAATCATGTTTGTGATGACGACGTCTCTCAAACGCCAAGTATAATTTGTCACTCTACTTTGGGAGAATGAAATGGACTAAAGAGCAGACATGCTTGCAACAGCTATGTCTCCCATGCACCAAATGGATTAGTCATCCATCTTGGAAAGATGTCGTAGGGTAAAAAGGGATCCTCTACCCGCTAAGTAAAATTGACTAATGACTAAGGCTTTATCTCTTCTACCTCAAAGTCGAGGACGACTATGATTTCAAGAGAGAGGTAATGTCATAAAATCTAATATCTAATATCTAACCTACCCAAATGATTTTCTCATATTAAATTGATCACTTAATGTGGGAGAATAAACGGGAACAAGTGTTAAGATATAGACATGTGCTTATAGATCTATCTCAACACGGGGCCAATGGTAAAGGGGCCCAAATGAGAGATGGTCTATCAAGATCAAGGCTAACAAATGGAGCATAAGACCTTAGGGTTAGCTTCATTGAAGACCTCCAATAATGTGTGTAAAAGGCCTTTGACCTTAGGTAAGCTAGGGTTGAGCTTGAGGCGCGGGAACCCGACCCAGCTCGAGGTGCTTGTTCTGCTTGTTATGCTTGATGACTAAGGTGCTTGAGGTGCTTGATGATTGAGGTGCTTGAGATGCTTGAGGTGCTTGACATGCTTGAGATGCTAGGGTTGCACTTGAGGTGAGACCCAGCCCAAGCTTAAAGTGCTTATGAGCCAAGCTTGTGGTGGGAATTGGGCCTATGCATGAGGGGCTTGAGGTGTCAAAAAGTCAAAGATTCAATCCCTACAAGGAGGGGGCGAGCCCTACATGAGGGGGGATGAGAGAGAACACCCACACACTCACACAAGGCATGCATGGTACAAAGAAAGCAAAAGGGACACTTGTCAAGTTCCTCCTCATGTTGCCCTCATGGTGTGCCTGAAGCCTATTGGTTGGCCACCCAAGGGGTCCAATAATAATTTAGGATATTTAATTAATTGATTTAGCATTTTTCTAGCCCTCTCCCTCAAAAGGGAAAGGGGGACACTTGTCTCAAGGCTACCCTTGCTGCTTGTAATGCCTCCTGCTTGTGATTGGTTAGGCCTGGAGGGGTCCAATGAGCTTCAAGCATGAGCTACAAGGGGGGTTGACCCAAGCAAGCTAGGGGGTTGCTTAGGGGGTATACTCACCCACACACACTCACAAACACTCTCATGGTGTGCTATGCAAATTGCAAGAGCTCCCTCTTCTTCTCCAAGCAAGAGAGGTTGAGAGCCTACACCAACACTCTTGGATATGGAGTGCAAATCCAACCAAGAGCCATGCTTCAATGCTTAAGCTTGCCATCTCCTTCTTCTTCATTACTATGCTATTATGTATGCTAGCAACAAGAGTTATGATAAGTGAGGAACTAAGAGTTATGATAAGTGAGGAACTAATTCTTTCTCCTACCAAATGTTTCTTCTTCCTCTTTCCTACCCTCATTCCCTGCTAGCTCTCTCCACCTTCGAAGGTGTTTGAGGTCTTGGGACTGAGGTTTGGGATAGTTAAAGCTTTCTTCAAGTTTATGTTATGTTTGTGATGCATGAAGCTTTCCATCTTCATTGCATCACCTAGGTCACAAGGAACACAAAGATTGTATTGTAACAAGTCTCTCTTAATGGGAGAAATCATAATACAAATGCCTATTAGAGGGGGGACCGGCTCCACATAAATCCGGTCCTCAACTGTTGTCATGTTCTCTAAATTCTCTCTCTTGCAAAAGTATTGTTCATGCCAAGTTAACTAATTGCTATGATTATGTTGCTATCTTCAATTATATTAACCCGCTATGCTCACAAAGTCATTTCTCAAAAGTACTCTCATTAATTTCCGCTACTCTCAAATTAAATAGGGCAATTTCATTACATTGGTGATGTTGCACTTGATCTTCTTAGGATTTCTTTCTATATTGACTGATTCTATTGTGGTAGTTTCCTTTGGTTGAGTCTTATCTGCATTTTCTTTGCTTTGATCACCAGCTGCAATTGATGTTGACTCGTATGGATGTAATACTGCACCTTTTTGCAACTGTTGAGCATTGTCCACCTTCATCTGAGTATCTCTTGATCTTAATAGATCCACTATACTTTCTGGAAGAATCTATCTTTTCGGAGGAGATTTTGGTGGTGACCTTTGTGTAGCCTTCTGAACTTTAGCTATTATTGATTTTGACTTTTCTGTCACTTGTTTTGGCAGCTTGTGAGGCTTTACATCATCTTTAGATAGTCTTTGACTTCATTCGGCCCATCCATAGGGGTTTGTACAAGATCTCGATCTTGCTGATATTCATTACCATGTGCATCTTGATATGCATATGTGAGCTTGATCACATGTAACTATTTGAACACTATTGAATTTGTCGGGTTTTGGCTTTGACTTGTGGAGATCAACTGAAACTTTTGTCCTTGATGATATTCATAAAAGCATTTGCCTGTAGATTCTGATGGAATATGGGTCAATTGGAAACTTCCAACAACCATATGATCTTTCAATGATTTTTTCTTTGAAGGATTTTGTTGGTTAAAGGCTCTAGGGCTTCTAATTGGTGTACCATTTCTTGGTACATAAGCTGAGCTTCATGGATTTACAACTCCCCCTTCCTAGGGTGATCACTATAGCCTGCTTCATTGTAAGAGTTCAAAATTGTTTGGCTCTGGTTTAGTCTCACCTTTTGAGACTGTGAAGGCATACTTTGGGTAGCACTGTTGACATTTAGCATCTATAAACCTTTTGCATAGTTTCCTATGTGTATTCGTGAAACATGACAAATTATTTCCCAAGTCAAGCTGTAGATAGAATTATCTTTGCCTTGATATTGTCTATCCCATGGGTCCCCTATGATATGAGCTTGTATGGTTTCAGGACCCAAGGCATCATAGATGCTAGACTCTCGTCTATATCTACGACTATTTTGGTCAAAGTATATGCTCATTGGGTTACAACATCGAAGCTTGATTTCCTCGTTGGAAGAGATTTTGGCTCTGAACAAATTTCTGGGTTCACTCCGGTAATATCCTTCAACTCTAGAGAGGATGGGCTATAATAGATTCTTTCCTCTGAAATGGACCATCCTTTCTGATTTATCACTGGACGCACTTCTATGAGTTGGTATGTGGGCCGTTCAAAAACTAGTTGATCCTTTCTTAGACTGCTCCATCTTGACCTTTGTACCGCTTTGGCTTGGTTCTCCAATTTGACTGGCTTTTATTGGTCGATCTATTGGATCTTGCAATTCTGGTTCTCGACATAGATCTGACCACTGTAATCCATGTACAATGACCCTGATTGCATATGCACCAACTATATGTTTTGTTGGCTTGTGCATAATTTTAGATAACCACTTGGGTCAATTTGTTACACTACTATCTGCACTTCATCCTTGAGCTTGCAATACCTGGCTCCACTGAAGTCTGTGAATATCTGGGAGTTCTCTGAATTTGGCTTTACTCTGATCAATAGTTTTTTTGTTTTTTTTTTTACTAATATACAAGTAAATGAAATGAAAGTGAGAGAAAAGAAAATGAAATTGAATTGAAATGAAATGAAATTTAAAGGGTATGAAAACAAAATGAAATGAAATTAAAATGAATTTGAAAAGAAACAAATAAAATGAATAAAAAAGTCATGACACAAAAATAAGGAAAAAGACAAGGCTCCAGAGGTAGCCAGCCGTTGAGGAAAGAGAGAGAGAGAGGTTCCCTTTTTTTTCCTTTTGGTCTTCTTGTAGGTTAATGAATTGTGTGTATAGGGGTGCGTTCACACATGTGTGTGTGTGTGTGGTTGACAATGTTCACGTGGACAGAGGAGGGAGACGAGAGAGAGAAAGTTAGAGAGAGAGAGAGAGAGAGATATACTTGTCGCCGTTGACGTGGCCTGCTGCAGTTGGTGCGCAGGAGGAAGTGACAAGGGAGCGAGAGGGAGAGTCAACAGTTTTAGCACAGTATTGCGAGTCCGCAAAAAATCAAAAATTACGGACGAGTTTGCCACGAGCGTCGACGTCACGCCAAGGTTTGGAAAATCCCGCCGATCCGCACCGAAGCTCAAAATCGCTTGTTCTTTAAATTTTCAAACGTCCAAAAGTGCCAAAATTAGGCTGAAAATCACCCAAGAACACCAAAAACTTCCGAAACTCCCAAAAAATTCGCCTGAAAAATCCAAAAAACTCCCAGAAAATTCTTCAAATTTTAGAAAATCATCGAAAATCACAATCAAATATTTTCGACACGTAGAAGCACATCAAAATTAGCAGTGACTACCAAAAATGCAATTTACGACAAAATCAACAACTCGACCCTCGAAAATAGTAAAACATTCCAAATTTGGCAAACAAAAGCCCAAATGCGTTCGAAATCAAGTCGTAAACACACAATCAAAACAGCTCGTGAAGATCGCAAGATATCAAATTTTTATGGAATTAAGCAAAAATTAGTAAAAAATTACTAAAATTTTATAAAAATCATCTGAAAAATATCCAAAAATTTTCTAAAAATTTTCCATAGATGGGGATTAGTGCAGCCAAATAAAATCACAAAAAGAACATCAATTCAATTGCCAAATAATCATAAATCCAAACTAGACAATTAAATCGGTAAAATTAGCAACAAAATTAGGTCAAAATTTGACGCATTTGGAGTGTATAAATCCCTGTTTTGAGCTCAAAAACTCAGCAACTAACCATTACACACATCAAATATGCAATCAAAACATCGAATTAATCATGCACATTAAGCATTTTTTAGGCAGACACACACTAATAAAATCGGCAGTTTTTACCAATCTTTAGGTGCGCACACAAAAGGGCTAATCTTGTCAAAATTTTGCAATGTGATTTCACAAATCTCTAGTTGGGCATAACCATAACAAAAATCAATCATCAAAATTGAAAAATTATTAAGAACACATTGATTTTTAGGTGCACAAACAAGGGCAAAATAGTGTACACACACCTAAAATTAGACATACACACACTCAATTAGAATGCACACATAGTTAATTTTAGTGCACATACACTTGCAAATGACCATTCAAGTATGCAATTAGATCAATTAGGCACACAATTAACAACACACATTCACTAATCAACAATTGAACTTATCAATTTCATACGCTACCAAATCTGAAAAATTTCAACATTACGACGGCATGAAAACGAACAATCCAAAAATTTTCATAGCAACATAACAACAACATTGCATTGCAACAACATGGCATTGACATTACATTGCATCATGGTGGAGTCTCTACACAATTCTACATATGTTTAGATTCTAGGGAGGTTGATAAGACCACCTTGATTACCTTTTCAATGAAGACCGATTGAACGGTTGAAAGCTCCAATCCTTCATAGCAAATTAGTGTGTAAGTTAGCAAAATTAGTGAAATTAGCAAGGGGTTAGTGTGAAATTAGAGTGTGTAAACACACAATTGGCAAGATACGATGACAAATTAGAGAATGATGAACACATTGCTTCATGCACACACATCCAAAATCCACAAAAACATAAACACACAAGTGAAATTAGTGAGGAAACACATCCGATTATGCCACCATTACAATAGCATAGGCCATCGTCCCCGGCAACGGTGCCAAACGTTGGGGGTTTCCATCGTTTCATAGCTCCAATGACCAACAAAATTATCAATCCGAAGGGATTAGCTACCCAGCTAGGGCATGGAAACACACATGATTAGTGAGCTAATCATGGCAGCACAAATGGTTGGCTCTACGAGGTGAGCTTCTCGGCCTATGGAGAAGCTAATCCAAAATGATGGGCAATCTCCACATCCACTTCCCTTCACCTCCAATCAACCCAATCACACACACCAACGATTGTAAGACGCACACAACAGTAATCCTATCATGCAACACACTAATCGCAAGCACACACACACATAGATCTATCAAGCACCACACTCAATCAAACCTACGTGCACACACAAGCAAGGGAGGGCAATCATACAAGATTAGAGAGGGATTAATCACTAATTAGTTAAGATCTAGCTAACTCAAAGCATCATAGGCAATCATAAGAAGCATGAGAGAGGCATAATGAAAGAGAATTAAGCATTGATTTGTGTTAATCAAGTCACATGAGTGAGGAGAAGCTAAAGGATGCCACACACGAGCTCTCACCAAAGAGTGCTCTCAACAAATGAGCTTGAGAACTCTAATTTCTTCTACACACTGCATTATATACCTAGGGTAAAAATATGCAATGTCCCAGCACCCAAGGCCTTTAGGGCTCCACCACATACTGAATCTTCTATCTAGTCACACTAACTGACCTGTTCTTTATAGATTGGAACTCCCATTGAGCCCGTAACACATTAAAATATTACAATGGCTTGAAATAAATCGGGAATTTACAATACGTGACCATTTTGGGAAAACGTGGAAAATGTGTAACTTCAATCTTTACTGCTTCTTCATGTTGATCTTTGATGTGCATCTGTAAGGCTTGGCCTTTATCAGCTTCTGTTGTTCACTCAGTTAACATTTTTCCTTATACCCCAACAAAATTCGTTGATGTAATAATCCTCATGCCATGTTAAATCACAAGTGAAATGCCAAAATTCAAATGCATAGGCCAATGCAAGGCGAGGGCCTTGCCATAACTTGTGAATCTTTTTGGTTTCAACAACTCTTGCCCTATCTACTTTCTCAAAGGTTGTTGGAAAAGCTCTTACAAAGTCCTCAAAGTCATAAAGTAGAGGAGAGTCGCTTTCAAATAGTAGGGATGCAAACCAAGAGAGGATCGTACCTGAGAGGACCTGAGTCGATGAGACCGACTTGAAAAGCACCATCAAGGTAGAGCTCTATTTGCAAGGTGGAAACTACACCTTCCAATGAAAACTCCATTTCTTGGCAAGATTAAGAAGTGTAGTCTTGCCAAACTGTTACGAGGGCATCTCAAGCTAGAAGAGAGTGAGAGGAGGTGCTCACAATTAACAAGAACTTGAGACTTGATTATAAACGTAATCTTGATTTGAAGAATTGATGCTTGATTAACAAGCTTGCTTAAAAAACATGGATTACAAGGCTTGACTTACAAGACAAGGCTTCATTACAAGAACATGGCTAGATAACAAGACATGAACTAGAAGAGAACTTACGTCACAAGAGCCTCACAAACCAGTGTTGGTAAGACTAGGGGGCATGTAGCCCAAGACCTCTATTTATACTAGAGTCTAGGGTGGTTAATAACTCTCTAGGTTCATTCTTCTAGAAACTAGAACCTTCCAGAACACTTCAAGATGCTTCTTGGACCTTCTAGATTCTTCTTCACACTTTTGGAACTTTTTAGAACCAAATCCTTCTAGATACTTCTAAAACCTTTTCAATCCTTCTAGATTCTTCTAAATGTTTCTAAAAGAACATTTTAGATTCTAGATGTTTCTTAGAATGCTTCAAAACCTTCTAGATTATTATAGATGTTTCCAGAACCTTCTAGATTCTTCTTCATGTTTCTAGACGTTCTAGAACCCTTTACGAGATCGCATCCGTGACAACACGTTGATTACGCTAATAGAGAAGGTGCATTTGGAGATACATGGCACATTGAAGAAATCAAGAAGCACTCATCTCTATTGTGGTGGAAAGAATATGGGAGAGACAAAGTGAAACTCTAGCATGTGGTCACTCGAGTGTTATATGTTGCAACCTCTAGTGGCAGTTGCGAATGTGATTGGTATGCCTATGATTTTAGTCACTCCAAGCATAGGAATCACATTAATCTTGAGCACACCAAAGACCTTGTGTATGTATTTTGCAACATGCATTTAATTTATGCCCCATCATCACTTGCAATGAAGGTAGTGCATGACCATTCCACCCACCACATACCTATGAAAGCCTTTCTTTTGAATAAGTGAGTGATGATGAGCCAATATTAGCATCCCTTTGTTATCCAACTAAAATCTTTGCATCATCTTGGTATCATACTAGAATCCCACTAGGATCATATTGGCACTATGGTGGTACCATATCAGCACTATATATCATTTAGGTACCACACTTGTTTCAGATTGGTTACATGGAAAGATTATTGCAAAATTATACAAGTATCATATTGGTATTACAGTGGTATGTGACTTACATGTCGAGCATATGATGCATAGGTGACTGGAGCACCCTCTGTGAGGGTTTTTTACAATAATGCCATACATTGTAACTTTGGGAAATCAAGATGCAATCAATATTGAATCAAATCTTGCTTTAATGTTGCTCTTAGACTGTCATGCTCTCCCTTCCCATGACTAGAGTTAAAAGAATTTCAAGACACTTTTCATCCCTTTCAATTGTGTATATGAAAAAAACAAAGAGAAAGATAAAGGTAAGAAGAGAGAGAGAGAGAGAGAGAGAGAGAGAGAGAGAGAGAGAGAGAGAGAGAGTGAAAGAGAAAGAAAATGATGAGGAAAAAAAATATTGTACCTTGGACGAAAATAGAATGGATGCCTTGTTTTGAATTGAGAGGTTTCTCCATTTGGCCATTTGCAATCCGTCCTTATGTTAAGACCTAATTTTTAAGTCATTCAACATGCATAAGGAAACATTGTTGAACAAATAATCTATCATGTGGCTTGTCATCTAATATGAAAAAATGTAGTGTGTTCTAGATATCACTTTCTTAGTATCAAAAAGGAAGAAATAAAGAAGAATTCATCACACAAAACTGTAGGGGACATGGTAACCTACCAATAAGAGAACCGTCAAAATTAAAGGATTGCATTGAATGAGGTCACCTACAATTTTGAAGTATATTATTGGCACAAAAATGGTTATTTCATTAGAATAACAATGCATGGATTAAATCTCATTATGCTTCCTATAACTATAGCTATCTGCAAAGTCAACGATTGAGACAACATCACCATCTGAAAACCTTTGCATACACTCTTTGTATTTCTCTGCTTTGGATTGCACATGTGAAAGGCAATAATGCATATAGGAATAATCAATCTCTTATTTTGTGACAAGATAATGCTTCACGTACTCAAATGCATGCTACCTTATACCAACCTCAGAGTGTTGTTATGTGATGAATATAAGGAAGAGTTTCATTTATGGGTAAAAACGACTTAAACAAAATAATATTAAATTATATGAAACTTTCAATGTTACATGTTAACAAAACCATTCAATCAGGATACAAGAGTCCTAAAATTATCTAGCAATAATGTCAGTATTTGGAATCTTTTGATATTACGACTGGCCTAAAACTATAACATCAACCCTCATAAAATAAATTCTCTCCAAAAAGGTGAACAAGCCAAGATATTGCACCTCAAGTGATAGCCAAACCGTACACTAAATCTGCTCAACAAACATAAATGGTGAAGGAGGCAAGACAAATCCATAAGTAGTGATTGGGAGACTCAACCATTTGAGTTATACCTCTAATGTATGTGGAATCCATAAGCAAGAGGCAAGGCAGATCCATAAGCAATGATTAGGAGACTCAATAGTATGAAGTATACATCTATGTATGTGGAATCATGTCAATTTGCATCTCAACTTGTAATCCACAATGAACTAGAAACCATAGGAAATAAGGGATCGGTCTAGCTAAGGTCTTAGATTTTTGACTAGTACTCTCTCAAATATGCATGTGAAAGACCCTCTTGCAACTAGATTTTCAATCAAGTAGGCCACTCTCTGTGCTACCTAACTAGAGAAATGCTTCCAATCTAGACTGTATGTCAAAAAAGGAAAATTGATGCTCCATTGAAGGCCAATGGCACTCTCTTTGGTCTTAATAAACCTAAGAGATTGGTCTCCCCTCCCATATCCATAACCACCATGATGAAGCCTTCTGAGAAAAAAAATAAGGATCTACACAATGTCGCTTCCCCTTCTCACCAACTACTCTAAGTGACTACCAAGGATAATGTGGTAATATGGGGCCTTGGATATGTCCAATGAAAAGGATGCAAAAATCACCGAAGCTGGCCTATTGGGGAGCCACAATAAAACGTTGTTGGTGCTGCTTAGCTATCATGTCATCAATAGCATCGGACCATGGAGAACACTTGGCATGCATATGTAGGTTTCCTAGTGTTAGGAAATAAGACGTAGCTAAATAGATATTTGAGAAGATTACTTAATGGAGAGAGATAGATTTCACACACAAGAGATTATAGAGTAAAGAGAGAGAGAGAGAGAGAGAGAGAGAGAGAGTACACACGATATACGTGGTTCACCCAATGTGGGCTACGTCCACAGGAAAGCAGCCACTCAATGGCTTTAGTACTTCAAAACAAGAAGTAGTTTACAAAGGGATTATACCCTTAATAGAGCTCCGGCCTTGCTTCACTCTCACCACCTCACACTCACCTTGTTGCATCAACTTCACACTATGAAATGTGTGTAGAAATGGCCTCCTTTTATAGGCTAAAAGGGTTGCCCTCTCTCATGAGAGGTAACCATGTAGGGCTACCCTTGTGTAGATAAGTCCAAATCGGACGCTCCAATCCGCCCATGTGTGGCCGCCCTTGAGAAGACAAGTCCGCTTTTGAATTTGGCCACCGGCCACCGGTCAGTGACTACCGACTACCGGCCAACCGACCAGTCATTTTCCGACCACTTTCCGGTCACCGTTCGATCAGATTGGCCGTGAAAATTTTGGTTTCCGACGAGTGATTTTATTTTTTGGCGAAATATTTTTCTTCATGCACGATGGCTTCTCCTCATAATGGGGGCCTTACAAATGTACATTTTTACCACAAAAAATTACAAGGGGTAAATCAAGCTCCATACTTAACACTAGAATGGTAACAGGACACTTTTATGTCCTTGGACACTTTTGTGTCCTGTTAAGTGACCATTTTGCTTGAAGAGTATGAAAATGAATTTCTAGGTACTATATATCCACAAAGTTTCCTTATGAGCTGAAAAAAACTTAGCATTTTTTTTTTGGTATCGATCTCACCATTAACCTTACTCTTGCATAACATTTTTGAACCTAAACTGTGTGAAAAAACGGGTCCTGTTTTTGATCTTTTTTCAATTTTTGGCAACTATACCACTCTAAACTTCATGTTTGTGAGGTTTAGATGGCTAGAGGTTAGGCCTTCATAGTTCTCAACATGTTTTGATGCTTGTAGGGAGAGCTAAGTGTTAAAATTGAAAGTTATGACCAATTTATAAGAATTGCATAATCCTGTTTTTTGGCCAAAATTAGCACTTTTATGATTTTTTTGGTGGCTTTCTTCATATCCAAATTCAATTTTGATTGTGTAAGTGTAATGTATAACATAAAGCTAATCTTCCTTGAGTTTTGGGGGACCTAATATGCTATATAGCATAGTATATGATGATGGTTGAGTTTTTTGATTGCTGAAGAATACGATACATTTCAGAGTAGCAAGTATAACTTTCTCAATATTGCTAGTTTCTTAGGCCAATTGTTTTTATTTTGTAGGTAGTAACCATATCTAATCATAGACTACAAACTTGGCTAGATATTGAGTAGTTTTTATGGGTTCCTAGAGTTCATAATGCTAAACCCAGTTTTTTCATGTTTGCTGTATTTAGCACTTTATCATTGCCCCCAAGGTTCCAATTGTAAGCGATCCATTATCCTTTTGACATGCTCTATGGCTCCTTTTGAATCCACAGGCCCAAAGGAAACTAAGAAAACATGTATATAGTATATGTATTGAGCGTGACTATAGAAACTTTGATGATAGGTCCGTAGAATGGCAAAAATGCAACTTTTTTGTACCTTTTTTTTAAACCAAAAAAACATTAGTGAGGTAAAAGCAACCTTATGTTTTGGTCACCAACCCATTGAAGTTAACGGGGCATTTTATCTCATGTCCTACAAAAATCCCCAGTCTTATTTATATGCAATCAACCGTAAGAAATTGTTGTTTTGGGCAAACTGCATTGGTCCATCAACTTTGGAGGCTTGTAGTGACCAAGGGATGAGAAAAATTACAAGTTTCTCATTTTTTCCATATGTAGTAGTTATTGAACTATAAGCTCATGAAAGGATTTTTCAAAATGAGTGGATCTACTATGGTTTTGGAATTTTTTCCTAAAACACTGAAAGGACACTTTTATGTCCTATTAGGTTACCATTCTAGTGTTAACAATCTCCCACTTGGAAACCGATCTCCAAACCAAACCTGTGACTAATTTCCATCCTGGCTTCTTATCCTTGAATGCCGATTGAAGATGATCAAAAGCTCAACTTCTCCTTGTTGACCACCTTTGTAAACATGTCTGCAGGATTTTCACTTGTATGCACCTTTCTTCTTCCAAAAGAGTCGTATGAAGGGATATCTCACCTCAATGTGCTTTCTCATTGAATGAAAGGCTGAGTTCTTCGCAATAAGATGGATAGCGCTTTGGCTATCAGTGTACAAGACACAATTGTCTTGTTTGAATCCAAGCTCTTCTAAGAATCTGTGAAGCCACAGAATTTCTTTGGTTGCCTCCGTCATTGCTACATAATCTGCTTCCGTGCTAGAAAGTGAGACCGCTTTCTGCAGCTTTGAAGCCCAGCTTATTGTTGTGCCTCCAACCATGAAGACATAGCCCGTAGTGCTCCTTCGAGTATCTTTGTCACCTACCATATCTGCATCAGCATACCTTTGAAGAACTCCACAATACAAAGCATTTGTTGTTGTCCCTTTTAGATATCTAAGTATCCACTTCACAGCTTGCCAATGCTCTTTACCTGGGTTGTCCATGAACCTACTCACAACTCCCACTGCATGTGCAATGTCTGGCCTTGTCCAGACCATAGCATACATTAGAGAACCTACCGCTGCAGCATATGGAACTTTAGACATATAAGGCTATCTCCTCTTGTGTCTTTGGACAGATATCCTTCGTTAGTTTAAAGTGACCAACCAAAGGTGTAGAAACTGGTTTTGCATTTTGCATTGCAAACCTTTCTAGTACCTTCTTGATGTAATCCTCTTGAGATAGCTTTATTGTCTTCTTCATCCTATCCCTTGATATTTTCATACCAAGTATCCTCTTTGCAGCACCTAAATCTTTCATTGAAAGAGATTTAGACAGCTCCTCTTTTAGGTCTTTGACATCCTGCATGTTAGCACTTGCAATCAACATGTCATCAACATACAACATAAGGATGATGAACTTCCCATCTCCCAAATTCTTCATGTAGACGCAGTGATCCGAGTTGCATCTTGTGAATCCATGATCCAACATCCATCGATCAAACTTCAAGTACCATTGTCTTGATGCTTGCTTTAAACCATACAAGATCTTCTTTAATCTTCAAACCATTTTCTCCCTACCTTTTACTTCATACCCCTTTGGTTGAAGCATGTAGATTTCCTCCTCTAAGTCACCGTGAGGGAATGCCGTATTTACATCCATTTGCTCCAGATTTAGATCATGAGTAGCCACAAGGCTTAAGGCAAGCCTACTTGAGTTTATTTTTACAACAGGAGAAAATATCTCATTGAAGTCAATACCTTTCTTTTGAGAAAACCCTTTTACCACAAGCCTAGACTTGTACCTTTTCTTCCCACCTTCTTCTTTTTTCAGCTTGTACACCCATTTGTTTTGAAGTGTCCACTTACCTTTAGGCAACTCAACCAACTCCCATGTTTGGTTGCGATGTAGTGAGTCCATCTCCACTTGCATGCTCTTCATCCATTCTTCTTTGGATTCATGTTGCATAGCCTTTTGCTTGATTCCAACTCTCCAGAATCTGAGATCAAGAGATGGTTGAAGGAAGGAACAAACCTTTCTAGAGGTTTACTTGCTCTTATAGATCTTCAGGTAATAGGTTGAGACTTCTCAGTTGGTTGACGTTGTTGCACATTGTCACTGTTTGCAGTCCTTGAGTCTTCACCATCCTCAAGCTCCATGTACTCATCACCTATTTCTTTTGTTTTTTTTCTTTCCAAGTAGTACATATTTTGTTCATTAAAAATTACATCCCTACTCAAGATTTTACCATCTTCAGGATTCCATAGGTGATACCCAAAGTCACCTTCTCCATATCCAATGAAGAAACACTTTTTGGACTTTGCATCTAGCTTTGATCTTAGGCTTCTATCTATGTGCATGAAAGCCTCACACCCAAACACTTTGAGGAATGCATAATTCACCGGTTTACATGTCCATGCCTCTTTTGGAACTCCCCCATCCAATGTCGTTGAGGGTGACCGGTTGATTAAGTACACAGACGTACTTATAGCTTCCGCCCAAAGCTCAAGCGGTAGGCCTGCATGTAGCCGCATGCTTCGTGCTCGCTCCATGATTGTCCTGTTCATCCTTTCCGAAATCCCATTTTGTTGAGGTGTCCTTGGGTTTGTTCTTTGCCTCCGAATGCCATTGCTAGCACAAAATCTTTCAAAAGCTTGGCTGCAATATTCATCTCCATTGTCAGATCTGAGGCATTTAACTTTGGTACCTGTTTCATTCTCCACAAAGGCTTTCCACCTTTGAAATATGAAAAATACATCGGACTTATTCTTCATGACATAAACCCATGTTTTTCTAGTTGCATCTTCTATGAATGTTACATAGTACAATGAGCCACCAAGTGATGGTGTACTTGCAGGACCAAAAACATCAGAATGAACCAACTCAAGTTTTTCATTATTTCTTTCATTTCCTGATTTTTGAAATTTTACCCTCTTTTTTTTTACCATAAACACAATCTTCACAGAACTATAAGTCCACTTCTTTCAAACCTATTAGAAGCTTCTTTGTTTGAAGGATTTGCATTCCTTTGGCACTCATATGCCCCAGTCGGTAGTGCCACACCGCACTGTCAACTTCTATAGTTGTTGCACAAGCTGAAGGTTGTGTGTTAATAGTACATAAGTAAAGTGTATCGACCTTTTCTTCCTTGGCAACAAGCACCAAAGATCCCTTTGAGATCTTCCACTGTTTGTTTTCGAATGCAATGTTGTGACCTTCATCGTTCAATTGTCCTATAGAGATCAAATACCAGTGTTTGGGTCAAAAAGCCTAAAGTAATAGCTTGGACCTACCCACCTCAACCAACGAGTTCTACAAAGAACAAGATGTGCTATAAACATAATAGAAACAACTCTAGCAGGAGAAAGAACAAACACAATAGGAAAAAGACAAGATCAAAGAAACAAGAAATGTGACAAGTATGGATGCCAAAGTAAGACTCCAACGAAGCTACGCAATATAAATAGACGTAGCAATGGATAATTCCAGTCAAGCTACTCGAATCACGAGGACTTTACAAAGATAACACTCAAATCTGGTTACCAAAATTTGTAGCTCAATCTGGAACAACCAAGGAAAATGAGGCAGCACAAGCTTCCATCCAAAATCAAGCAAAGTAAACCAACATCCAACAAAATCCAGTTGCAACCAAAGCTACTACAATCTCTAGATGGATACCTTGTCATCTACTTCAAAATCAAGGCTTCTACAAAGAAAATCATCAGATCTAGCTACCAAAGCCTAGTGTCCATTAAGTCATCGAGTAGAAGAAGCAACTGCAAAAGACAATCACACACAGACCAAAGACAAGGTGGGTTTCAAAATCACTAGTGGGAACTCAATCACAAAAAAACCCACACATCTTGGCAATCGCTTCTCATGGAAATTAACACAAAGGCTACATCAATATCTACAGCAACTGAAGAACTTGTTTCACAAAGTAGTGATAACATGCGACAAGCAAGTCAAGAGGAGCCAAAATTTTCCAACCTACTCGACAAAATGGCCGCATCCAAAGACCAACACAATGGAAGAGGCCTAAATTTTCAAAACTTATGGAATTGGGTTTCTAGCCTTGAAACGGTAAGTCCAAGTCGCCATTAAAAATACATGGCATAAAAGTTAGAGTTTAGAAGCTAAGCCACTAAATGAGTGAGGTGCTCTTCCCAAAGCTTCATGTAATATTCTATGTGGTCTAAGCGTCTTAGCTTTCCTACGTAGTGCTCAAGCTCAAAGAGTTGATCATAATTATGTTGTGTCACTCATGCTGGTACAGGTGAGCATAAGAGTTGAAGTCATTGTAGTATAGTGGTGAAGTGAAGGAGGAAGTCCAGAAGAAATTGTCATAAAATCTAATATCTAACCAACCCAAATGATTAATTAAACCGATCATTTAATGTCAGAAAATAAACAGGAACAAGGGTTAAAATATAGACATGTGCTTATGGATCTATCTCAATAAGGGGCCAAGGTTACAGGGGTCCAAATGAGAGATGATTTGTCAAAGAGCCAGGCTAGCTAATGGAGCTTAAAGACCTTAGGTTTAGCTTCATTAAATACCTCCAATGGTTAGTGTTAAAATTCCTTTGACTTTAGCAAGCTAGGGATGTGCTTGAAGTGGGAACCTGGCCCAAGCTTGAGGTGCTTATCATGCTTGCTGACTAAGGTGCTTGAGGTTCTTGTCGTGCTTGTTGACGAAGGTGCTTGAGGTGCTTAATGACTAAGTTTCTAAGGTTCTCCATGACTAAGGTGCTTGAGGGGTTAAGGTGTTCAAAAAGTCCAAGCACATTCCTACTCATCAGGGGCGATCCCACTTTGTAGGTGCTAGAGAGAGAACACACACACGCTCACTCAAGCTAAGCTTGGTATAAAGAAAGCAACTAGGACACTTGTCAAGCTCCTCTTCATGTTGCCCTCATAGTGTTCCTCAAGCCTATTGGTTGGCCTCCCAAGGGGTCCAATGATAATTTAGCTAATTTAATTAATTGTGTTTGCATTTATCAAGTCCTCTCTCTCAAGGGGGAAAGGGGGACACTTGTCCCAAGGCTAGCATGTTGCTTGATATACACTTTGTATGTGATTGTCCAGTAGGCTTGAAGGGGTCCAATGAGTTTCCGTCATGAGCTAGAAGAGGGGTTTGACCAAAGCAAGGAGGGGGTTAGCTTGGGGGGTATAATCTCCCACATACACACACACACACACACATTGTCTGAAGTGCAAAGTGCAAGAGCTCCATCTCCTTCTCCAAGCTTGTAGAGAAGTTGAGAGCCTACACCAACACTCTTGGCTATGGAATGCAAATCCAACCAAGAGCCATGATCCAATGCTTAAGCTTGTCATCTTCTCCATCTTCATTACTATGCTATTATGTATGCTAAGCAAGAAGAGTGATGATAAGTGAGGAAATATTTTATTCTTCTATGAATGTTTCTTCTTCCTCTTCCCTATCCTCATTCCCTACTATCTCTCTCCACCTTTGAAGGTGTTTGAGGCCGGGGATGGTTAATGCTTTTTACAAATTCTGTGTTATGCTCGTGATGCATGAAGCTTCATTTTATCACCTAGGTCACAAGGAACACAAAGATTGTATTGTACCAAGTCTCTCTTGATGGAAGAATCTATAATACAAAAGCCTATTGGAGGGGAGACCGGCTCCACATAAATCCGGCCCTCAACTATTGTCAAGTTCTCTAAACTCTCTCTCTTGCAAAAGTATTGTTCATGCCAAGTTAATTAAGTACTATGGTTATGTTTCTACTACTAATTAAGTTCACCCTCTATGTTCTCAAAGTAGTCTCACAAAAATGCTCACTCTAATTCTCTTAATTCCGATATTCTCAAAGTTCATAAGCCATTTCCATTACATTGGTATCAGAGCTATTGGTTTCTCTTTTCTTGCTTATGAAGAGAGGTCCTTAAGTTTTCCATGAAATCTTGGGCATGTTCATTGCAGTAGGGTAAGTGGACAGGCTTATATTATGTTGGTTGAGAAGGACTTAGTTTGAGGTACACCGTTGGGAACTATAGTCTTAATAATGGAGCCTCTCAGGGCTTGCCTTTGGCTTAACCATTATTAAGCTAAGAGCAAGCTCAACAGGAACCATAATCAACTGAGCAATGTTAGACCCTCTCCACTAGTCTTTGTAATCAACAGTGTCTAAACCAGGGATGTAGCTGCTAAAGAACTAATTTTCAAAGGTAAAGAAGAGTAGCGACTAAGGTTTTTGAGGGTACCAAAGCACAAAGTAATCTGTATGTAAGTTTAATTAGCATGGATGACAATAACCAAGAGAGTAAAATGAACATTGATAACTTTGACTTTGCACATGAAGGTGTTAATGATGATTCCCCCATGTTTGTCATTTATCTTGTTACTAGGCTGCAGCAAGCTATGGGCAACCTTGCTTTGCAAGCCAAAGTTACTCAACAACTTCGTGTTTATGGGATTTCCCTTGCTCTCCAAGAGGAGAGAGAGCTTAGGAGGCCTCTTGATGAGACCCCCAAAAGAAGACTCTCTCCCATAAGAGACAAGGAATCCAAAGAATGATAAAGGATCAAATCCCTAAGGTTCTCTAAAGATGTGGCTCCATGAAGATGGCGGACTAGACGATCGCCAACTCCTCCCAAGAGGAAATAGTCAACCCACAATCCTTCTCTCATCACTCCGAAAGGGAAGAGAGGAAACAAAGGAAGAAAAGGGTAAGAAAAAGGTCATTCTCTTCTCATTCTTCTCCACATTCCTCCTCTTTTGACGAAAGCAATAGCTATTCTCCTAGAGAATACAAGAGGGAAGGACATCCCAAATCTTACCCTGCATGGTGAAGGTCCCAAAAGCTTCAGAATTTCAAAGAGGGAGGGAAGAGTATCTCTTTTCTCACCTATGATGGCACCTTTGGTGCTACAGACAAAGTATTGGCCTTTATCCAACAATTTGATACGGCCTTTGGAGACGAGGGCTTCACGGAGTCCTCCAAGATACGCCATGTAGCTATGCACTTCTAGAAATATACTCATCAATGGTGGGCTAGCCTTCATGGCAACAGCAAAGTCCCAAAGACATGGAACACTCTATGAGTTTCCATCATTAAGCAATCCCTTGCAAGCAATGCAAAGGACAAAGTGCTTACCGAATGGCATAGTTTGAAGCTTCTCTCCCATGAGTCTATCCACAAATATGTGAATAAGTTTTGGGATTTACATCTTCAGACTACTGTCTTTCAAAAGATAGACTTTTTCGAGCAAAAGCAATAATTCTATGCGGAATTACTTGAAGAGATGGCCAAGTATGTCAACTCCCAATAACCTGGTTCTATCACCAAAGTAATCCACCACACTATGGTTGCTTTGCGCATCAATTTCCAGCAAGGGGCTAGAAGGAATGTCAAGCCCATGGAAAGCAAAGAAAAAAGTGATGCAAAGGAAAAAACTAATGCCCAAAATTCTTCCCAAGGCAATTCCAACAACAACAATGACAACAATCGGTCCAAGGAGAAGGGATTTCACAAAGGTAAAAATAAACTCTCTCCTTAAGATCTTGAAGCTTTTTTCAAGGACCACAAATGTTTTAAGTGTGGGGAGCAAGGACATGGCTATCGTTCTTGCCCCAAGAGAAATGCCCGCAATGAGACTCCTAGAGCTTCCCCTATCAAAGCTCCAAAAGAGGATGCTCATTGCAAAGGATCACCTCTCTCCTATGCTTGGGGAAAGGTAAGGGAGCATGATGCTTTCATCTTGTTTGACCCTCGCTCTACTCACAACTTCATATCAATGGAGTTGGCCACCAAGTTGGGCATTCAAGCTTTCGAGATGGGAGATACCATAACTACCGATACAGCTTTCAAGGGACAGCAAGCCTCCATTACTCCCTTGGTTGGGAAGTTGAGGCTTCATGTCCAAAGCTACGTCGACAAAGAAGACTTTTTCATCTCTCTTCTCCAACATGAGGATGTTATCCTAGGGGCACCATGGTTCAACCGCATGGTTGCCAACCTGAAGTTTCCTGAAAGGAGAATCTACTTCACCTATAGGGAAAAGAGCATGTATATAGATGCTAGTGTGTCTGGTCGTACTATACCACTTATAAATCCTCCTTCTTTTGATAAATCAATGAAAAGCTCAGTTTTTGTGTACATGATTTTTGTCAAAGAGTCCCTAAAAGGTCCTAATGTTTCATCAAATGTAAATGGTAGGAATCAAGAAGAGTTAGACTTGTCTAATTTTCTAAATGGATTCCAATATGTTTTCATCGATGATATCCCTATGGACTTACCTCCAAAATGAGGAGATGATGACCATCGAATTGAGCTCCTACCAGGAAGCTCGCCGCCTAACAAGCCTCCTTATTGAGTTTTCCAAGCTCAATAAGAGGAGATCATGAGGCAACTACAAGAATTGGTAGATACGGGATGGTGACGCCTAGCTCCTCTCCCTTTTGTTCTCCAGTCCGTTTAGTGCAAAAGAAAGATGTTACATACCGCATGTGTGTGGACTATCAAGCACTAAACCATATCACTCTCAAAAACAAATTTCCCGTACCTCGGGTAGAAGATCTATTTGATAAGCTACAAGGCTCTACCTACTTCAGTAGGATTGACCTTAAAAGTGGCTATCATCAAATAAGGATAGTGAATGAAGATATCCTAAAGACCACGTTTCGTACAACGTTTGGTCTTTATAAATATCTAGTCATTGCCTTTTGGCTTGACTAATGCACCGGCCACGTTCAATTGTTAAATGGAGAAAATCTTTAGACCCTCCTTCAAATTATTTGGAGTGTTCTTTGATGATATCATCATCAACTCCAAGTCCTTGGAGAAGCACAAGAACATCTCCATGTGATTTTTCAAGCATTGAGGGAGAACAAGCTTTTTATCAATGAAAAGAAGAGTGAATTTTTCCTTCAAGAGATTCAATACTTAGGTCATATTATCTCTCAAGATGGTATCCGTATGGATCCATCAAAGTTAGAGGTAATAAAAGCATGGCCTAATCCAAGGAATCTACATGAGCTAAGAAGCTTTATTGGTATGTGTGCATACCATAGATGCTTCATAGCAAAATTCTCTCAAATAGCAGGGCCAATACATGACTTAACAAAGAAGAACGTTAAGTACTCATGGACTGCTAAGGAGAAAAATTCTTTTGACAAGCTCAAAGGGAAGCTTACTTCCCAACTAGTCCTTATGCTACCGGGTCTCTCAAAGCCATTTGAGGTCCAATGTGATGCTTGTGGTGATTGCCTTGGAGCAGTCTTGCTTCAAGAAGGGCATGCCATATCATATGAGAGCCGAAGGCTCAATCCAATGAATGAATCTTGAGCATATATGAAAAAGAGCTTGTAGCTGTTCTACATGCCCTAGACACATGGAAGCACTATCTATTGAGGACTCCATTTATTTTACGAACAGACCACCAAAGGCTCAAGTACTTCATGACAAGCTTTCCGACAAACAAATGAGGTGGGTAAATTCTCTTTCGCAATTTTATTTTCATATTTCTCACATTGCTGGTAAGCACAATCATGTGGCCGATGCACTTTCATAGCAACCAAAAGTTAATGGAGTGTCTATAGCAACTCACAATGATCTATCTTCTATGATAGATGAGTATGCTACTGACCCTGACTTTAAAGACATAATGTCAGCCCTTGCTTTGGGGAAGAAAGAGGAACCATTCACCTTGCAGGATGGTTATCTTCTCCATGGCAATAGGCTATGTTACCCACTTCCTTCGTGAGAAGTTAATGTATGAATCCCATGCTCCTCCCTATGTGGGGCATAGAGGCATTCAATCTACTCTTCAAGGAGTAGATACGTACCTCTATTGGCCCACCATGAAAGTAGACATACAAGAATATGTTTCAAATGTGTGGTATGCCAAAAGACTAAGTATGATATGTTGGGTTCAAGCCCTTGTCGGTCAACCCGTTGTCGTGCTGTGACACGTACATAGTGGGAACGCATGCTATAAGATCTATCTTGTATTTTTTTAGATACATAATTACATTTCCTATAGTGTACATATGCATATTTAAGTATAATAATAAGCCTTCTATCTCATCCTATTATTTTTCTCAAGGGTAACATATCCTTACTTTACCATCAGAAAATACTATGGGAAAAGCATCAATAACTCCGCCTCTTTAACTTGGGGCAAAAAGCATTGATTCTTTATTTCTACTATTTCATTATCATCTCACACCCTCGCTAGATCCTATATCTAAGGTAAACTCCAATATATATATATTCTATGTATTTTTTATACTTTTCTTATATTTCTTTTTAAATAGCTACTAGGAGAGAATCAAATCCTAGTGGGACACTAGGTGGCATGATTTCAAAGATACACTTATTTTAATGCATTATTGCAAACATGATTACAAAACTTTGTCAAGGAGCAATTTCATGCTTTCATATGGCATGAGGTGTCCTTTGGAATTAAATGAAAGTCTAGGCTAAGGAGACCACATGAAGACTTTTGCTGCCATAAATGGACCCTATTTTGATGAATTGTTTACACAAGGTTCCAATCCGAATTGGAAAACGATTTTAAAATGAAAATCGTAGCTAATGAGCTGAAGTTTTTGCCCATAGTTTTACTTTTTTATTTGGAGCCACGGTTGAGGAGATATGATCAAAATACTGGACCCCAGTCTGCCCACATCATGCAGGGGCAGCTCATTTCCAACTTTTCCAATTCCTGTTCACACTGGCTCCTCTCTTCTTGTGTAAACCCTTGGGGGTTCCCTTCACCTATAAAAGGGGACCTCTTCTTCCTTGGAAGGAACTCAAGCATTCAAACCATTGATGAGAGGAATTCTTGAGGGAGTGAGTAGTAATGCCTAATTGTACTTAGCCATTAACATAAGCCCAAGCCTACACTTTTTCCTAGAAGAAGACTAGCCATTCTTGCAACAAGCTAACTTTGGAAGATCAACTCTAATCAAAGAAGTTTTTACACTTGGTGTATCAATCAAAGTGGAATTCTCCACTCTTCTTCTCTCTCCATCAATAATGGTGTCGAAGGGTTTGTCAAGTAAGATGTGTTCTACATTGATGTTTTATTGATTTCTTGTTGTTTTCTTTTTCATCTCTAATCCAACATATATATATATATATATATATATATATATATCTAATCTCATCTCTTTAACCAAATCTATCTCTTTCACTGTTAGTAATTCATCCTCTCTACAAATTTTAGGTTCTCCTTGCTACAGGTACATCTCTCCCCGCAGTATCCTTATTGCCTACGGGCAAGAATAGGGCTTGGGAGGGAAACTTCTCATCTCTTCTCTTCTCTCATATCTACATTTCTCACATACTATCCTATATGAATAACCCACATGATGATAATTTCTATCGCTTTCACTTTGTACGATCTATTAGAATTAACGTATGGATTAGCCGTAAAATACACTTTCAACAACGTATAGTGTTTCTCTTTGGCCCAGAAAGGCTCAATGAAATACTTCTATCACCGGATCCCATCATACTACCTCTCATAGACTATAATTTTTCTTTTGATGTAAGCGTAGTTATCTTGCTATGAACCAAGAGGATTTGTACACACAATTAATCCCAATCACTAGACAAAATATATATATTATGGTAAGCACAAAACTACAATTCCAAAGAACAATTCGTAGCCTATTTGGTCAGCCAAGATTGAATGCCATTAACTCATCCATTAACCCTTTCATATTACCCATGATACGATATGACCATAGCCTTGATGTTTTCATCTTCGTATTGTTTTGACATTCTCTTTTGCGTTCTTTCTTTGTGTGTGTGTGAGTGCAAGAGAGAAAGAGTGAGTCTTCTTTGATTGCACTTCTTTCCAAACCCTAGTCTTCATGGCATCTATGGTTTAACTCCTTCATATAGTTTTTGTTGAGTTCTCTCACAAACTCTCATAGCCATAAGCTCGGTGCTTTCCTGGCAAGACCGCAAATTTCTCGCATATTTTTGGTGAACCCGACGCGAATCTGCTAGGGTGAGAGTTTGTGGGTAACCATGGGTGATCATGTTGAGCAACAGGGTATGCATTTTGACCCAGCAACAATGCAAATGTTTCAAGCATTTGCAATGTTCATGCAACAACAACATGCTACTGAAAGAAGGGAGATTTCAGCAACGAAGGCCATACAAGCGGTCGTCAACAGAATGGATCAGTTCAATGGAAAATATGTAACCAAGTACTTACGCGAGTATGTGAAGAAGATGGAGCTGCATTGCGTGTCAGAAGGTGAGATGATTCAAAGCTTTGAGCTAGTTGTTGCTCCAGAAATTAGGGAGCATGTTAGGGCAATTAAAGATGGGCATGGGAGAAATTGGGAAGAACTCAAAGTAGCTTTAAAGGAAGAATATTTCATGGAGGACTCTGAGAGAGTGACCAAAAGGACATTCTTAGAATGGGTAGTCAAGCCAAAGCAAGGACTATCAATAACAGAACTACTTAGGGAATTTGAGCGGCGCTATGCACAACTCACAAGGACAAAAAGGGCCACACTAGATGCAGAGAAGACATATCTTTTCTTACAAGCTGCAGATAAAGAGTTTCAAGAAAATTTGGAGCTTCTTCTTGAAGATAATGATGCTGAGCAAGGACTAAAGACCGACTGGAATGAGGTTGAAGGTGCTGTCTCACTGCTTGCCAAACGACAAAGAAGAAGGGACAAGATGGTAGTAAACACTACAAGTCCTTCCATCTCAACTTCTGACAAAATGGTAAAGCCTACTTTTATCGCTCCTAAGTTTGATGAGTCCATGCTAGATGAGCTTGTGAAGGGAATGCGTGACTTGAAGGTGAAGTTTGCAAAGCTTGAAGAAAAAGGCCAACCATTAGGGCCACTTCCTAGGCAAAGACAACAGCCCAAAGAAGGGTTTGTTAATAGATGTATTTGGTGTGATAGTACAGACCATGTAAGAAGGGATTGTGATGATTTTAGTGATGCTTTGTCAAAAGATGTTGTCTTTTTTAAGGATGGTAAAATCCACTTAAGAGAGACAGGTCTACCCTTGAGAACTAACTTTGGGAAGGGGGGAATGCAAACCTTAGTTGAAGATATGGCAACCAAGTATGCCACCTCTTCAGTTGAGGCAGCTACTTATGGAGTAAAAATTGAACATTTTTGTGATGAAGAGGTGAGTGACCATCATGGTCAAATTTGGCCAAATGTCATGCAATTAGCTAAAAAGGGAAAGCTTATAAAAGAGATTCTACATGAAGCAGGTGATTGCATACGTCTAGAAACAGGATGGGATGATCCAGTGGACTCATTGTCAGTGCATGCCTACATTACAAAATGCCAACAAAATGAGGCAATTGTAGAAGAGAAGCGCAGACGTGAGAATGCTGATGAAGGACCATCAAAAAGAGCTTCTAGAAGTGGGGGAAGAAGCGACTCAATGCCTTCTCAAACACCCTCAACACAAGGAGCATCTCCACCTGAAGTACTCATGGAGGAGTCTACAACAGGAAAGAAGAAAGAGCCAACGAAAGGTAAGACAAAAGGCCCAACTTATAAACTACAATCTGATATTGAGGTTTCTACAGATTTAAAGAAAGTCTTGGAGGAAAGGATCTTGAATAGCAAGATTGAGTTTACTCTGGAAGAAGTTCTTGGCATTGCAAAGCGTGAATTCCATGAGGAGATCATTGACATCATCAAGAGAAAGAGGCAAACCCTTGCTGAAGTTTCTCGTCCACAGGTTGAAGGGGAAACCTCAAAGACACAAGGGATGCAACTGCAAAATAAGGAGAATGATGGAGCTGTGGTAGGATGCTACCAATCTAGTGGGAGAGTGAAGCAAGTGTATTTCTCTAATGATGATGAAGAAGTTGAAGATATTCCTAGGAGTTACTATTCACGAAGTCATTGGGCAAGGGCTACTACAGAAACTTTGGTCAAGGTAGGTGATCTTGAAGAGCCATTTGTTGCCTTGATTGACCATGGTTCAGAAATAAACATAATGTCAAAGAGTCTCTACAACAAGTGCAAATGGCCGATGGACACAGATCATGGCTGGATGGTAAAAGTGGCAAACAATTCATCCGGTGAATTGTATGCAGCATGTCCAGGTGTGAAGGTAACAATAGGTGATGTAAAGATTGACCAAAACTTCTTTGTACAGGATACATCTTCATATCATCTCATCCTTGGACAACCCTACATTGTGGGAGTTCAAATGGAAACAAAGGTAATGGACGATGGTTCAGCATATGCTAGGATACGTAGCAAAGATGGTAAACGTGCTGTCCAATTTCTCACAGTTTGTGTAAACCATAAAAGAAATCGTGACAACCTCAGAGAACATCCTCTACCAAAGGTAAGCAAAGAGTTTCATGAACATAGAGAAATGATGGGTTTTGGCCAAGTACCATTGTAAAGCGGGATTGCAGTGGTATAGAAAGAAAAAGGGTCTCGTTTGATCCAAAAATAGGTGAAACTTTCTCGATGAGCTCCTTGGTAACAAGGAATGGATCAGTATGTTTTACAAAACTTGAAGATTTGAAGAGATATGAGAGGCAATATGTGCATAATGTACAAATAGGCATGAAAAAGAGTGGGTTGCTAAAGCCTACTGAAAATGTTTTGGGTTTGTGTGAACAAGTTTCTTTTGTAGATACTATGGGTGAGCTTGATGCTATAATGAGGTCTAGTTTGCATCTTGAAAATGAAGTTGTGGAATTTTGCTCTATGGAAATGTATCAAGTAATAGAAGCCTTTAAAGAAAGCCAAACAGTTGGCCCAGAAGTCCATGTTGAAACTAAATACAAGAGTGTAGCAAAGAAGGTGAAACCAGTAGCTTCACCCTTACCACCCAACAACATGGAAAAGATTGAACGGGCTTCTTTACAACCAAGTTTGCGGAATCCTAAAAAGATCGGGCATACCTTCACAAAGGAGTCCTTTCAAGAGTTGCAGATTGGTTGCGAGGAGTTTCTAACACAAGAGAAGACAAAGTGCTTCAAAGAAATGCTTTCAAAGCATGGTAAGGCTTTTTCATTTGAGCCACATGAGATAGGATGTGTTGATCCTTATATTGTAGCTCCTATGGTAATTTTCACAATACCTCATGTGCCTTAGAATCTGCGGCCTATTCCGGTTCCAAAGGCTTATTTGCCAAAGTTAGTAGAGCTACTGAATGAGAAAATCAAAATGGGAATCTTGGAGCCTTCTTGTGCTCCATACTTAAACAGGTGGTTCACAGTTCCAAAGAAGAATGTTTCTCTACGCTTCATCCAAGATATGAAACCAGTGAACAAGGTGACAATTAGAAATGTAGGTACAGGTCCAATTGTGGATGAATTTGCAGAGGCGTTTGCAGGGAGGGCAATCTACTCAATGGGGGATCTCTACTCAGGGTATGATCAATTTCAGCTTGCAATCGAAAGCAGAGACTTGACAACCATGAGGACACCTTTGGGTTTGGTAAGGATGTGTACCTTGCCACAGGGAGCAACCAACTCGGTTGCACATATGATGAATGGGATGAATAAGGTCTTACGTGACTTTATTCCTCAAATCACAATGCCTTTCATTGATGATTTGCCTATCAAAGGATGTGAAGAAAGTGACAAAGATGAAGCTTTGGATCTCAAGGGATATCGCAGGTTTGTGGTAAATCACATAAATGATTGTGATAAAATTTTGTTTAGGTTGGAAGAAGTGAATCTTACATTGTCAGGGAAAAAGTCTATGTTTGGTGTCAAAGAAGTGCTCATTGTGGGGCACATGTGCGGGCCATATGGTAGGAAACCTTGTTCATCAAAGGTAGATGCCATCCAAAGAATGAAAGAAACATGCACTAGCATCACTGAGGTTAGAAGGTTTCTGGGAGCATGTGTCTTCTATGTTATTTGGATTCCACATTATGCACATGTAGCTGATCCTCTTTATCAGCTGCTTAGAAAGAATCAAAAGTTTAAATGGACAGAAGCACATGTAAAATCCATGAAAAAGCTAAAGGAGTTACTCCAGTCAGCAACGACTTTGAGAAAGGTAGACTATGAGTGTCAAAGGCCAGTGATTGTGACAGTAGATACCAGTCCTACAGGGATTGGATGGGCAATAGGGCAAGATGACAAAGAAGGACACAGGTATGTGGTAAGATTTGGAGCAAAGGTACTAAGTGCTCGCCAAAGAAACTATCCACAGATAAAGAGAGAGTTACGGGGTATGGTTACAGCCTTGAAAAGTGGGAAAGAGTACCTAATTGGTGCATGTGTGGTTGTAGAAACAGATTGTCTACCACTTCTTGGGATGATTACAAGCTGCTCAACACCAGACATTGCTATGTTGCGGTGGATTGCCTACATTAAGTCCTTAAATCCCAAGTTTAAGCACATTGCAGGTAAAGACAATACAGTGGCAGATATGCTATCAAGGGCAAGGTATGAAGATGAGTCACAAATGATTGATGAGGGAGATGATGTAGGCACAAAATTCTATTCTATCTCTCATGTCAAAGGTAACAATGTCTGCATGACTAATTCACTTGAATTGTTCTTGAAAGATCTTTATGAAGGTGATTGGCTTTCTATTGGAAGGTACTTAAGTACTCTAACAAAACAGGATGATTGGTCTGAACAAGAATTCAAGAGGATACGCAGGAAAGCATATGGGTACTTTTTAAGGGATGGTTACTTGTGGAAGCATCCTAAACAAAAGGGTGCTACACCACAGCGGGTTATATGTAAAAAAGAGACTCAAGTAAAGCTCATGCAAGAGTTTCATGAGAGTCTATGGGCTGGACACAGGGGTATGTGGGCAACCTTCTCCAAGTTGAAAGAAAAATACTGGTGGAAGGGTATGTATAAAGATGTATCTCAGTTTGTAGAGTCATGTGTAACTTGTCAAATGTATTCAAATGTTCGACGTCGTGATGGATTGCACCCTACATATCCACTAGCCATGCACTATAAATGGGTTGTGGATCTAGTCACGATGCCTTTAAGACTCTGGCAGATGAGATACTTGGTTCTTGCACGAGAGGACCTAACTAACCAGGTTGAAGGAAGAGCATTAAGAGCTAAGACCACAGAAGCTGTGTGCAAATTCCTTCTTGATGAGGTGATTTGCCGTTATGGTTGTGTGGGAAAAATCACTGCAGATCGAGGTGAACTGGATGCCGAAGAAGCAAGGGAGTTCTTTTCTAGATTAGGGATCAAGCTTTCTCTTACTACAGCTTACAACCCTGAAGGCAATGGAAAGAGTGAAAGAGGGCATCCTCCTATCATCAAAGCTTTGGCCAAGGCTTGCGAAGGAAGAGTTGGTGAGTGGCCTAAATTGTTACCATATGCTTTATGGGCTGATCGTACAACACATAGCTCAGTAACTGGCTACATGCCTGCGGAGCTAATGCATGGTCAAAAGCCAGTGATGCCGATTGAGGATACAATTCCCACATGGAATGTACTACCTTGGCAAGAGGGGCTTAGTAGGGAAGATCTCCTTGCACTGCGTATAAGGCAGCTAGAGAGAAGACCTGGAGACATTGAAGCTGCAAACGAACGACTCAAAAATGCAAGGTTGAAAAACAAGGACTATTTTGATAAGCGACATCGACTCAGGAGCAAAGCAATTGACAAAGGTGACTGGGTTTTAGTGTATGATAGTAGCCTTGATAACCAGCACACAGTCATGCGTAAGTTCTCAAAAAGATGGTTTGGACCGTATGTTGTAAAGCATGTGCATGAAAATGCTACTTACAGCTTGTCTGAACTAGATGGTACAGAAGTAAAGATTCCCATTGCAGGAAAAAGGATTAAAATGTTTAAGAGAAGAGGAGACAATGATCTAGAAGATATGGATGAGGAAGAAGAGAAAAACACAGGTGAAGATCAAAGTGAACATGAAGCTCTGGAATCATCCAGTGAAGAAGAAGACAAGGAAGATGTACAAGAGGTCTAATCTTACAAAGAGACAATGTGGCACATACCGGAGGATGTGCAGGTTTAGAGGGGGTGGATGTCGTGCTGTGACACGTACATAGTGGGAACGCATGCTACAAGATCTATCTTGTATTTTTTTAGATACATAATTATATTTCCTATAGTGTACATATGCATATTTAAGTATAATAATAATCCTTCTATCTCATCCTATTATTTTTCTCAAGGGTAACATATCCTTACTTTACCATCAGAAAATACTATGGGAAAAGCATCAATAGCTCCGCCTCTTTAACTTGGGGCAAAAAGCATTGATTCTTTATTTCTACTATTTCATTATCATCTCACACCCTAGCTAGATCCTATATCTAAGGTAAACTCCAATATATATATATTCTATGTATTTTTTATACTTTTCTTATATTTCTTTTTAAATAGCTACTAGGAGAGAATCAAATCCTAGTGGGACACTAGGTGGCATGATTTCAAAGATACACTTATTTTAATGCATTATTGCAAGCATGATTACAAAACTTTGTCAAGGAGCAATGTCATGCTTTCATATGGCATGAGGTGTCCTTTGGAATTAAATGAAAGTCTAGGCTAAGGAGACCACATGAAGACTTTTGCTGCCATAAATGGACCCTATTTTGATGAATTTTTTACACAAGGTTCCAATCCGAATTGGAAAACGATTTTAAAATGAAAATCGTAGCTAATGAGCTGAAGTTTTTGCCCATAGTTTTACTTTTTTATTTGGAGCCACGGTTGAGGAGATATGATCAAAATACTGGACCCCAGTCTGCCCACATCATGCAGGGGCAGCTCATTTCCAACTTTTCCAATTCCTGTTCACACTGGCTCCTCTCTTCTTGTGTAAACCCTTGGGGGTTCCCTTCACCTATAAAAGGGGACCTCTTCTTCCTTGGAAGGAACTCAAGCATTCAAACCATTGATGAGAGGAATTCTTGAGGGAGTGAGTAGTAATGCCTAATTGTACTTAGCCATTAACATAAGCCCAAGCCTACACTTTTTCCTAGAAGAAGACTAGCCATTCTTGCAACAAGCTAACATTGGAAGATCAACTCTAATCAAAGAAGTTTTTACACTTGGTGTATCAATCAAAGTGGAATTCTCCACTCTTCTTCTCTCTCCATCAATAATGGTGTCGAAGGGTTTGTCAAGTAAGATGTGTTCTACATTGATATTTTCTTGATTTCTTGTTGTTTTCTTTTTCATCTCTAATCCAACATATATATATATATATATATCTAATCTCATCTCTTTAACCAAATCTATCTCTTTCACTGTTAGTAATTCATCCTCTCTACAAATTTTAGGTTCTCCTTGCTACAGGTACATCTCTCCCCGCAATATCCTTATTGCCTACGGGCAAGAATAGGGCTTGGGAGGGAAACTTCTCATCTCTTCTCTTCTCTCATATCTACATTTCTCACATACTATCCTAGATGAATAACCCACATGATGATAATTTCTATCACTTTCACTATGTACGATCTATTAGAATTAACGTATGGATTAGCCGTAAAATACACTTTCAACAACGTATAGTGTTTCTCTTTGGCCCAGAAAGGCTCAATGAAATACTTCTATCACCGGATCCCATCATACTACCTCTCATAGACTATAATTTTTCTTTTGATGTAAGCGTAGTTATCTTGCTATGAACCAAGAGGATTTGTACACACAATTAATCCCAATCACTAGACAAAATATATATATTATGGTAAGCACAAAACTACAATTCCAAAGAACAATTCGTAGCCTATTTGGTCAGCCAAGATTAAATGCCATTAACTCATCCATTAACCCTTTCATATTACCCATGATACGATATGACCATAGCCTTGTTGTTTTCATCTTCGTATTGTTTTGGCATTCTCTTTTGCGTTCTTTCTTTGTGTGTGTGTGAGTGCAAGAGAGAAAGAGTGAGTCTTCTTTGATTGCACTTCTTTCCAAACCCTAGTCTTCATGGCATCTATGGTTTAACTCCTTCATATAGTTTTTGCTGAGTTCTCTCATAAACTCTCACATCCATAAGCCCGGTGCTTTCCTGGCAAGACCGCAAATTTCTCGACACCGTGAGAACAAGTGTCAAGGCATGCAGCTATAGACCATCAATTAGTGGAGTTTGCATGAGCAAAAGGTGTGGTTGATATCACTTTTCACAAACTATGTAAGGGCCTCTTTTTAATAGAATTGAAAGGAGTAGCGTGTTCTTTTTACTTCCAAAATTGTGTCGACTTCCTCTCTCTCTCTCTCTCTCTCTCTCTCTCTCTCTCTCTCTCTCTCTCTCTCTCTCTCTCTCTCTCTCTCTCGTCCCTCTTCTTGCTCTGCACCACCATGGCTTCCTAGCTAGAGCTCCAACAACTGATATCAGAGCATGTACTCGTTCTTTGGCTCAACCTCGGCGCTCGACACAAGCAATGCGGGATCGGCCACTAGCAGAGGACAGAGAGGTGCAGTCGACTTGCAAAAAACTGGACAAGCTCGGCATCAACGAGGTCGCCCTGGCATGCTGGCGCTTATTTGTCTCTTGCGCTCATGCCAATTCGGCCTTCTACAGCCCGCTTGAAGCATAATCGCCATGCCCGCCATCTATTTGTGCTACACAGAGAATTGAAAAGCCAAAATTTACCTTTGGTTTCACACACAAGTTTTCTAATTTTACACATGGTCATTGGGATTATGTATTTAAGCAGTGTTTCCCACCCTTGCAAAATCCTCGCATATTCTTTCGTGCTACAATTCTTGCAATATTTGCTCGTGTTTCGGTGTGCTAGGACTACAGCATTTTACTAGTGTGCAGAATTTCTAGAAAATCAATTGTTATCAAAGTTGCTTCCCGGAAATTCAATTGCTGCAAATTGACTCTTGAATTAAAATCAATTGTTTCCGACTCTTTGATGGACATTTTTGCCAGCATAAAGCTATCCTTTGCATATCGAATATGGCATCAAAAGTCGACAAGTTCAATGGATCCGGCTTTCATACTTGGCAGATCAAAGTTAAAGGCTATTTGATGCGCAAAAACTTATGGAACATGGTCAAGCCTCTCGCAGCCGACGAATCTGGAACATCCGCTGCAGTTACAAGGGCATTATCTGTTGAGCTACAAAGGAAAGACGAACAAGCTTTTGGTATCATCCTAACCTCCTTAGAAGATGATTTTATTCATTATTTGGATGATGTTGATTCCTCAAGTGCTGCCTGGATAGAGTTAGAGAAGCTTTTCGGTGCCAAAGCTAAGTATTCAAAATGAGTTTAAAAATGGAATTATATTCCATCCGCATGCGTGAAGATGAAAACATTGCAGCTTTAGCCAATAGACTGAAGAGTATTAAAACTCAACTTGTTTATGTCGAAGCTTCAGTACCAAAAGAAGATCTCATAACCATTTTGTTAAAAAGTTTGAGTGACAATTTCATCAAATTGTTACTGTTTTAAAAGAGAAAGATCCGCTGCCCTCCTTGGATGGTATCATCAATTCATTGCAAGAAGAAGAACGCAGGGTACCTAGTACCAATTCTACTATTATTCCCAGTGCATATACAGTCTCGAATGCCATATCCCCCACCAGTTCTTCTGATACATCCAGTGCATATGCAGTCACTAAATGTGCTGCTAGAGCAGCTTCATCTCGACCATTCAATGGAGCCAGATCTTGTGCCATTTGTGGGCGCAACAATCATCAGACAAAAGACTGTTTCAAGAAGAATCCTTGTGTTCACTGTGGTAAAACAAATCATCCGTCAAATAAGTGCTTTCAAAAGGGTAAAACTCAAATTCATGTGGTTGAGGGAGACACTGAATCTCCAATATATTCTTTTGACGAGGAAATTTATTAGATCAACTCTTTTCATGTTGCTTAGTCAAAATAAATTGTACGGGCTATAGACACTGCCACCCATGAGTGGTAAGACCTCCCAATTTATCATTTTGTTCTCAAGTCTTTTTTTGTCCTACTTCTCATGAAGTTACTGGGTACACCATAAACCCAAGGTCTGGCAGTGAACCAAAAACTCCATTTTTGGTAGCTAACTTTTTTGACCTACACCCTATTTGTTCAAGGGGGCGTTATTAATCTAGCACCAGGTTATGGATACACCAGAATTCCTTGGTTGTGAGAAAACCTAAAACTCACGGTTGACGAGTACACCAAAAACTCTAGGTATCATGAGTTGCTTGCCCAGTTTGGGCTTGAGGAGGGGATTGCTGTGTTCAAGCCCTTGTCGGTCTCAAGGCATGCTGCTATAGACCATCAATTAGTGGGGTTTGCATGAGCAAAAGGTGTGGTTGATATCACCTTTCAAAAACTATGTAAGGACCTCTTTTTAATAGAATTGAAAGGAGTAGCGTGTTCTTTTTACTTCCAAAACAGTGTCGACTTCCTCTCTCTCTCTCTCTCTCTCTCTCTCTCTCTCTCTCTCTCTCTCTCTCTCTCGTCCCTCTTCTTGCTCTGCACCACCATGGCTTCCTAGCTAGAGCTCCAACATGATAGAGGGAAGCAACCTGTATTACTCCAGCCATTGCCAATCCCTAATTCACCATGGGAGAGTATATCCATGGATTTAATCTTTGGATTACCCAAGTCTATCCATGGAAATACAGTAATATGGACAATAGTTGACAGGTTTAGCAAGCAAGCACACTTTATTTCTATCAAAAAGACTATTAAGGCACACCAATTGGAAACTCTCTTCATATCTGAGATTTTCAAACACCATGGATTGCCGACATCCATCGTGTCATATAGAGATCCTAGAATGACTAGTGATCTCTTTGAAAATCTAGGTACAAGATTGAATTTCTCTTCGGCCTATCACCCACAAACAGATGGCCAAAGTGAGATAGCCAAACTTACGATACTTGGTCTACTAAAGACTTATGTTACAGAAGTAGATCAACGCTCACAATGGGAAAATTACTTACCCCTTGTAGAGTATGCGTACAATAATACTGTCCATTCTTCTACGAGAAAAGCACCTTTTGAAATCATAGAGGAAAGACCTAAAAGTCCCTTGCTACTTAAAGTACATGGGAAGATCTTCATTGCTGATGAGTATAGCCGTGACCGACAAGAATCTCTCCAAAAGATTAAGGAGGCTATGTCCATCTCTCAACAAAGGAAAAAAGTGTTGCTAACAAGCACGGAAGGTCCTTAATGTTTAAAGAAAATGATTGGGTCTTACTTAAGTTTCCCAAGGCTCGATTGAGGCAAACGACGGGTAAAAATCCTACAGTCCATCAAAAGTATTATGCTAAACTAGCAAAAAGATACTATGGTCCTTTTCAAATCTTGAAGCCAATCAATGAGATGGCTTATCAACTAAAGATGCCCAACCATTGGCTCATACACAATGCTTTTCATGTGAGCCTACTTAAGCCCTACATAGGCTAGCCCCCAAGTGAACCAATTATTGAAGACCCTCCAGAAATCAAAGACCAAGAAGGAGTGCTACAACTCGAAGCTATCCTTCGGCATGAAGACAAGGTACTACGACATGGTAATATTATCCAACGATATCTTATTAAGTTCAAAAATTATCCTTTTGAAGATGCTAGATGGATGCAAGGAATACAGCTTAAGGATAGTATGAACCTTCTTGTCAATGCTTACAATGCTACATTAGCGTAAGCCAATGTACATGTTTCTTTTTAATGATCAATGTTTTTGTCTTATAAGACTAATTCTCTTTTTATTGTGCACAAATTTAAATAGTATGCATGATTTCAATCATGTTTGTGATGTCGATGTCTCTTAAACACCAAGTAGAAATTATCACTCTACTTTGGGAGAATGAAATGGAATAAAGAGCAGACATGCTTGCGGTAGCTACGTCTTCCAAGCACCAAATGGATTATTCATCCATCTTGGAATGATGTCGTAGGGTAAAAAGGGGTCCTCTACCCGCTAAGAAACATTGACTAATGACTAAGTCTTTATCTATTCTACCTCATATCGAGGACCACTATGATTTCAAGAGAGAGTTAAAGTCATAAAATATAATATCTAACCAACCCAAATGATTTTCTCATATTAAAATGATCATTTAATGTGGGAGAATAAATGGGAACAAGGGTTAGAATATAGACATGTTCTTATGGATCTATCTCAACACGAGGCCAAGGTTACAGGGGTCCAAATGAGAGATGATATGTCAAAGAGCAAGGCTAGCTAATGGAGCTTAAAGACCTTAGGGTTAGCTTCATTAAAGACCTCCAATGGCTAGTGTTGAAAGTCCTTTCTTAGGCAAGCTAGGGATGTGCTTGAAGTGGGAACCTGGTCCAAGCTTGAGGTGCTTGTCGTGCTTGCTGACTAAGGTGCTTGAGGTGCTTAATGACTAAGTTTCTAAGGTTCTCCATGACTAAGTTTCTTGAGGGGTTAAGATGTTCAAAAATTCAAAGCACATCCCTAGTCATGAGGGGGCGAGCCTTCTTTGTAGGAGCTAGAGAGAGAACACACACACCCTCACTCAAGTCAAGATTGATATAAAGAAAGCAACTAGGAAAATTGCCAAGCTCCTTTTCATGTTGCCCTCATAGTGTGTCTAAAGCCTATTGGTTGGCCTCCCAAGGGGTCCAATGATAATTTAGCTAATTCAATTAATTGTGTTTGCATTTATCAAGTCCTCTCTCTCAAAGGGAAAAGGGGGACACTTGTCTAAATGCTAGCATGCTTGCTTGATATACACTCTATACACACACACACACACACACACACACACACACACACAGTCATTGTGTGAAGTGCAAAGTGCAAGAGCTCCATCTCCTTCTCCAAGCTTGTAGAGAAGTTGAGAGCCTACACCAACACTCTTGGCTATGGAATGCAAATCCAACCAAGAGCCATGCTCCAATGCTTAAGATTGTCATCTTCTCTATCTTCATTACTATGCTATTATGTATGCTAATCAAGAAGAGTGATGATAAGAGAGGAAATATTTCATTATCCTATGAATGTTTCTTCTTCCTCTTCCCTATCCTCATTCCCTGCTAGCTCTCTCCACCTTTGAAGGTGTTTGAGGCCTTGGGACTGAGGCCAGGGATGGTTAATTCTTTTTACAAATTCTATGTTATGCTTGTGATGCATGAAGCTTTCCATCTTCATTGCATCACCTAGGTCACAAGGAACACAAAGATGGGAGAATCTACAATACAGAAGCCTATTGGAGGGGGGACCGGCTCCATGTAAATCCGGTCCTCAACCGTTGTCAAGTTCTCTAATTCTCTCTCTCTCTTGCAAAAGTATTGTTCATGCCAAGTTAATTAAGTATTATGGTTATGTTGCTACCGCTAATTAAGTTCACCCTCTATGTTCTCAAAGTAGTCTCACAAAAATGCTCACTCTAATTCTCTTATTCCGCTATTCTCAAAGTTCATAGGCCATCTCCATTACAGACACTCACGTACTCAACACAATGAGGTATGAGTGGAGAAGCTTCTACATAGAAATTCCTTCTTGGAAACATGGAAGCTATTGCGACATCCTTTGATGTCATATATGCTACATTTGTTCCTTGAAGCACCCATCAAATCCCTCTTTTGCACTGCATTCTTTTGTTTGAAAATTTCTCATAAGCATATAGAGTGTCCCATAATTGGGACTTACATTAGGCACTCTTCCTTGGTTTCTCCCAAGCACTCACCTTGCATGACAGGTACTTCAAGTCCAAATGCTCAACTCCGATAAGAGTGTATACCAAAGGCACTTTTTCCCACCGGGTTTTTTCCCTTTAGTCATCCAGGTTTTCAAACCCTAATCTAGAGACACCCATCACCACACTCTTGTATATATTCCTTCTACATAAGCAATAAGGAAATGGCTACCCAAGTCATTTGGAAAATAGAGAAACAGCTACAGGTCTCCATATGCTTATCAAGAGCATCTTTTATCTTCAAGGGCGACAACAAAGCTCCTTTAAAGATGGCAAGTTAACGAATGGACTATAATGACAAGAAATGACAACATCAGCAAGAGATCTCTCAACAACCAAACATAAGGAGATCAACAGTGTTGAAGCTAGTGAAGTATTTCAAGTCAACAACAAAGGCAGACACATCAAGAGAATCTTCACGGCCAAACGTGGCACCAACAAGAAGAATGAGCAACAGATGCAAAATTTCTTGGACAATTGAAGTCCAACACACGCATAAAAAAAAACACAGCAAATATGAAGAACTCAAGGAAGGGGGGGGCGTCATCAACGACAAAGCACTTCCCAAACAAAAGACCAACCCTGAAGACAACCCTATGATAAGACTACACATGGTCGTATCAAGGGACGACATAAGCTAGGAAGGTGGGAATGTTAGAGGTCTGATCAAAAGAGCGCCCACCTAGCCAGACACATAGCCAAACACCACATTTGTACTCTTTTAATTTTCCAAGCTAGTGTAGTGATACTCTATGTAAATCCTCATTCCAGAGTAGCAGTCGATTCCCTACGTTGTAATGATTTCATGATAATTGTAAAGGTCCGTGTGATCCGGACATTGGCCATTTAGAATTCCCTGGGTATAAAGGTCAATAACTTTGATGTGAAAGAGAGGCTTATCTTTAGAGAAGAAAGGAGCTTTGAAAACGTACGCTCAAACTACGAAGCTGCTCCAACTTGTAATCAACTTTTCTAATGATTTGGTAATCCGTTTTTTATTTTGAAACTTGCATTGTGTTCCTCTTTCCTTGCTCTTTCAATTAAGTGTAAGGCATTGTCAGTTTTGTTGAGGTTTGTGACTACACGTTTGTGAGTCTTAATTGTAGAGTTGAGTGCTTAAATCATTGTTTTTAGTCATTTTGACCATAGGAGAGTGTTCCTAAACCATAAGGCGACCTTTCTAGACTGATCTATTGCAATTTTTAATACCTTTTTCATTATGGATTGTGATTTTGGTACCTTGTTGGATTGCGACCAGGCTTGGTAGGATAGTGCCCCTAGGTGTCCTAGACCTCCTCCTAAAATCTTGTTGCATTTCAAGTTTGTTCGAGTGTCGAAATGGCGTGATGACTTAGAGCAGTGAGAAAGGACATAAGCAAATTTCCCTGATCATTGAGTGTTGGTTTGCTTGTTGAGTTGTTGTGTTTGCTTGTTAAGGTTCACTTCTTGAGATTTATAACCTCAAAGAATCTCCAACCCCGTTACATTTCAATAGGGGTCCAAAAGGAGATAGTCTATCAAAGAGCAATGTGCATCTAATGGAGTTTTAAATACCTTAGGGTTAGCTGACCTCCAAAGGTTAGTGTTAAAATTCCTTAGACCTTAGGCAAGCTAGGGTTGTGCTTGAGGTGGGAACCCGACCCAAGTTTGAGGTGCTTGTCATGATTGATGAGTAAGGTGCTTGAGGTGCTTGTTGTGCTTGCTGACTAAGGTGCTTGAGGTGCTTGTCATGGTTGCTGACTAAGGTGCTTGAGGTGCTTGTCATTCTTGATGAGTAAGGTGTCAAAAAGAGACCCTACAATGGAGGGGGAAATCCCCAAAGTAGGGGAATCTTTGACTTAACCTCCCACTCACCCAAAGGCGTCCCTTTTCTCAAGGGGCACATGGACACATGTAAGGCTCTCCCTATGCTTAGCCACATGGTGTGCTTGAATCCTATTGGTTGGGCTAAAGAGGGGTCCAATGAGCTTCTAGTTCAATTCAACAAATATCTATATATTTTCAAGCTCTTCCTCTCAAAGGGGTAAGGAGGACACTTGTCCAAAGGCTACCCATTTTGTTTGAAATGCATTGTGCATATGATTGGCTAGGCTCAAAGGGGTCCAATGAGCTTCAAGCTTGAGCAAAAATGAGGGGTCGACCAAGGCAAGCAAGGGGGTGTGCTTGGGGGTATACACCCTCTCACACACTCATTTTTCACACATTCTCATCTGGTGAAAGTAGAAGAACTCCGGCCCCTTCTCCAAGCTTATTGAGAAGTTGACAGCCTACACCAACACTCTTGGCTATGGAATGCAAATCCAACCAAGAGCCACGCTTCAATGCTTAAGCTTTCCATCTTCTCCATCTTCACTACTATTCTATTATGTATGCTAGCAAGAAAAGTGATGATAAGTGAGAAACTATTTCTTTCTCCTATGAATTTTTCTTCTTCCTCTTCCCTACCCTCATTCCCTGCTAGCTCTCTCCACCTTTGAAGGTGTTTGAGTCCTTGGGACTGAGGCCGGGGATGGTTAATGCTTTTACAAAGTTTATGTTATGCTCGTGATGCATGAAGCTTTCCATCTTCATAGCATCATCAAGGTCACAAGGAACACAAAGATTGTAATATACCAAGTCTCTCTTTATGGGAGAATCTACAATACAAAAGCCTATTGGAGGGGGGACCGGCTCCACATAAATCCGGTCCTCAAATGTTGTCAAGTTCTCTAATTCTCTCTCCCCCTTGCAAAAGTATTGTTCATGCCAAGTTAATTAAGTATAATGGTTATGTTGCTACCGCTAATTAAGTTCACCCTCTATGTTCTCAAAGTAATCTCTCTTTAATTCTCCTAATTCCACTATTCTCAAAGTTCATGGGCCATTTCCATTACACCTTGGTACCCACGAGGTCGGACAAATGCTGTTATAAATATGACACAACGCTTTGTTTGGCTTGGGAGTTTGAAGCCAAAGACAAAAGTAGGAACTCACAAAAGGACAAAGGCAAAGGCAAGCTGGACAGAGATAACAGTGATAAACATTTGACAAAGAAGATCAGCATGGCACACATGGTGGCAACCACATTGGCCAGGACACCAAATTTCTAGTCAAGAGGTATTTTCTGCCACTAGCTTCAACTAGAGAGGGGCTTGCCAATGGCTGAGAGGGGCAACCATTGCTCCTGTAAATAATTTGGACCCTTGTGTTGTTGGAGTTCAAGTTATCGATGTTTGAATCCGGGGGTCGAAGTTCAAGGCACATGCATCTGGCAGCAGGGAACCAATCATATGTATCTAAAACAGTATAGATGTACGTGTCAATCCATTGTTGGTGGTCGGACTATGGAGAGGATGTGTTTCAAAGTTCATTGTCTCGGAGTATTTGGACGTGATGTGTTCACAGTTCACGAATGGGGATTCTTGGACGTAGTGTGGTTTACGGTTCAACTTTCTAAAAGGCAACCGATGCTCAAGATGTCATTTTTCTAAGGTTCAAAGTTGAGGTAGCAAATCAGAGGTGTATCTAGTAGTCTGCAGTTGCTGGGGTGTCATGGTAGCTTCTTCATCGACTTGGTCTCATCATTTATGTCCACTATGAGTTGCAAAGAGGGTGTTAAAGTTATGGCATCTCAAGTGAACTGCCAATGTGATCCCATTATTTATTTAGGCTTTTAGGTTTTTAGTTTACTTATCTGTCAAAGTCTAGGTAGGGCCATTGTATAGTGTATGAGTTATTCATTGCTGGTTGGTTCACGAGACTCTCTCTCTCTCATACTCTCCTTGGTCTCACATCGTCAACTTTGACAAAAGAAACCCCTCGTTGAATGGCAAAAAGGAGCATTTTGATAGTTTCCCCTAAAATTATGGCCATAGACCCTGCACCGTTTGGAGCTCCTCGTTGAATGGCAAAGAGAAAATGGCGGCGCGAGTGTTGAGGCGTTCGATCTTGAACGCAGAAGGGTATGGAAACACTGCGCCGAGCTTTTCACTAAAGCTCTTCTGTAGCTTCAGCAAGGCGCGTTTCTTTGCTTCGAGCTCCAAGCTGCTGAATGCGCCGATCCCTAAGATCAGAGTGAAGAAAGATCGTTCTTTCGAACATGTCGCAGAGCTGGAGAAGGATATAGCTCCTCTGCTCAGGATCAAAGATACCTTCTTGCAGTTCAAGAAGGAGACTATACCTCTTCAGTACCTCACACTCAGACGCAGATTTCTGGGTGTGCGCACCACTGAAGAGAAGTTTGAAGAACTTATGAAGGACTACCCCACTATTTTCCAGATATACATGCATCCTGATGAGCATCGCCTATGGCTGAAGCTCACGCCTGAGGCAAAGGAGCTTGTAGAGCAGGAGAGGCTGATTCATGAGAGGCAGGAGCCCTTGATAGTGGGAAAGCTCCGACGATTGCTGATGTTAACTCATGGTCAATCGATGCGTGCTAACCGTGTTCTCATGTTGGCCCCTTTCCTCGGTTTTCCAGATGACCTTCTCACCAGAGTTGTCCCCAAATACCCTGAGTATTTCAACCTTGCACAGAATGGAAAACCTTACCAGATTCTCGAGCTCATGGTTTGGGATGAGGGGCTGGCCATGACAGAGTTTGAGAAAAGGGCAAAGCTTAGTGCCCAAAAGTCAGGCATGGGGAATGTAGAGTCACTAGGATACCCCCCTTCTTATCATCTTAAGTATACTGCCGGTGTTGTGCCCAGGAGGAAGGCAATTGCTTATCTTCAAGAATGGCAAAAGCTCCCTTTTGTTAGCCCTTACGAGAATGCAGATAACATAGAGATTGGGACACCCCTTGGCGATAGAAGAATGGTTGCGTTTTTGCATGAACTCCTTAGTCTGACCATTCAGAAGAAAATAACGATTGAAGTCCTCAATCACTTCCATTCCGAGTTCAAGCTTCCAGGAAACATCTACAAGGCAGTAAATCGGTATCCTGGTATATTCTACATCAGTGTCAAGGGTGCTGTCCACACTTTATACCTGCGGGAGGCGTATGACAGTAAACAGCTTATTGGAGCTGCACATCCACTGCTGATTTTGAAAAAAAGATTTGCTAAGATGGTACACAATGGGCCTCGGCTACGGGCCATGATGAAGAATGCTATCAGGAATGCAAAATTTAAACTGTGATGGATGTTGTTTTCCTGTTCTTTACATTTGCTGCAATAATGTGACACATGCAAATGTATGATATGATTCACGTGTGAAACCTTGAGTTGGACTATTGTTGTATATGCATAATTAGGCTCTGAAGCCATGCTAGTCAAACAAGGCTGGCTCGTAGGTTTTTACTGAATGACTGGGACTAGAGTATCCCAGTAACTGGAATCGGGAAAGGGACATCAGCGTGTAATGCTTTACATTTCTGGTGTCGAGCTTGGAATGATCAAATCTGTTGGATAACAGCATACTCTGGTGGAAAGGATGCAGTCACTTTATTAATGGCAGTTGAGGCGCTTGATAGGATCAAGTATGACTTGTCATTTGCACTGAACATTGTTACGTATGGTTGTGTCATTTCTCATCACATGCTTGGGTTTCAATTCACTAGCACTGTTTAATCTGACAGCAGTTATTCCTCCTTTTGTACGCAATGTAAGACTCATGTACTCCTTAATGGGTGTTATACGCTGGGGTGTAGACCAAGTTGTGCCACCCCAACGTGAAGATGGAATTTTTTGAAATATCACCACTTGCTGGATTTTCAAGCCTCATTTATCCACGCCGGGCCTCTCATTTTAGCCATGAAAACAGCCAGGAAGTGACACTCTGCTGTATGGGTGGCTGGTCAGCTCTTGTTGTGCCTGAAGAATCAAGCTCACATCCGGACTCCGGTAAGTCCAAAGAGTTTGGCACATCGATTGCAGATGACCTTCACACTGCAGCTTACATTCTCAAACAATCAAATTCGGTTCTAATAAATGCACCTCAAGAGTCCGGACATGGTTCCGGTCATGGATTAAGAAGTGTGCAATTGTCATGAGATCTGTACTTCATGAATTTAGTTTATGCCTTTGGCTGATTTTCAGTACACAATCATATCAGTTTTCCTAGTTACCTCAAAAAAAAATTGATAGAGAAGTGTATCAATTTGCAAGGGACATTGTGGGCCATGCTTGAGGAGCCACAATTGCAAATTTCCAGAAGCTGATTTCTGCACCACTTGGAAAGGGCCCACTGGTATTTACTGGGTTCAAGTAATGAAATGATGCTGTGATATTCTCAAATCATCCTATCCTAGCTTCCCTTCACATTGTAAACATAGAGAATTCGGGTGATTATTGAATAGTGGGGCTCCATGTGATGGGTGCAATTGGGATTGCCTTATTGAAGGGCACGTTCCCTCCCCCCTCCCAGACAACAGATGCATCGTTTGTTGCTAGATGCTTCTTGTAAGGTTTCCAGTTTTTGAAATCTTAAAGATTATATAAAACTTAATTAAATTGACATGATTATTGAAAAAGCAACGTAGAATTATTCGACCGTCGCAAATATTGGTATTTTTGGACTCGTAATTATGTCTTTATTATGGCTAGAAATTTTCAAAACTGAATTCCGATAGAAGTTACACAGTTTTGACCACTGGAAGTTTACATTGTTGATTGAATTAATTGAATAAATTGTAAGGTTTTGGTAATCATTGCTGTAAAAGATTTTTATCATAAAATTCTTAGATATTTATATACATTTTCAAAATTAATCATGAAAAGGGTCAGAAAAATAGCAGGGTCGATTTAGTGCATTTGAGGGTTGTGTGGAGCAATAATGAACTTGCCTAAGCTTGATTTAGCAATAGGTGGCACTAGGGGGAAGTTGGGGGCTGCCTTGAAGTGCAATGAATTGTAAGAAATAGCTTATGAGCCCTAAAAGGCTATAAAAGGGTCCCCCTCTTCACAATTGAACACAAACTCAGAGTTCTGATAGATTTCTCTTGCGTATAAGAGAACACCTCTCAAAAATTACTTAGAGAGTAAAACCTTTTTGTAATTAATCGAGGTAATTAATCTAATTTTGGTTAATTAAAAAATAGCTTAAGTTTTGATTAATTTCTCTTAATTAAACTATCAATTAAAGAGATTAAGCTTTCTCTATTATTAATTACTTTCTAAATTATCATTAGAATTTTGATCACTACTTTTTTAAGTAGTGATCAAACTTTTTTAAGTTTGATCAGTAATCTAATTAATTAATTGTTGTATATTAAGCTAAAAATGGTTAATTTTAGATTGATTTATGAAGAAAAATAGTATTTAAACTTACATAGTTATAGTATAATTTTCAAAGCTTGGTTATACTGTGCAAAAGCCAGAGAAATTAAATCTTAATTTTTTGAGTGATCTACCTAATTAATTAGACAAAAATTAACTATTTTTAATCATAAAATAAAAGACAAATTAATGAACACGCTTAGATAATTATACCATAATTATCAGAGCTAAGAAACCTTGTTAGGAAGCCAAGATAATTAGGCCATGCACAAAAAATTAGTATAGCTAATTAATTAGGTCAAAATTGTCTGTTTTCTAACATAAATTAAAGGGAAAAAAAAGCTAAATCACTTAAATGATTATACAATAATTATCAGAGCTAAAAATCAATGTTAGAAAGTTGGAATAATTAAGCCATGCACATAAAATTAATTTACATAATTAATTCAATCAAAATTGTCTCTTTTTTAGCATAAATTAAAGAAAAAAATTAGCTAAATCACTTAGATAATCATACAATAATTATCACACAAAAAAAAATCAATGTTAGGAAGCTAAGATAATTAGGTCATGCATAGAAAATTAGTTTATCTAATTAATTACGTCAAAATTATCTCTTTTTAGTATAAATTAAAGAGAGAAATTAGCTAAATCATTTAGATAATTATACAATATTTATCAGAGCTAGAAAACACTGTTAGAAAGTCGAGATAATTACACCATGCACAAAAAAATTAATTTATCTAATTAATTATGTTAAAATTATCTGTTTTTGAGCATAAATTAAAGAAAAAAAAAACTAAATCACATAGATAATTATACAGTAATTATCAAAGATAAAAATCAATGTTAAGAAGCCGAGATAATTAGGTCATGCACAGAAAATTATTTTATCTAATAAATTAGACCAAAATAAATTATTTTTAAGTATAAATTGAAAAAAAAATTAGCTAAATACTTAAATAATTATACAATAAATATCACAGTTAAAAATCACTGTAAGAAAGTCAAGATAATTAGGCCATGCACAAAAAATCAATTCAGCTAATTATCTTAGCTAATATTATCTTATTTTGATTATAGGTTAGAAAGAGAAATTAATAAATTAATTTATATAATTACATAATAATTATCAAAGATAAAAAACAGCAATAAAAAGTTGGGATAATATCTTAAGCAAAGATAATCAGTTTAGCTAATTACCTAAGCTAATATTGTGTGATTTTGACCATAAATTGGAAAAAAAACTTAGCAATTTTATTTATATCATTACATAGTAATTATCAGAGAAACAACATTAGAAAATTGGGATAATTATCTTGAGCACAGATAATCACTTAGCTAATTATCTTAGCCAATATTGTCTGATTTTTATTGTAAATTGAAAAGAACATTATCAGAGATGGTAAACAACATTAAGAAGTCGAGATAATTATCTTAAGCACAAATATTCACTTTAGCTAATTATTATAGCAAATTTATTTATATAATTATATAATAAATATCATAGATGAAAAACAACATTAGAAAGTCGGGATAATTATCTTAAGCACAGATAATCAATTTAGCTAATTATCTAGTTAATATTGTCTGATTTTTATTATAAATTGAGAAAAAAAATTAGTAAATCATGTTAGATAACTAAATGCTATTTATTAGAGTTAGATTACATGATAAAGAAACCATGATAATTATCTTAAGGTTGAAAAATTAATATAGATATTTATCTAAGTCAAATTATATATATTCTAGCTGAAGATTAAAGGAAAAAACTAGTAAATCATGTTAGATAGTTAGGTGCTATTTATTAGATGATAGAAAAATCGTGATAATTATCTTAAGGTTAAAAAATTAATATAAATATTTATCGAAGACAAACTATACTAATAAAAATTTAAGAAAAAAATTAGTAAATCATGTTAGATAATTTAGATGCTATTTATGAAAGTTAGTTTACATGATAAGAAAGACGTGATAACTATTTTAAATTAGAAAATTAATATATCTATTTATCTACGTCAAATTATACCAATTTTGGTTTTAAAAAATAGGAGGAAATTAGTTAATTAACTTGAAAAAATAAAAGATAATTATCAGAGGTCATAACTATCATTATCTACTTGTGATAATTATACCATAGGTAATTAGACAGTTAGAAAATTATAATTGATCAAAAACTCTATTTTTAGCTAAAGATTAATTAAACTAAATAGACGTTGCAGTCAAAAGTTTCTAAAATAATTACAGTAAGTGTAAACCAATGATATAAAGTTGAGAAAATGAAATCATTAAAAGAAAACAAATAAAATAAATATTAAGCTCAAAATAAGCAAATTTCAAGCTTAAAATTCGATGAGAAAATTAGAAAAAAAATATTAAAAATTATAAGAAAATTAGGAGAACTTAGAAAACCCTTAGGGAAGCTTTGGAAAAGTCATTGTTCTTATATAGGCAAATAAAAAATTACTAGGTCAAGAATTTACCAAGAAGACTACAAATTTAACCTTGATTAGTTAGGATTGAATACAGAAAATAAGTCTAGCTTTTGGATAATTTACCTAATGATTAAACATCCTTTTTTAAAAGGATAAGAAGTTATGGTACCTAAAAAGACTCGAGCAAATCTTACTTCTGATGATGAGGACGGAGCTCCAAAAAGAACTAGAACGTCGCACGACGACGAAGTCGGACCTAGTTTTAGGCCTACTGATGAGAGTGTACAGGCCTCGATGCTGCAATAGATGTCAGATCATTCCCAGGTGGGTTTTTGTTATAATTAAGATTAGATAATTCAAGTTTTTGTTTAAATATTAACATTGCATAAGGAATAAGGAAATGTAAAAACTAGCTGAAAACGGAAGACGTCTTCCAAGAAACTAACGTGCATTTGTTTGTAAAATTAGGAATGAATTGTTGGGATTAAAATTGGTTGAATTAGAAAAAAATGATTGATCATCCTTAAGAGAGTTTGTCTCAAGACACCTCCGACTCCTTGGTATATTTTGATGAATAATGATGGCTTTCCAGCCAGGATAAGACGGTTACCCCCATGAACGATGAGTTTTTACTCCGTGTCATGTCTTGATGTTTCTACATAAGTTAGGATACCGTTTTTTAATCCTACGGGAGCCACCCGGTTGTCTGGGCAACTGGTTTGGTGTATGGGCACCCCGAACTTTGAGTGGGAGTTTATCCACCCCGGATAGTGAACAAGGAATGGGTGCCCTTTTTCACCCTTAGGTGGTCTTGAGACAAGAAGACTACTTGTCAGGGTTATTATGGACAATGTTTTGATTGACAGTAACCTGTTTTAAGTTTAAAGCTGTCTGTTTGCTAAAAGAATGTTTTTCAATGTTGTCTTTAATACTTGATAAAAGGAATCACTGTGATGGAAAGTTTGAAAATGAATCCATTATTTTAAATGTAAAAAAAATGTGATAGTAATTAGAAAACAAAGAAATCATGTGTGAGTGTGGGATGGTAAGTGGGGATTGACTAAGGTTGTCAATCATGGACGGATAGACTTGATTAGTCAGGTAACTATCCATTTCCGCGCACTAAAAGCATTTAGTAAACTTCTCTAATCGGAAGAGAAGCTCACTAGCGGCGGCTGTGCCCTCATATCTGTTATGGTTGAAATTACCTTGGCCAAATTGTTGAAGTTATAGGGTTGAAATAGTTTTAGAATTTTCAATTATTGTCCCGTTTTCGCTGTGAGACAAAACTAGGCCTTCTTCTAGGGCTATAGACCCAAGCCATTGTTAATGGTAAAGGTCTATTTCTTAGATTTTCCAAAAGTTTAGAGACTCATAGTTTTATTAGGCCTAGAGACCTGTCAAGGACCCCATCTCCCTTTGGTGTGGGCGGGTTGGGGACCTCACAAGTGGTATCAGAGCATCTGTTAATTAAGTCTTGGACTTAGGAAAAAGTTTAAGGTGCTAGGTTGAAATAAGTGATCTTTGACAAATTCAATTAAAGAGGTATTCAACCAAAAAGAGGGAGAGAAAAAAAGAGAGAATTATCCCCATCTTTGCAAGAAGATTTCCATCAGGCTTACCACAAATTCATGGATTTCAACATTACGTTTATGAGGGCTTGCCTATCCCGACACTATTCAATGAGAAAAAGCGTGATAAAATGGATAGATAAGAGATTTTCTCCTCCCACTTGGAGGATCAAGTGATCAGGATCTGGTGGAATTTTCTTCATTGATGCGGGAGAGTTAGAAGGTTTATAACTAAATATGAAGAGATTCAAATGGGCCAAAGATCTTCAAGTGATTGAAGTATACTTTTTCATTGGGATGGAGAATCCAGAGGAAACCCTTGTAAAAGATGATGTCCAAGTATCACAAAATCAGTGGTTGTTTGCTTAGGTGTCTAAAGTAATCTACCCAAGTACAATTAGGCCCATAGGTGTAAGCCCTAGTTTTAGTGGACCAAAAGATGTTGTATATTTTGATCCTATATCTGCCACCCAAAGTCCACAAGATTCTAGTATAGGATTGTCGTCACCCTTGTACATAGTAGGATCTTCATGGATTATATTAACTCTTGTACATACTATGGTTTTGATGGGTATGCCAATAAGCAGTTTGTTTATGGTTTGGCAATTGTCTTGATCCCGCGTGCAAAAGTTCTGAGTATAAGATAAGTTAAGAGCAAAAGTAAGAAAGATTTCATCTGGTACTAAATTCTACTAATTCAATCTCAGGATAATACTCACGTAAATAGCCTTTACATTGTTACTCAAGTGAAAAAACTACTACTAAAGCAAGTCCAACTCCCTACCTTCAAGAGCGAGATGCTGAAGCATGGTTAGATGCTATGGACGACTATTTTAAAGCTGCAAGAACTGCTCAGGAAAACCAAGCAATGTTGGGTATATTCCGTCTTAGTGGAGATGCCAGACTCTGGTGGAAGCAACACTGCAAAGATAATCCAACGAGTAGTCCATCTTGGGAGAAACTGAAGCAGGCAATCAAAGAACACTATCTCCCTCCTGCACATCAGGCTATCAAGATGAATGAATCATTTGGTCTACGCTAGCTAGGACTCTCTTTGGAAGATTACTACTCAAAATTTGTGTCCTTACGATGCTATGCTCCCCAGATCACAATGGAGCAACAGATTGCTCGTTTCTGTCAAGGCCTCAATAAACCCTTGAGTACACATCTCGAAGCATGAGGCCTACATCAATTCAGGATGCCCTTCCAGGGCCAAACCTCTTGCAACTGAAGGAACCAACTTTACAAGGAACTATAATGGATTTAATAACTTTAGAGAAAGAGCCAGGGGAACTTTCAACCAAGGATATCAACAACGTGGAGTAGCTGCAGCAGCGAACTTGGAACAGACCTTCCCAAACGTTAGGTGCTATGGATGCAATCAAATGGGGCACTATAGAAATAACTGTCCTGAAGAGTAAAACCCTCGAACTACTGCTAGAGCCATTCCTCAAAATCAAGGAGAAAATCTAAGAGGAGGTAGAAATGGAGGACAAGGTAGAGGAAGAGCAAGAGGAGCCAGAGCTTATGCAATCATGGGAGAACCAACCTTAATGAACAAGGAAGATAAAAGAGCCACTCGCTTGGCCACATTTAGCAATCTTAGAGCTCAGCAACAATAGGGAATTTTATAAACCACTATAAATCGATAATAAAAAACTTTGAGTTATTTATATATTTTAATGGTATATATTTTTTTCACATTATTTAAAGAATCTAAAGTTAAGTTAGCATTCAATCAAGAAATTAAGGGTTGATCTAACAAATGAGAAAGAGATTCTCGATAGTAAGACAAGAATTTGAATCTTAAGAATGAGATAGTTATCAAGAAACCAACTCACATTCCTTGTGCACAAGATAGCCTTCCTTGAAAAATGACCTAGAGACTAAAAGAACTTTTGGTATGATACCTCTTAAAACCATTTACATATTATTGGTCAACCAGGTTAGAGCACAAAGGGTGTACCTCTGGTGCAATGGTGGAAGCTTGTGCCGAGTGCAAATTGCTCAGAATGGCAAGAATACGCCGAACGCGTTCAAATTGGCTAGTGTAAAGCCCTAGAAAAAACCCTAGAAGCCGACCAGTGCACGAAGACCTACGACCTAAAAGTGACCATAGCAGCCTGCCAGCTTGACCAAATCAGATGGGATTTGAACCATAGCATGCCCTAACATAATAGAACCATTCCATACCATTAGATGATCATTCAGAGGGGGTCAAGGGGGTCCTCAGTAGGGAAGTAGGGTTTTTTGGGAAAGGCCAGAATTCCGACCTGACCCCACAGATGGCTTGCTAATGAGGCTCATATACAATGTATATGATTGGTCTGGATAAATCAATCAAGTAAAACCCTCGAAAAGCGGAAAACTGCACGAAGGTTACAAAGTGTCAAATTCGACATACGAGGCCAATCTGACTCCAAATGAGCCAAAATTGGACAGGTAGCTTCACGACGAGGTTACAGAAAAGTCCAAAGCCTCAAAGTTGACCGACCAACCTAACAGACAGAGTAATCACAAAAAAAATGATGAATTCAGAGTCGACAGAGCACAAAGTAATGCCGGCATGACCAAACTTGACCAAATTCAATGTAGGACTTGTATTAGGTGTATGAAACATGTTTAGGTCAAAATTTATGTGAAATGCAAAGTTTTTGTCACTGTAGTAAATAATCACGATTATTTACTTTTGCAACATTTTTGCATGGAAATTGTCAATTCACCTCACCTATCATGTGTACACACCTATTACATGCCAAAAATCAAGTATGAGCTAAGATAACCACCCTTTACTTGCAAAATTGCCAAAAAAACGCAAAGAAGTCTGTGAAAGCCCAAAATTTGGGTTATGAACAACTTTTCTTGATCCAAATCACCTCATAATTCATACCCAAGGTCTATACCATACCTATAACCAGTCTAGGCCAAAAAATGTCAATTTTGAAAGAAAAGTTAATAATCGTGATTATTTAACTTTTGGGCAAAATGGGGCAATTTTGAAAATTTGTCATCATGCATCCAAAGTACATGATGTGATAAGCCCACTAGCCAATTTTGAGTCTATTTAAATTTCAAAATCTCAAATTTCCTTTATATCTACTTAGCCGTACAAAATGGATTATTGATTAGTAAGGAACTTACCCCTCATGTCTCGTGTAAGACGGCGTTGAAAAAGTTCAATTGTGGGCTCCGGAATGACGCGCGAAAGAAGCCGAAATGCTCTCTCTACAAAGCTCCAAGTGGAAATGAAGTGGTTTTAGCCTACCCTGGCTATCTATATCTGGACTTCCCAAATCAATATTCCCCAAATTCCCCCGTTAGTCCTATTAGGCCGTGAAATCTATGTTAGGCTCAAAAATTTCCAAAATCGGATTCCTGTTGCTCATTCTGCAAGAATTTTGCAAAAGTAGGCTTGGTCTCCTAATTTAGCCTCCCCGCTTCCATCTTCTGATTTCGTTGAAAAATTTTTCTTGTCCGCCTTGTCTTTCTTATCACCATTATGTCTTCCATTTTTCCATCTGAGCTTCCCGGCTATTTATTATTGATTTTTGACCTTTTTATTTAAAAAAATCAAAGAAAATAGAAAAATGCTCTAAAAAAGAAAGTGAAAATCCAGTAATTAAGAAAATCCCTTGAAAAACACAGCTTTATTATTTTTTTGTTGGATTTCTCCAGTTTTAAGCCTCCTTTTCAACAAAAATGATGAAAAATACCCAAAAAGGACTATTTTTTATGATTTTCTGATAGTATATACACTATTTACACTCATCGGGAAGATATTATCAGTGAATTTTTCCTTTTTGATGAATTATAAGGGCATTATTAGGTAGTTTTGCAAAACAACACACGTTAACATGAAACTTTTTCCTCCCTCTTCAAACATTGCCCTTAATTACTTAGTATTTAGTAGTACCCTTCCACCCCTCCTGGATGGCGTTCTCCGGGACGACTGCGTGCATGGGTTGAACAATTGTGTCTATGCATAGCCGTGATTGGCTCTACCATGATATGAAGATCAATACAATTCAACTCAATATGTTGTGCAAGAGCTGGGTCTTGAGTAACTAACTCAAGGGTTTCCGATGTCGAGGTTTTTTGTTGATGTCTTCCAAAGAGAAAATCTTGTAACCTTTGTGCTCTCTGTTTGATAGTACCATCAGGGTGTTTAAGCACGCTGATTTCTTGAGCTATGGGGAGCACTTTAGACGGTTGTCGAGCTTTTTCTCGCCATTGGTAGCTCGGTCTGCTTGGTGCATGGTTCTTGAGAGTCTGTTGAGACTTAACTCGCCACTTTTTGATTGGTTTTGCGTTGTGTGGAGAAGATAAGTGCTCCTTTTTCTTCCAAAATTTTTTCATGTTAGGTTCCTTGATCATAGATGCTCGATTCTGTGCTCGAATCCTTGGAACCGTCTTCTGTTTCTTTGGTGAAATTTTAGGCACCCAGATCTGATTTGATTTATCCACAAGTTGTGCTTTTGGTACCCAAATTTGCATGACTCCTTGCATGCTACTTGTAGCCTTTGTTTGTTGAGGGGATGGAGAAGATTTGCGTCTTGGATTGGTCCTCTGATTGCATCTTTTCCATTCCTCTTTGCTTGGTGCAATAGGAACAATGAGTTTCCCTCCTTTAAGTGATAGCTTTAGCTGATTTCTATCCCAATCTGGTACTGCTTTGTATGTACGCATCCAAGGAATGCCAAGAATCATCGTCTCATTCATGTGTTCATCTGGCAAGCATACAAACTAATGCGGACATGAGCATCCATGTACTACCACGTTCAAGTTGACTACTCTCAATGCTGGAGTCGGATTCTTGTTGCATCTTTTGATTGTCGTTATTCCTGCGGTCAATGCTTGACTTGTTACCTTCTTGTATGTGGAATAACTGACTGCATTCACTCTAGCTCATGTGTCTACCAAAGCATTGGTGCTATGATTGTTGAGCTGTAATTTGATGCGGAGATCCATTCCATCTAACTAGTCGTCATCTGTTGAAACTGCGTCTTTAGGTAATTCCCATTGTCGATCATCTAGTTCCAAAGTGTTGGTGGGAATCGGTATCTGTTGATTCTTGAGAGCAGCTTTACGCTTGAGTACCCGAAGTCTAGCTTTCTCTTGGGCTTCATCAATAACCTGTTGTCGCTTGATCTTCCTTTGTTTGGCTGCATGCATTCTCTCTAGCAATTCATTGGTTAGTGGCAATTGTATTTCTTTAAACGACATCCACTAATCCAATTAACCATTGGTTCACCATCTATGGTTGACAATTTACTGCTCCACTTGGAGATACATATTCAATGATAAATGGTCCATTTCCCTTTTTCTTAAACTTGGGAATGTGTTGCTTAAAGGAATAGACTAGAACTAAGCTCCCTTTCTTGAAAATTTTGGTGATTAAGCGGGAATCAAAAAACTATTTTTGTTTCCTCTTTTGTGCATAGATATGAGCTACAGCAGTTAGCCTTTGCTCGTCTAGCTTTTCCAAATCTTCAAGTCTTTCTGACAATTCATGTCCAGTCCACTCAAGAGTTTGTGCTACCCTTAAGGTCGGCAATATAAATTATATTGGCAGTATGGCATCAAGACCGTAAACAAATTTAAAGGGTGTAGCATTTAAAGCCATTTTGAATGAAACTCAATAAGTCCATAGAGCAGCATGGAGATTCATTTCCCAGTCTGTCCTTCCTAAACTAACCACTTTGGTCAGTACCGAGCTAAGAATTTTATTCGTATGCTTAGCTCGTCTGTTTGCTTGTGGGTGATAGGGAGTGGATTTGTTATGGATAACCATAAACTCACTAAGCAAATACTCTATTACCTCGTTGAGGAAATGAGTTCCCCGATCACTGAAAATCTCTATTGGCAATCCATACCTTGTGAATACATACTCATATAAGAATGCAGCAGTGATTCTGGCATCATTCTTTTGGGTTGCTTTAGCCTCGGTCCACTTGGTCAAATAGTCCGTAGCTACAATAATATATTGAGCTTGGGTTCTATAAGCAGGTGGCTGTATCAGTCCAACAAAATCTATACCCCATTTTGTGAAGGCTCTAGCCCCCATCATTGGTTTTAAGGGCATGCTGTCCATCCGTGTTGGCATTTTTGCTCATTGACAAGCATCACACCTTCGAACATATTCTTTGGCAACGGCAAAAAGTGTTGGCCACCATATGCCTGCCATCAAGATTGCTTTTGCGGTGGTCTCACTAGAAAAGTGACCTCCAGCTAATCCAGCATGTGCTTGTTCTATAATCAGAATATACTCATTTTCATTTGCACAAAGACGCAAATGTTGATCCTTACCTCTCCGATACAATTGGTTTCCAATGAGAGCATAGTCTCTTGCTTCCGTTTCAATTGCTCTTTGACGGTGTTTACTCATATCCTCAGGAAATGTTCAATTCGATAAGTAAGTAACCAAATAGTTACTCCACGTAGGAATAGGTGACATTTGAAACAATGTCACATGACGAATGGGTGGTTGTTTTTGACATTGAGGGCAATCTTTTACAAAAGATCGAACATCTCTTCTCATAGTCGGCCAGAATACTCCAAGTCTTAAGATTCGTTGCATAGTTTGGTCTTCCGCAACGTGAAGTCCTACTATGGTAACATGTGCTTGACTTAGGTACCGATACCTTTCTTCAGGGTTAATGCATAAAAGAAATATCCCGTCTCAATTTCTTTTATATAGCCTCCCAGGTAGTAATTGATACATAGCCGATTACTCAATTAAATCAACCATGATAGGAAGTGGTGAATCCACTTGAGCTATTGTCATCAATGACACAAATTTTTCAGACCATCTAGGTATCATTTCCACAAAGAACAAATAGGCATCTGGTAGATCATCATCTACCCCTTTAGGTGATTCCCCTGAAACAATCCTGGACAAATGATCTGCTCTTTGATGTGTAGTGCCTTTTTTTACAACCATAGTGAAATCAAATTCGAGAAGAATGAGGAACCATCTCACTATTCTTCCTGTGTTGCATGGCTTGTTGACCAAATATAACAAAACTTGGCGGTCCACAAAGAACACAAACTTGTTGGCCAATAGGTAATGTCTATACTTTTTAATGGCATAGATCATTCCTAGTCCTTCTCTTTCAGTGGTGGTGTAATTCTTTTCTGCCATATTCAGTTGTCGGCTTGCATAAGAAATAGGAAAGTCAATTTTCCCATCTCTTGGTTGGGCTAGTATACAACCAATAGCAAAGTTTGAAGCATCTACATGTACGTGGAATACCTTATCCCAATCGGGTGCTCTCAATATTGGAGCTGAGGTGAGAGCTTGCTTAAGCTTCATGAAGGATTCTTGACATGCCTCGGTCCATTCAAAGTGCGTAATCAAGCTATACATGGATTTTGCAATTATAGCATACATGTAGATGAACCGTCAGTAATATCCACAATGTCCCATGAAGGCTTGTACCCCTTTGACTGTTGTTGGTCTAGGAAAATCAGCAATGACATGAATCTTTTCAATATCGGTAGCTATGTCATTTTTAGACACTATGTGTCCAAGGATTTTCCCTTGTCTTCCCATGAATGTGCACTTTTTCGGGTTTAAGCAAATCCTGTAAAGTCTACATTTCTCGAATACCTTTTTGAGGTGTTCAAAATGATCAGCTCGGATTGACGAATATACACATAAATCATCCATGTATACTTCCAAGAATTTCCGAAGATACTCTTTGAAATCATGGCTCATCAATCTCTAAAATGTGGCTGGAGCATTAATTAACCCAAATGGCATTACCCGATAGGCAAATATACCCCATTCTGTTGCAAAAGCAGTTTTATGCTGATCTTTTGGGTCAACCAAAAGTTGATTGTATCCCGAAAAGCCATCTAGGAAGCTGTAAGCTTCTTTTCTTGCCACTCGTTCTAAAACATGCTCCGTTATCGGAAGAGGAAAGTTGTCTCTAATGGTAGCTGCATTCACTTTTTTGAGATTAACGCACACTCGTAATTTCCCATTCTTCTTAGGTACTACCACAATTGGGGACACCCAACAATTTCGTAAATGAATTCAGCTTCCTTTAGTTTTTCAATCTCTTCTTTGATCTTCCTAGCAAATGTTTCGTTATAAGTAGTCTCTGTCTACTTGGTTTCGCATCATCTCTCATGGGTATAGTATGTTGACAGATTTCTGGATGAACACCCTTGAGATCCTTGTAAGACCAAGTAAAGATATCCCGGTATTCCTTTAACAAGCTTAACAAAATCTTTTCTTCTTCTTCTGTTAGGTCATTTGCAATGTAAGCCGGTCTAGGTTCTTCTCCTGGTTCAGCCAAGTCTACCCTTTTAGCGTTTTTAGGTCCTTCATAAGACTCGCCTTGTTTCTGTAGTTCCCTAACAGGTTGTTCGATTATGATTTTCCGATCTTGGAGAGTGTTTGCGGGTCGCCGCAACGGACATCCATAACATAGCTCTCAAGCATCAACATAAAATTATCGATACAGGGGAAGCGACTCGGATGAGGCATGGAAACTCACTAGGGTGTCAATCCTAATGAAGTGAACTCGAAGAGATGCAACTACTAACTCTACAAGCAAATCAAACGCACTAAAGCCAAGTAATCTGCCTATGTCCTTCTACACAGCTCTACAGTCATCACGCCCGTTCACCATGCAAATCATATCGAAATCGCACGAAACTTGACGGGAAGCTACAGGGGACTATCAGGAACATATCCTATCACTGTCACAGCATTCTGAAGAGGTACAAAGATCGCGATCGTTCATCCCATAGTACGCAAAAACAGTAAACGGATGATCATAAAGATTTGTTTTTGGGTCCCTAAAGCCTCTCCTAGGGTCAAAACAACATAAAATACACATATAAACACTCAAAACAGCAATTTAAGGCCTAAATGAATGCGTTTGAAACCTTCACCGAATCTTGAATGCTTACACTTGAATGAAAGAGCAGAGTAAGAGGAACACAATGAAAGAAATAAAACTGAATTTGGATTATCGTAGCCACAGAAGCGATGATTACAAGTTGGAGCAAAGAGGTAGCTCTCTGTGCGTAACGCAATAGTCACTTATCTTCAAAAAATAATCTCCTCTTCACACTAACCTTAGTGTATTATATACCTAGGTCTTTCTAAAGTGGCCGGCGGCCAACTTCTCATGGACCTTTACATACATCACTGGAAAAATTACATCTTTGACTCAGACTTGACATAGACGATTGACATTAGGCTTTTACAGGGTTTGGTATCTTAAACATCGGAAAAATAATGTGACCACATCAAAACTTTGGCCAGCTGACCCAACGGGCGCCTTGGCTAGGTGGGCACTTGTATGTTGTTATCACCTCCAAACAGAGAGTATACTTTTTGTAATGGGATGGAACATGCATTACATCCTTCCCATCCTCTTCCGTGGTTTCCATTTCGGTGGTGTATATCTCTTTTAGAGCTTTTTTCAACTCTTGATATTTCTTTTTCCGCTCGATTCTGGTCATGAGTGTCTTTTTATCCTGATGTTCCGCCTGAGTATCCTTCTTTGTTTTTCTCAATGTCTGAGACATTTTTGAGTTTCCGTTCGAAGGATATCTCCCAGTTATTTTGTCCTTGACACAATCATTGACATCTATCTGCATCAGGAATTTTGTTTTACTCTAGACTGATGGCATAGGTTGTGCTTTCACAATTTTAGTGTCCCTCTTTCTTCTATACCATTTTTGTCTTCTTGATTTCTGGTTTGGAAAGTCAAAAAAACTTTTCCTCCCTTCCCCTTAAGAGTAGTTGAGCTCTCATATGTTCTTTTTCGAATCCCGACTCTTCGGAGGTAGTTGAGTGTTCATCCAACTCATCAGTTGCATCGTAATAGAGATCAGAAAAGACTTGTTGAGCTTTCATCAAGTCCTTTGTTTCCTCATCCTTATTTTCAATGTTAAGGACTGACATCATTTGGATGGGAATTATGTCGTAGCCATCCTCATTGCAAAATTGAGTAGGCATAGACGTATTCACACATACATCCATTGTCGCTAAAATTTGAGTCCACTCGAATGGTTTGAATAAATGCTCTAGAAAGGGTTCAGGTATGTAGGCTTCGTCTGTACAGTCCCTTTCTAGGATACATTCCTCTCGTCTTAAGCTTCCGTTTTTTGAAGCTCCGCACATCCAAATAGGAGTGTCTTTGTTTAGCCAAGATGGAAGTTTAGTTTCAGCCGAAGAGACTGAATCAAACTCTTGGATGGGTGTCTTAAAGACATCTCTATAGGTGTGGTCTTTTAGATTGACTCTTGTTATAGATCCCACTTGCTTCAAGTATAGATAGTCGTTTTCTCAATCTTGTATAAGTTGTACCTGTCGCATGAAAGGTCTTCCCAATATGATTTCATAGTTGAGTATTTTTCCAACGTCTACTATGGAAAAAGTGTGATGATATTCAATTCCACAGGAGTTGACTATCACTTTTTCTAGTAGCCCTAGTGGTATTTCAATGTGTCCGTCAGCCAACTGCAATTTCATTCACGTTTGTCTAATGGCTGGCTGTCCCCAAGATTCCCATACTGCTTTAGTGGCTATGTCTATGCCAGCTCCACTATCCAGTATTGCCATGGTTTCAATGTCATTATATTTCATTGGGAGGGTAGTGTTTCCTTCTTCCCCTTCATAATATTCTCTGACCTTGCTCATAGGAACTGATCGTATCTCTTTGTATTCCGTTTCTTTTTTTTCAGTTTCCCAGATTCTTAGAGATTAACCCCGTTATCCCCACCTTTTCTAGGATTTTCTGTAGATCATTCCATAAGTATGGCCTGAGTTTCAACAGTTCCCCCAAAGTAAGAGTGCATTGGATAGATGTAGACATGATTGAATGAATGTTATCTACTTCTAGGGTCTGTTTGGCTCTTTTGACTTGAGTGGTTTTGCAAATGATAGACTCATCTTCGTTATCTCCCAAGTAAGAAGGTAATGTTTTTAATGTCATTGGTTTAGATATCCATGAAGCCTCTGATCCGAAATCCCCATATAAGGATTGTATATCAATGTTTATATCAGATGGTAGGTTATCCAACGAGACTTCCTCTATAAGAGCCGAATTGAAGGTTAGGCTCCCATCATTGATCTCCCTTACCTTTTCCCATAAGTGTCATGGCCAGTCTTCCTGGACACAAATGGAATTCCGTCTAAGGCATCTTCACTATCCGGCACTATGAGCTCTGGTTCATTTGTTTCAAGGTGGGGTTCAGCCACCACATCGGATTTTGCTTTCGTTTCTTCTACCGCAAGCTCTTCCGGTTTTGCAATACTTTCAAGCTTGGGTTTCTGTTTATCCAGCATTTCTTGCGTGATTCTTACCAAATTTTGATAAGCTTCGAGCTTTGCTGCTTCCATGTCTAGAGATGGATAGTTTTTCCATTTTGTTTTCCATGTTTTGGCCCGCTTTAAGTCCTGCTTGGTAGGCTTCCAAGGCGGCGTTAATAGGCTCAAAAATTTTATCAACCAGAATGGATCCTCCCAATTTCACGGTTGTTTCCTTGAATTCACTACCAATTTCTTTCGACTTGTCCTCGGCTGGAATTTTTGCTTTCTCTTTGTTTTCAACCCGTTGTTTTTGTTTTCTCATCTCATATCTTTTGCTTCTGCTCCTTTTGATTCTTTGAGAAGAAACTTTTGTGTTCTCTGAATCATCAGAGGAATCGTGTTTCTTTTTCTTTGCCTGGGCTCTAGTGATTACCTTGATTGGAACAATTGGTTCGCTCTCTAATGAGCTACTAGGCATCACTTGGACTACGTTGACTATAGTTTTTCCCTTGTTCAAAGGATTCTTAAGACAATCTTCCGGAAAGTGTCCTCCCTTTTTGCAACATTGTATGCAATAGGCTTCAATCGGTTTGAGGTTTTTGTCAGGCTCTGGACATTCGTTTTTCCAATGGTCATCGGCACCCCAGTTATGATAGTTTCTTGTTCTGGGCTTCATCATGGGTCTTCCCATGGGAGGTCTGACACCTTGATTAGCAACATAATACATAGGTGCGAGCTCTGGTGGAGCATAAGTCATGGTTTTCTCCATTGGTGGTGGGTGTGTATTATACCAATCTCCCTGTACCATTACTGTAGATGGACTAGACTTTGCATAGGGTGTAACAGGCACTAATGCTTGTTCATCTATGACTGCTTCTGAGTGCATGTACTTTGCAGGTACCGCATTATGTCCTGGATAAGGAGTTTGTTGTCCCAACACAGTTTGAGGTCTCTCCATACCCATTGGTGGTCTTTGAACTTGAGCCATATTAGGCTGATATCTGTACATGGGTTGTCCTTGTGGCCTCATGGGCACGTACTGAACATTCCCATCATACTTTGGTCTGAAGTAGCACTCTTGAGTCTCGTGGTTGATCCATTTACCCTCGATTGCACACCATTTTTGTGGCCTAATTGGTTGTCCTTGTGGGGATATCCCCTGTCCTGGTCCTCTCATAGGTGCTTTTTTCATATTATTCATCATGTCATTCATCCTTTTTAGCATATCTTTTATGGCTGAGAGTGGTGCCGCAGCAGCCGTTCCTACTTATGCTGGTTTTGTGGATGCAGTCTTCTTGTTTTGATTATCCTTAGGGACATAATCTTCATTAAAGATCTCACAATTGCCTCCTAGGTCGATATCATCAGACACACACGCCTCTAGGGTTGTATGCTTTTTACTATAGAGTATAGCATGAAGTTCTTTGTTTAGCGGTCCCTCCAGAAACAATGAAACAAGTCGCTCCTCTGCAGGTATCTCCATCTCTGGGCATCTGGCAATGTATTGTTTCATTCGAGTTACACAATCCTTAACATAATCACCATGTTTTTGTTTAAAGCTGTAGATTTGAGCTACCGTATTATGTTTAATCCCGATTTTAGAACAAGCAGCTACAAATCCTTGAGCTAATGTATTCAAATCCATGATTGACCTTGGTTGAATGTTTTGGAACCATGTCAAAGATTTTCCTTCTAATGTCATTCGAAACCCTTCTAATTGAGTATGGAAATTGAATATACGCTCTTCTCTTAGCACTTTCTTGAAGCTTGCTAAGTGGTCATATGGATCCCCTGATCCACTGTATTTCCTGACCCATTTTTGAAAATCAACTGGTCTGACACGTCTATTCGGTTCAACCCCAAGTCTTCTGGGAGTTGGTCATGTTCCTAGTTCTTCAAACCAGTCTGTTGGAAATAGTGACTCATGTAGCCCTTGGCTAGCCTTAGTGTCACCCATTTTTCTACGTGATGAGGTGGTTTCTGGTTTCTTCACATTACTCTCAGATGATCTCCCACGATGTTCATCTCTTGGAGTGGTTTCTGGTCCTTGACCCAATATCCACTCTCGTATGGAATACCCCTGGTATTTGGTTTGTTCTACCTCCTCAGGAGTCATCATAACAAAGTTGTTATTATAACAATCCCTAAACAAGTAAGTTGGTAGATCCGTAGATCCCTTATCTTTGATTTTGAAGATATAGATTATCTTCATGGTTGTTTAATTGTCCTGGTCTAGCATGAGAAGTCCACAAAAGATCCTTTATGTTTCTATCTTTCCAACAATAGACTCCGATCCTAGCATTATCCGTACTAAGCCGTTTCAAAGGCTTCAAGTCTACTTGATCGTATCCCTCGAATTCCAAAGTTGGTGGTCCTTCTCTTGCTGACATATCTGGGATTATAGTGTTTACTTCTAATCCCCATTTGTCTATCACATTAGGATTTTCAACCTGTACATATTGAGTTCCGTTTCGATCCATGTACAATTTTCCTTGTTTGTTGGCCCTAACTTCTTCTTCGAACTCAATACCATGATCATCAATGCAAATAGCATACTCTTCGTTAGGATCCAAGTAAACTTGGGCTCCATGATGATTAGTCTTGTAAAAAGAGAGGATATGCTTGTAGCGCATTGTCATTCTGGTTTCCGAGTGAGTCAAGTAAGAAGACATTTTGGATGTTGAATATGAAAAAGTGTCCGAGACTTCTTCATGAATTGTGTGCAAGGAATTGCCTTGATTTACGCTTTCTTCAGTGGATACTCTATTGGTGTTTTCTCCAAATAGGCCTTGATTTCCTATTACATGGCCGGATCTAAGGTTCATATAGACTTATGAAGCCCTGGATAGAGTACTCACCTTAGATTGACTTGTAGTCAATTTCCACTTGATTCAATTGCAACTTTCTATCAAGCCACTGATTCCTCGTCTGCAACCTGATTCCTGTACAAAATTTGTCAAATTAGCTATTTTTTTATAAGGACAGTAGAGCTCTTGAGAACTTCAATGATTGGTCTCTGTATTTCACTTCAGTTCGTGCTATGGAAGTCAAAATTTTGACTTTCAGATTCAACTTAGCAAAATCAAAGGTTTAATCTGCAATCTGTAAATTGAGTGTATCTGTACCAATTTTGACCCGATTGAACCCAAAATTTCCCTGTGGCCTTATATTATGCTGGTCTAACACTGTATAAGCCCAAAAGTCAAATTTGAAGTCTTTGGATAGCAGAAGTAAATAATCGCAAGTATACAACTTGTTAAAGCCCTTGGGCAAGTTTCAACAAGTTTGGATAAATTTTGATCAAGTTTATCCACTGTTCCGTGTCTGCAGACTCTAATTTTGAGAATCTGGCTTAAGTCTCACTTTTGTGGTCCAAATTTCACCAAAATTGATTTGTGGGGTCTAATTGATGTGCTTGACCTTGTGTATACTCAAATTTGCAAAATCACCAAGTTTTGAAGCAAATGTAAATAATCATAATTATTTACTTTTGATAATTTTTTATAAATTTTTGTCCCAACTTTGACACAGATCTATTAAGCACCTTATGTTAAGGTCACTAGCCAATTTTCATCAAGTTTGGACAATTTTTGGTCAAACGGTCATCAACTATCTGTCCGCATACTAACTTTGCAATTTTTGCCACAGTTTTCACTCCAGTGATCCAAATCTTACCAAATTTGGTTTGTGGGCTTATTACAACCTGGTAAAGCTAGTGGTATGCCAACTTCGTCAAAAAAATTCAAAAACAGGGCAGAAGTAAATAATCGCGATTATTTACATTTGCCAAATTTTTGCAAGTTTTTGGTCAACTGAGCATATACACATGATTATCACATCAATATAAGCCTACGAATCAATTTTCAACAAGTTTGGATAAATTTTTCCTCAATTCACACTTAAGATTCAAAAAGTCAGTACAAACGTTAGTTTTCACCCAGTTTTTTGCCAGTTTAGTGATCCAAATCTTTTGGGCCTTTACAAAAGTTGTTTGTACACATGCAATGAATCAATGGTATGAGCCTTGGCTAATTTAGAGTAAAAATTTAATAATCGTGATTATTAACTCGAGGCTTGAAATGAGCACTTTTTTGCAATTTTCTCAAAGACGGTCCTTTTATGATGTTTTTTAAGCCTATAAATCAAGTCAAAACTTAATTTGGCCTAAAATGTCAAGAAAAAGTAAAAATCTGAGTTTTGGTCAACTTCTTGAAATTTTTACCTCAAAGTGTCCTTGAGCTTACCCACTGGTTCAAACAACTCTTAGGCTTACTCCCCAGTTGGATTGAGTGAATTCGAGTCTTTTCGTGCTATTTCTAGCCGTAGACCTAAAATTCTATAACTTTACATAACAACTCACACTTGATTCTTTCAGAGAGAGCAATGCTATGAAATCCACCTCGGATCCTACTTACCTACTCCTAGTTTCTCATGCAATGGGGTTGTGAAAAGTGTCCACAAACACTCATTTTCTTGTGTTTTTTATGTTTTTCAGAGTCTTGATCTTAAGACTTGTTTCGTCTACCAATCATTCTCCAAATCCTAATCTAAATCTACAATCCTACAATCCTAAAGGTACTCAGCAACAAGTACGATTACTTCCAAGCTACCTCTACACAGCAAAAGACGACAATCTTAGCTATGCGGTTTCTAAAAGAGAGTTTTGAACTCTAGGCGAACCTAGAGGAAGTTAAAGGACAATTACACAAGATGCTCGTGTTTTTCTAGTTTAGGTCTCTTCGATCCCCGGCAGCGGCGCCAAATGTGGGACGCATATCTAACTTCACTATCCTATCTTATTGCAGTATAGCGAGAACCACGATTAATTTGTCAAACCATGGGACAAAGCTAACTCGACTAGTGCATAGAGGCTACAAGAGGTTGTCAATCTCTTGGAAAACAACTAACAACTCGCATCTAACTCAAGCTACACTCAAGTGATTGAAATCACCAAAAGCCAATCGCTCATCGGCAAGAAAATCACATCCGTTACAGCATCAAATGACATCCAAACGTAACGAAACTTTTAGGACAAGTTTATAAGACCTAAGCACACATGTCTATGGCCTCAAATCCCACTTTAGGTTAAGTTCCAAAATCGCGATTATTAACAGCAGTGGATTTTTCACCTATTCGTTTTCGACCCAGAATGCATCTAAATGCTTAGCAATGATGCCCCAATACCCCGCCTATGCTTAGTTTTCGTTTTAAAAGTGTAAATTCCTAGTTATGGTGAAATTAGGCTGCAGGTTGGCGACGCCAAAAGCTACAAAATACTGTGAACTTCTTACGTCAATGCGTAGAGCTCTTACCTACGGTTGCAATGCAACAAACGCATTCGCAATGTGACAACCGGAGAGGAAGTAGGAAGCGCGAGAAAGAGAGAAGTGAGCGCCGTTAGCTCACGCTATTTCTTATCCAAAACTTGTAAAAAACTTACAAAAATTGGCTTTTATACCTTAGCCAAGGTTTTTGGGTGGTCTCAAAAGTAATAATCTGGAGTTCTACCAAAGTTGGGAATTGAATGGCTGATACAATCTGGAAGCTTGTAGCCCCGGCTCATTAATTACAAAATTTATCAAGAAATTAGGAGTTACAATATTCTCGATTTATCAAAATAATAATTGTTTTACAAGGAGAACTCCAAAAAATGGTGTCCGTGTTAGCTTGCTGCTAACAAGAAGAAAATCCAAATAAGTTATAATTTGATTCACAACTTTAACTTTCACAAGTTTAGCGTAGAGACAAGAATGGGAAAAATTGCAGGTGAATACAATATATATGACAAAAGGGAGAAAAATTTCTCAAATACAATGTCTATGGCTTTAAGAGGTCTCTCTCTCATCCTTGCATAACTCAGCATAACTCCCGGTGTCTATATAGAGCTCTCCGTCTAGGTCCTCCGTATGCATCCCATGGAGAGTAGAAGCGTGAGGCTCGTCTGGCACCACATCAGTGGCTGTCGAATCAAAATCCTCTCCGATCTCCTCCACACATGCCAAGATGATTGGCAGATTGTAGCCCTCATACATTCGTGCACTTCGAGGGGCTACTTCTATGACATACCACCAGTTTGGTGCCGATTTTGTAGGATGAAATACCACCTACAAAATCCACATAACTTAATTACATGAGTGCTTCCATACCACCAGATCTCTAAAGTAAGATGTTAAATATTTATAGACTTACTTGTTCACAATGCTCGGGTAGTATGAAAGTGTCTTGAAGGTCGTTCCACTTTTTGGTTAAGTCCACCTCAATGAAACCTGACTCTCCTCTGTGCACATTAGCGTTGCGACCCTCCATGTTTATCTTGAAGCATTGCACATCAAACAAGTCCACAAAAAATCTTGTAGCGTGCCAAAGTAAGTGAGTTTTGCCACCATAAAATCTACATCAAAGGACCATTGTCGACTAGATTGTTTGAATTTTGCCATGATTCCACAATCTTGTGTAAAACACTTTTTGTCGATCCCTTCCACGCACATGTGACGCATGCTCTGTATCTGCTTGTCTCGATCATTTTGTCTCGATCCCGGGCTCAAACATAGCCTCGTTGGGAATGTGCTCTGCATGATCACCCTCCGAGCTGTCAGAGGCTTTATCTTGTGGTCTCACATATGCTGCTTTAGTAAAGCTCTTGCAACAAACACGTCTATTGGGTTGCAAGATTGCTGCATGTTGGTCAGCGTCAAAGCTTGACGAGTTATAGTTGGCAACCACTCAATCTATAATAGATGGGTCAAACTCGCCAAATTTGCAAACGTGTTGTAAAGAAACGTGTCTTTTCCATTTCAGAGCATGTTTGTATTGATTCCAAGGACATAGGGTCCTTATTGAGAGATAGATGTTTCGGTTGGATGGCCCCATGAAACCGGCCCGTAGGGCAGTAGACTTTGGATTTTACCCAAAACTTTACTCTAGACTTTAGGACATAGAGAAACTTGCAAATAAAACCTCTGATGGGAATTAACACTTCATACACGGCTTGGAAGCTAGAGTGCTACCAAGCACACAACAACATTGTTGGCCCCAAAGACTGGCGCCCCTTTTGGTATTTCTTTATTGTATTCAAAGAGGGAATAAAACTTGTGATTTCTTACGAGATGACTTACATAATCCGGGATGAAAATGACCTGTTATGGCCCAATTTTGGCAGCATAACTATACTAGGATGCTTTACAGACAATATCCCCATGCAAAAGGTGACTTTCCGATGCATACGGACACTTTACAAAACCTGGCAAGAATTTGCAGTACGCTGAATTCTCTGTTTTTTGCCCTAAAAATGCAGCAAATCACCGCACATCATTCCCCTCACATCCCCGGACCTCCAGGGGTATTAGGAACCGTTTAGGGCCGAAACCCTAAACCTGCAAAAATACACAACAGGCTCTATTTCCCTGTCTTCGGCTTTGTTTCGCGAGCCGGTGGCATCTGTAGCAAGTCCTCAAGCTCCCGCGCTTCTAGGGATACTTGCCTTTTGAATCGGACGAGATTTCTTGCATGAAATCTCCTTGAATTCACAGGTACCTGCAGGGGATTAGCAACTAGCTAATCCAGTACCTGTGCAAGAGGATCTTACCTCGGCAATCACGCATGAATCCACACAATTGTACATAGGTCAAATGAAGAGACCTCTTGTGGGGCATCATAACTGCACTGAGGGGAGAGAGAGATAGCAATGAATGTTGTGCAAGGCTTCAGTTCTTGCACTCCAGTGTACATAGAGGCTAGGCAAGCACACTGCAGCTTTGGTACCTGCAACAATCCACCATATGGCTGGAAAATGTAGCCCACGTTTTATTTTAATGCTTCTCTCTCTCTTAAGTTGGAAAATGCCCAAAAATGTGCCAAGTGGCACTCATGCATTAATTTTCCGCTTTGGACCTTCTAGTCTAAAAATATCTCAATCGGTTGCTCGGTTGACTTAGCGTCACAGTAATGAACTGTTCCTCTTGTCATTCCGGAGCTAATGATGCTAACAGATTTCATGGCCCAAAATAGCAGTTTCTTAAATTCTAGGAGATGCTTCCATTGTACTCTCATTGGTCATCTAGCCATCTTTCACCACTGGGATCATGTTCAAAAATGCAATGTAGCCCAATTCTCTGGTGATTTTCTCTTGGTGACCCCACCTTGGCATTGTGCCTCATTTGAGTTAGTTTCCTAATATCCACCAACTTCTTAAGTGCGCCAAGGGGACCTAGATGACTTTAAACTGAGCCTAGACACCCTTTTACTACTAGAATTCCAGTGCCAACCAACTTCCCGTCTGCATGTGAAACTCCTGTTTCACACTGGTCATACAATGTTCAACCATTTGCAACTTCAAAAAGAGGGTCTCAAGGATTAAACGAAAATCATCAAAAAGAAACCAACAACTAAGATTAGCAGTTTCCATGTCCTCGTGACATACCCCCTCTTGAAATTGCAAACGTCCTAGATTGCATACCATAAATACATGCCATTGATGATCTTGTGTTGTTAGCACTCTTTTAGCATCTCATGTATCCACAAGGAAGATAATAATGCATAGATACAAGTGACCTAATGAGACCTTCATACTTTTTTCATTTCCATCTATGATAGAAGTGAACGTTATATGTTTAACACTTGAAGATAAATTCACACTTCTATTACATTGAATCCATATGTATATTTGATGTACTAGCTCTATCATTACCCCTCCTTTGCACACGTTGTGCTGGGGCATACGTAGGCTGTAACCCAAAGGCCTCAAGGTAAAACTGCAATACATTTGGTGACTCTGATAGCTCATGCTCTTCCATCCACTTTGAATCCATAGGTGGATAGCTCTTGAACCTCACCATATAGCGTCTTGCAACCTGTTCGAACTTTCCTTTCCTTATGTGCCAAAATCTGCTCAGGAACCAAAATTTCATCAAGTTCCTCAACTTCTAGTTGGTCCTCATCTAGCATATCTTTTGGCACATCACCCACAAAGGGTCTTAGAAGACTCACATGAAACGCATTATGAATCTTCTAATTTCAGCCTATAAGCAACATCGTTGATCTTATCAAGCACTTGAAAAGGCCCATAGTAACGCATGCTGAGCCTTGGAAATAACCTTTCCTTGCCATTCATCTTCTTTAACCTTGCCTTTTCAAGCTGTAAAAGTATCCAATCACCAAGTGAGAATAGTAATTCACGACGGGGACGATCAGCAGCCCTTTTCTGCTTTGCCTGAATCTTCTCCAAGGCAACTTTGATTTTCTTATACGTTTCATCCATGTTCTAAACATATCAATCTGCCTCAAAGATCTTGTCCTTTGTATTCAAAATGGGAGGAACCTCTTTGTTACCTTCAACAATCTCAAAAGCTTCCTTGCCTATGGACGAATGCATCATATTGTTGTACGCATACTCAAGCATAGGCAAATATTGTTCCCACTTGCCCTTATTATTTGACACATAACATTTCACTAGATCCAAGACAGTAGAACTAGCCTCTTCTTATGTCCATCAGTTTGGATGAAACAAAGAAAATAATTTGAGCGTAGTGCCCATGTTCTCAAACAATCCTCTCCAAAATAAACTTGTTATGCGAGGATCACGATCACTGACAATTGATTGAGGCATACCATGGTACTTGAACACATTGTACATGAATAATTGTGCCATCTGATCAGATTTTATATTCTTCCTGACAGGGATAAAATGGGCATGCTTATTGAACCTGCAAATAATGGTCCATATACCATCATTTTCCTATTGGCGTTCTTGGAAGATCAAAGATAAAATCCATAGCAATACTTTCCTATGGCTTATCTAGAATTGGCAGTGGCTATAACAACCCTAGTGCCATTTGCCTGTCAAACTTGACCTTTTGGCAAATCACTCATGCTTGCACAAAGGCATCTACATATGTCCTCAAGGTAGGCTTGTAAAAGAATGTCTCTACCACTTTAACTATACTCCATCAATACCACGATTTTTTACATACGCATCATCATAAAACTGTCTTTGAGGAGGTAGTGCTCATGATGTTGCCCCTCTTGCAAGTGTTCAAAAATCCTTGCAAAGTTTTCATCTGTAGCATATCGTTCCTTCATGTCATCAAGTTCATGATGATAGGGAACTGACACAGCTGAAATTTGTGGCTTCCTTGATAACGCATCAGCCACAACATTCTTCTTTTCTTCCACATGCATAATCTGGAAGTAGAACATAGAAAGAGTTTTTGCCCATTCATATGTTTTTCAGATAGTTTTGACTGTGTCAAGAAGTATTGCAAGGTTTGATGATCTGTTTGGACAGCCAAATTAGCACCTAACAGATAGTGCTTCTAGCTAGAGAGTGCATAAATGACGGCCAAAAAATCTCTCATAGGTTTGCATAGTCTTTTTCGGCCCTTGCAGGATTCTGTTCTCATAAGCTACTACCCGACCATATTGCATTAGCACTGCTCCAATGCTATTGCCATACGTGTCACACTAGACCACAATGATATTCTGAGGTCTGGTAAAAAAATCACGGGATCTGAAGTCAACTTTTCCTTTAAGAGACTGAAAGCTGAAATCTCTCTTTGGGTTCATCTGAAAGTGGTCTCTTTATTTTGTAAAGCGTGAAGAGGTGAAGCTATCTCTGCAAAATTCCTGATATACTTTCTATAGTATGAACACAATCCCAAGAAGCTTCAAACATCATGCACACTCTTTAAGTTTGGCCATGTATTAATAGCTTCAACCTTTGCCGGATCCATTCAAATACCATCCTTTGATAGTATGTGGCCAAGAAAGTGGATCTCTTCCAAGAACAATTCACTTTTCTTAGGATTGACAAGTAACATATGACTACATAGCTCTTCCAACACAATGGTGAAGTGACACCTATGCTCCTCTTCATTCTTTGAGTAGACTATCATGTCAACAAAGAATGTGCCAACAAACTTCTGATGTGAGCAGAAAATCCGGCCCATCATTCTATTGAACTTGGCAGGAGCATTTGTAAGACCAAATGGAGTCACTAAGAACTCAAAAAGACCAAATGTCATTCTAAACGTAGTCTTGTGCACATTCTCTGGCCCTATACAAATCTGATGGTACCCACTCTTAAGGTCTATCTACTTGAAAATTGCAGCACCCTCTAAACAGTCAAGAATAACATCAATCCTTGGGATTGGAAACTTGTTCTTGATGGTATTCTCGTTCAACGCATGGTAATCAATACACATGCACCAAGAGCCATCCTTCTTTTGCACTAAAAGCAGTGGGGAGCAGAAAGGTGAAGAACTAGGCTGAATCATTCCCTTCTCTAAAAGCTCCCCTACCTGGCCCATAATCTCTTTCTGTTGCACCACACTAACCTTGTAGAGAGGTCTGTTCAATGGGCATGACACCCTGGCACAAAATTTATCGCATCATCCTCAAGCCTCTACAGTGGCAATTGCGACGATACATTAGGAAGAGAATGGGGTCTAGGAGGGCCTCTTTATTTGGCAGTTTAAGGAAGTCAAACCTTTAGTATTGAAGAGGTCCGGGGCGGGCAACAAGAAGAGCAACCTCTAGACACCCTTCAAGGCTCCCGTGCTGCTCAATGGGGCTGGGGCACAACACAACACAAACCAAAACAACAAACCCCCAGCCAAATCTCAACTACACAAGGGGCACCACCTAGTTTAAGAGCAAACTAGGACGCAAAAGAGGAGAATCGTTAGAGCAACCCACAAACAAGCAAGGAATTTACACTAACCCTAACACCAATGGAACACTCTCACACACTAAAACACGAGAGAGAGAGAGAGAGAGAGAGAGAGAGAGAGAGAGATGGTGCTCGGGCTGCTTTGAAGTGTATCGTTAATGATCAAGCAAACATAAATATATATATGTAAGAAAGAGAGAGAAGGGGGAAGGGGGTGCTTATTGCACTAATACCTTCTTACAAATCTGTCATGACCAATCAAAGTGAGATTAGTATTTGTTCAACATAGCCTGAGTAAATTACACCACAACACATCACAAGAAAAAAGCCACCCCAATCACTGTCTTAAGGCCAGGGGAGTCCTCTCCACCCTGTCGCCCTCTTACAGAATGTGGGATTTATGGCTAAATTGATAACAATACCCGGAGACAAGCTATCAAGAACTTAAATAAAACACCAAGACACTTACACATCATTATTGTCCATGACATCACGTTGGAAGGGAGACAAGGTATCCATGCTTAGTCCAAATTCACCCTCCTTGATTCAGCAAATGTTGGGCTTACTCTAGTAGGAGAAATGATAGATTTCCTACTCTCAATTTAATGATCACTCTCTCTTACAAATGGCATAGAGTTCCCTTGCTAATCACCCCTAATACAACACATACATATGCCTAATGCCAATGAGATTCCACTCAAGAGCTCCTTCTCAAGAGGTTGAGCTTGGCTTCTCAAGCTATAGCATAGTGCTCTTTCTTCTCCCCCTTTTTTGTGCTAGCTACACCCTCCTTTTATAGCAATTTTGAAGGCTAGGGTTACTCCTCTAACCATGGTTGGGTTAGATTTTCAGCAATTTATCTAATTTCTTTTGCTTGGAATTATCAAGAAGTTGGTGGGGAAAGAGAGAGGAGAGAAATGGAGGTGATAGGACTTTTCATAGTGGGTTAGTGTTAGTAGAGTTAGTATTAATTTACAAATGGAATTGGATATTTACAATGGGAGTATCCATGTAGGATACAAATAAGGAAGAAAAACTCTTAAGAGGTAAGAAAAGGTGGATTTCTTACAAGGTTGATGCTCCAAGTGTCTTGAGTAGGGCCAATTTTGATGCTTGTTGACGGTCCACTAGCTTTGACGGTACATTTTTTCTCCACTCTTGACCTTCCTTGAGAGACAAGGTAATTGAAGCTGAGTAATCAACCACCATGATGCTGTCTTTTAAGAGAAGAAGCTGAATTTTGTGGTTTTTTTTATAGATATGGGTAATTTGGAGGAGGAAAAATGAGACTAGGTGGTCAATTTTGGAATGGAATTGTGTGTGGGAGGTATGAGTTCACCATGGTTTCTCTTATTCTTCAAGGTTGAGGAGAAGGTGAGTAGGGTGCAGAGAGGAGTGGTGAGAGAGGTGGGGATGATGAGTGGAGAAGTGTGTGTGAAAGAGGAAAATGATAAAGTGGAAGAGAGAGTGTGTCTGCATAGCATGGGAAAACTGGGGTCCACTAATAAAATCATAGCTCACAGCTCGTAGCTCAAAAAAATATGAAAAAATTTGAGGCAAAAGCTCAGCCCACGAGCTACAACTTTTGTTTGTATTACCTTTTCAAATTCGGAGAGCAAGTGAACTTTAAAAATTCAGCAAAACTGACCGTTTTTTTCCACTGCACAAGGTCCTTGTGGGGTCCTTCTTTGGATGATTCTTTTGAATACCTCCAAGAGTGAGCCCTCCATAGTGCATGTATGCATGCCACCTACCCTTGACCTTATTTGGTAGGTCTATAATTGAAGATATTGTTGAGATCATGATATAAGTGAATAGTACAACTAAGAAAATCAAATATTGAGGGGTCTAAAAAATATGTACATGTCAAATATAAATAATATAAGTGGAAAAAATATAAAGGGGTCAAAAGAAATCTCTCTCATTATGAGGCTATCATAAAAAGATAAATATTTTTGGTGTTCTAATTTTTTAGAAAAAAAACAAAATAGATGTAGGAAGGGAAAAATCACAATAGTGAAAAAATATACACATAAATAAAACTAGTTTTTTTGGATTTTTGTTGGGGTGGAGTTACACCAAATATAAGAGAAGCTTACATGAAAATATTTCTATATGGAATAAAGAGTATGAAAAATGGTAAGAAAAATTGTGGTAATGGTGAGGCAATGTACAGAGCATAAATAACACACACCTAGGTAGAAATATTTAAATAAATACCAAAATAATTATGAAATTTTTTTTTATTTAGGCCCTATATACAAAGAAATATTTACATATGCATGGGCCATAATATACTTATATTTTTTGTATTTTTTATTTTTTTGGCTCAACTAGCCCAATGACTAGCTAATTGAGGGTTTTTTATTTCAGTAAGGAGATATGGGAAAAGTTCCCTAACTCACACGCACCTATATACAGTGAAAGGGTGAGGGTAACCACAGTGTTTGAGTGATTTGATAGGGTGAGATAACTCACTATGGAAATTACAGAGAGCCGAAAAACGGCTATCATTAGCCCTCCCCCAGGATGATGGTATATTCATGTACCATCATAAAGAATCTTTTCCAAAGAGAGTGCTTCAGAGTCCTTGACAAGATCTTCATTGTTTGGCCCCTTGGAATTTCATTTGTGTTACACTCATGCTTCATGGAACAATACTTACATGAGATAGTTGTCTTTTGCTCTGGTAGATCCTTTGGTAGAAGGCGACTCAAGTAAGGCTTCAAGCGATAGCCGTTTACCTTCCTGGAGTGCTCTTTCCCATTCAAGTCCATAAGTTGATAGTAACTTGAATTGAAAGCCTTCTTGACTATGTATGGCCCCTGCCATCTTGTTTCAAATTTGGCATCAAAACGATTATCGAGTCGATTGTCATACCTTAGCACAAGATCTCCTTCATTGATGCCTTTGTCCTTCAGTTTCTTGTCAAGCTTCTCCTTTGTCTGTGTGGCTTTCCTCTTATAGCACTCGTATGCTGCTTCTCTTTTCCACTCAAGCTCAGCTAAGGTAAGAAGTCGATCCATCCATGCTTCTTGATCATCTTGTGCTGATTTGCCATGAAGTCGCATTGTTGGAATGTTTAGTTCAATTGGCTGTAAAGCCTCTTGACCATAGACCAAGTGAAATGGTGTGAACTCCGTGGCTTCCCTATATGTGGTTCGATACGCCCACAAGGCACCATCCAAGAATTCATCCCACAACTTTGTCTTGTTTTTCACCATCTTTCTAATGATGCCTGCAATGACACCATTAGCTTTTTCTACCGAACCATTTGATTGGGGATAGTAGGGTGTACTGTGACGATGTAGAATGCGAAGTTCTTCACAGACTTCTGTGAGCAATCCCTTTCTAAACCCTGGACCATTATCAGAAACAATCTCCAAAGGTGTGCCAAATCTACAACAAATGTGAGTGTAGACAAATTTGCTCACTGTCCTCTCATTTACCTTTGCCACACTTTGTGCTTCCATCCACCTAGTCATATAGTCTACAGCCACTAGAATGTAGAGTTTACCATTTTTTGTCCTAGGCAGAAGACCCATAGCATCAATGCCCCACTTTTCAAAGGGTCCATTTGCAAGCACAATTTACCGTGGACCATAAATCAATCTTCTATTCCCATTTACGTGACAATTGTGACAACTTTTACACCAATGTTGGACATCCACATGTAGACTTGGCCAAACATACCCCGCAAGCAAAATCTTCTTCACAGTTAATTCTTGGGAAAAATGACCACCACATGCCTCTTCATGCAAACCTTTTAGAATGGCTGGAATTTCCGCGATAGTTGGTACTCTTCTGCACACTTTATCCTTCCCTCTTTGATAGAGGGAGCCTTCTAGGAAGAGATACATGCTTTCCTTCTTCATGAGTCTCCTCTTCTGAGCTTTTGTGAAGTCTGGTGGAAACTCACCCTCCAAAATGTAGCCAATGATGGGAGCCAATGACTCCAATCCCTGGTATCTCGGTTGCTTGACAGCTGCTGCCACCATGATGACCTGCACTTCTTTCTTTACACATGCAACGGCTTGTTGTGCAAGTAAATCAGCATCTTCATTTTGTTTCCTAGGAATATGATATAATTGCACCTCCTCAAATTGATTAAATAGCCTACGGATGGTATGAACTTTGGCCCTTAGTCTTTCATTTTTGCATGCCCAAATGCCTAAAATCTGCTTCACAATGAGAAGTGCATCCCCTTTTACCATGAGACGTTGTATACCATGGCCAATGCATATTTTTAAACCATGAAGTAGTGTGTCATATTCTGCTTCATTGTTGCTAGCTGAACTTGGTAGATTGAACTTCTCTTTCATGACCACCTCTCCACTTGGGTTGAGCAACACTAGCCCTCCCCCTGCTTTTCCTGTGGCTCGACGAAACGCTCCATCAAAGAACAAGGTAAAAGCATTAGGAATACTTTTTGGTGGTGGCAATGGTAGGGTCTTTACTTCAGGCACCTTAATCTCCTTTTCATGCACCCTATAAGTGAGAATCCCTGCCAATTGTGCACGCACACTATCTTCTACCTTGAAAGAGTATTGAAACTCTTGCAACTCCATAATCCACTTTGAGATCCTAGTACTAAGATTCATTTGAGATGACACCCAAGGGAACAAATTCTCTGCGGTGAGGATTACAAAAGGTTTTGGGAGCAAGTAGGATCTAAACTTCCTTATCGCAAACATGAGAGAAAGCATCATGAGTTCTGCCTCCGTGTAGCCTCTCTCTAAAGCATTCCTGACCCTACTAGCAAAGTAGATGGGCCGCATCCTGGTACTATAGGGATCTTGTTGTAATAAAACTGCACCAATTGTTTCTTTCCCAGCACTAGAGCTAACAAAGAATGTGCACTCCCAACAAGGAGGCATGAGTGTTGGTAGCTCTGACAAAATGGCTTTAATGTTACAAAAGTACTCTTCAAGCTCATCAGACCATGCAAATTCTACTTGTTGTGTCAACTTTTGCAAAGGGTGAAGTAACTCCGAGGCTAAGTGAATGAAGCGTGACATATACTTCACCTTTTGAATGAATGAGATGACCTCCTTAAGACTCTTGGGTGATGGTAGCTCAATAAGAGCCTTTGCCTTTGAAGGATCCACTTCAATGCCTTTGTAAGAAACTTTATGACCAAGCAAGATTACTTCATCCTCACCTATATGGCACTTGTCGGGGTTGAGTTGACCTTCCATGTCGTAGAACTTCTTTAAACCTTCTTCTACCCTTTGTAGATGCAATGATTTTGAGCTATAAATACAGAAATCATCAATGAACACCCTAATTGACTTTCCAAAGAATGCTTGAAACACCATATTCATGAAACGTTGGAATGTTGCAGGAGCATTTGTCAGACCAAATGGCATGACTCTAAAAGCATAACAACCCCAAGGAGTGATAAAGGTTGTTTTCAATTAATCCTCCAATGCAATCCCTATTTGAAAGTAACCTGAGTAACCATCGCACACAGTGTACTTCTCATGACCAGCTACCTCATTTAGTATCTCATCTTGGAATGGGAGGGGAAAGTGATCTCTCTTTGTTGCCTCATTGAGGGGAGGGTAATCCACACACACCCTCCACTTGCCATTTTTCTTAGGAGTGACAACAACAGGAGAGACCCACTCTAAATTCTCCACTGGATAAATGAAACCTACTGCTAGAAGCTTTCTTACCTCCTTAAGTAGAGCCTGTTCCTTTATAACTCCTAGCCTTCGTAGCTTCTGAGATTTAGGTGTGGCCTCAGGCTTTAACTCAATCTTGTGTTGAACAACATCTACCCCACGCACGTCGGTGTAGTCTTTAGCAAAAAGCCTAGGAAACTTCCTTAGCACACATTTGAACTCCTCTCTTTCATCCTTTGTAAGTGTTGTTGATAGCATACCTTCCAGCATCCCTTCATCTTGAACACCTTCGTTCTCTTGAGGACCTATCTCCTCCAAGCCTTGACAAGAGGTCTCTTGGTTGCTTTGCTTAAACCTTACCCCCATGATTTCGATGGAAGACTCCTCTTCAGTAATGCTGCCGCTACTTTCTTCTTCTGAAGTGCTATCGGTCCAACCTTCTTCTGTCTCACTTTGAGATGATTCTTCATGGAGCTCCTCTTGGCGTTGCTCCTTCATGTCAAAGACAACCTTCTTATGATTGTCATTCCTGCAAATTAATTTCCCACTCTCCCAATCCTGCAAAGCTCGCATTTTCATTAGCCATGGTCTTCCTAGGATAAATGGATAACCACTTCCCTTGGTCGACATAACATAAAAATCCACCGCTTTCTTAATGCCAAAGGCCTCTACAAAGACATTTTTACAAATGCCTACACACCTAGCCTTGCTATTGTTTGCCATCTTGACTTTGATTTCAGGTGTCTCATGGATGTGCATGCCTAGTCTTTGCATGAGTCCCTCTGTCATGATGCAAATTTGTGCACCCCCATCCACTAGACCTTTCCTAACCAATCTTCCTTTGATGTAACAATCTAGCACCAGTGTATTGTCCTCATTTATTTCAGCTTGTGCAATTTTTACAACAGGCACACTCTCTTTTACCTTTCTCCTAGTGCTAACTGCCCTTGTTAAATCCCTCCTAACTTGTGGACATAAGGCAAGAAATTGAGGCCATGAAATATCAGGATCCTTACCTCTCATGTCTTCCAACAAGTTGTACGGAGTCATACCATGTCCAAGAGGGAAGTCTTGGAGGTTGATACGACGTCGAGTCCTCTTGGTTTCCTTGGTCTCCTTTGCCTTTTTGCCTTGTCCATGGTCACTCTGTGATGTGACTCCTTTCTCTTTACCTTTCCCTCGGCCACGCTTAATGCCATTGGCTTCCATGTCAACCTCATTTGAATTTGTCACCTCTACCACATGCACATTTGGATCTGGCAAAGGTGGAACTCCTTCTACCCCTTGTGGAGGTGGTCTTGGTCCATTTGGCCTTTGTAGAAGCCTTGGTTGTTGACCAGCTCCTTCTCCTGCATTCATCACTGGGTAATTCAAGTTAGGTCTCCCTGGCTCTCCACGGGGCCAAGGACAATTATACATCCCATGTCCAAACTCTCCGCAATTCCAACATTGCAAGACTCTCCTAGTTCGTGGCTCTCTCTCTTCTGACTTCTTTGCTTGTCCCTTTGGACCTACAGCTTGTGCAAGGTGAATTGACAGGCTGCTTAAAGATTCATTTAACTTCTCAATCACTTCAGCCGTTACCTCAGGAAGCTCCCTAGATGTTGATGCTTCTGACTTACCTTTGGGTCTAAGACCTTCTATTGGAACCTCTCCCCTTAAGCACTTGAGTTTCCTATACTTCTCAGCAGCCCTAGTTTCCGCTGCATCAAAAGTAGCAGGTGCACCCGCCTCAACTTTTACCTTAAGGTCAGGAAAGAGTCCGGCTATGAACCTCTCCTTCTTTAAAAATTCTGCACCATCACCATGGTTAGCAACATTTCGTATCCATAGAGCCCAAAGACGTAGAAACTCTTGCTTGTACAAGTAGTAGTCATCTAAGTCTTTTTGCTTATGAGAAACAATGTCTTGCCATAGTTTTTGAGTGTTTTGGGGATCAAAGAAGTATCTCTTAAAACGATTCAAAACTTCTGTGTAATTCCCCTTAACTTCCTCAGGCAAAGAGTCAAACCAAGTACTAGCATCTTTCCTAAGGACCACCTCAAACATTTCTACACGTTCTTGATCGGTTACTATCCTCTTGATACGGCAAGACATCTTGAAATTTGCTAAAAATAATTGTACATCCTCTCCAGGCTCTCCAAAGAAAAGAGGATATCCAGACATTTGGCGTTGGTTCTCCATTGAATTGATTTCAAAGTGACGCGTTTTTGTTTTTTCTTTCTTTAAAAAATTTACACAATAATATTTTCTAAATTGCAATCTATTCTACAACAAAATAAAAATATTCACATCAAATGACCTATGATAATCAATAAGAGGTAGAATGATAGGGTTTGGTGATGCGAGAATTTCTCCTACTCTTTAGGCACCAAACATGAATACCATACGTTGTTGAAAATGGATTTTTCTACTAATTGCAATGTTTACTCTAATGTGTGGAGTGAAATGAAAGGGAAAAACCTGTATTCTTGGGCCATTATCCATGGTCTATGCATGACCTAATTCTTAAAGCAAAACAAAAATATAGACATCCAAACTAAGGTCGTACCTAATGAGAGGCAAAATAAAAGGATTTACTGATGCGTTTATCTCTACCAACCTAAGAGGAACTAAAATTCTACGAATTACTCGCTGAAATTGCAACTTAGTACTAACAATTATGTGTACCTTTTGCCTTGCAATGGGAATGAAGGGATCATACAAATTCTCATGACTCATGCAAGCTACTTGATTATGCTAAAGGTTGAGCCTTCACAAAACATACACAAGCCTGTCCTTAGTGGGGGCACCAATTTGAAGCGGTCCGGGGCGGGCAACAAGAAGAGCAACCTCTAGACACCCTTCAAGGCTCCCGTGCTGCTCAATGGGGCTGGGGCACAACACAACACAAACCAAAACAACAAACCCCCAGCCAAATCCCAACTACACAAGGGGCACCACCTAGTTTAAGAGCGAACTAGGACACAAAAGAGGAGAATCATTAGAGTAACCCACAAACAAGCAAGGAATTTACACTAACCCTAACACCAATGGAACACTCTCACACACTAAAACACGAGAGAGAGAGAGAGAGAGAGAGAGAGAGATGGTGCTCGGGCTGCTTTGAAGTGTATCGTTAATGATCAAGCAAACATAAATATATATATGTAAGAAAGAGAGAGAAGGGGGAAGGGGGTGCTTATTGCACTAATGCCTTCTTACAAATCTGTCATGACCAATCAAAGTGAGATTAGTATTTGTTCAACATAGCCTGAGTAAATTACACCACAACACATCACAAGAAAAAAGCCACCCCAATCACTGTCTTAAGGCCAGGGGAGTCCTCTCCACCCTGTCGCCCTCTTACAGCATGTGGGATTTATGGCTAAATTGATAACAATACCCGGAGACAAGCTATCAAGAACTTAAATAAAACACCAAGACACTTACACGTCATTATTGTCCATGACTTCACGTTGGAAGGGAGACAAGGTATCCATGCTTAGTCCAAATTCACCCTCCTTGATTCAGTAAATGTTGGGCTTACTCTAGTAGGAGAAATGATAGATTTCCTACTCTCAATTTAATGATCACTCTCTCTTACAAATGGCATAGAGTTCCCTTGCTAATCACCCCTAATACGACACATACATATGCCTAATGCCAATGAGATTCCACTCAAGAGCTCCTTCTCAAGAGGCTGAGCTTGGCTTCTCAAGCTATAGCATAGTGCTCTTTCTTCTCCCCCTTTTTTGTGCTAGCTACACCCTCCTTTTATAGCAATTTTGAAGGCTAGGGTTACTCCTCTAACCATGGTTGGGTTAGATTTTCAGCAATTTATCTAATTTCTTTTGCTTGGAATTATCAAGAAGTTGGTGGGGAAAGAGAGAGGAGAGAAATGGAGGTGATAGGACTTTTCATAGTGGGTTAGTGTTAGTAGAGTTAGTATTAATTTACAAATGGAATTGGATATTTATAATGGGAGTATCCATGTAGGATACAAATAAGGAAGAAAAACTCTTAAGAGGTAAAAAAAAGGTGGATTTCTTACAAGGTTGATGCTCCAAGTGTCTTGAGTAGGGCCAATTTTGACGCTTGTTGACGGTCCACTAGCTTTGACGGTACATTTTTTCTCCACTCTTGACCTTCCTTGAGAGACAAGGTAATTGAAGCTGAGTAATCAACCACCATGATGCTGTCTTTTAAGAGAAGAGACTGAATTTTGTGGTTTTTTTGATAGATATGGGTAATTTGGAGGAGGAAAAATGAGACTAGGTGGTCAATTTTGGAATGGAATTGTGTGTGGGAGGTATGAGTTCACCATGGTTTCTCTTATTCTTCAAGGTTGAGGAGAAGGTGAGTAGGGTGCAGAGAGGAGTGGTGAGAGAGGTAGGGATGATGAGTGGAGAAGTGTGTGTGAAAGAGGAAAATGATAAAGTGGAAGAGAGAGTGTGGCTACATAGCATGGGAAAACTGGGGTCCACTAATAAAATCATAGCTCACAGCTCGTAGCTCAAAAAAATATGAAAAAATTTGAGGCAAAAGCTCAGCCCACGAGCTACAACTTTTGTTTGTATTACCTTTTCAAATTCGGAGAGCAAGTGAACTTTAAAAATTCAGCAAAACCGACCGTTTTTTTCCACTGCACAAGGTCCTTGTGGGGTCCTTCTTTGGATGATTCTTTTGAATACCTCCAAGAGTGAGCCCTCCATAGTGCATGTATGCATGCCACCTACCCTTGACCTTATTTGGTAGGTCTATAATTGAAGATATTGTTGAGATCATGATATAAGTGAATAGTACAACTAAGAAAATCAAATATTGAGGGGTCTAAAAAATATGTACATGTCAAATATAAATAATATAAGTGGAAAAAATATAAAGGGGTCAAAAGAAATCTCTCTCATTATGAGGCTATCATAAAAAGATAAATATTTTTGGTGTTCTAATTTTTTAGAAAAAAAACAAAATAGATGTAGGAAGGGAAAAATCACAATAGTGAAAAAATATACACATAAATAAAACTAGTTTTTTTGGATTTTTGTTGGGGTGGATTTACACCAAATATAAAAGAAGCTTACATGAAAATATTTCTATATGGAATAAAGAGTATGAAAAATGGTAAGAAAAATTGTGGTAATGGTGAGGCAATGTACAGAGCATAAATAACACACACCTAGGTAGAAATATTTAAATAAATACCAAAATAATTATGAAAAAATCTTTTATTTAGGCCCTATATACAAAGAAATATTTACATATGCATGGGCCATAATATACTTATATTTTTATATTTTTTATTTTTTTGGCTCAACTAACCCAATGACTAGCTAATTGAGGGTTTTTTATTTCAGTAAGGAGATATGGGAAAAGTCCCCTAACTCACACGCACCTATATAGAGTAAAAGGGTGAGGGTAACCAGAGTGTTTGAGTGATTTGATAGGGTGAGATAACTCACTATGGCAATTACAGAGAGCCGAAAAACGGCTATCAGTATTAAGAAAGTAATCAAAGGACAGTTTTTGAATTCAAACAGGCAAAACGGCTAGTTTATTTGAATTCAAAGTTTCCCCCCAAAATGGAATTTAAAATCTAGTGGGTAAAACCATACCATGTAGCATATCTATGGAAAGAGCTCGACATGTAGATTGTAGATCTATGATCTCCGCTCAAATCGGAGATCATATGTGGGAGTTATGGAAGGCCGATAATCATAAAACTTTCCACCTCCTTTTTGGGGGGAAAAGAGCATCATTTGACCACTCTTACACATCTCTTACACACCCACCATTGTTGCACACATGGCATACACCTATTTGTCAATATGTTAATCACCTCCATAAGCTCATGGCAAATAAAGAGGCCCTCCTACACCCCATCCTCTTCCTAATGAATATATCAGAAAAATAGTCATTAAACTCTCGCAAAAATGTTGACCTTTCTTTATCTAATATATATTAATTTGACTGACAATTATCTGAAACATCACGTGCAAAGATCAAGTACACAGAAAGATGATTTTTAATTACAGAAGTGATAGATGAAGCAGATAGAATAGGGACAGACTCCCCTGAGCTTTACATCCAAAACATGAGTTTTATCCCTATGCTGAAGGGTGATTGTTTTGCCGAAGACACCATGTACTCTGAACATCCACGGGATTCCAAGTAGTGCATCACACCCTTCCAATGGCATGATATAGAACTCTTGAGTGTCCACATACGACTGAATATACAGATGAAAGTTTCCAATGATGGGAGTAACACACTCTGAGTGGCCAGGACATGGCAACCCTGCCTCTGTCGTGTACACCATCTCTTCAGCTCTGATGCCAAGCTTCATAGCTAACTCTGGTGAGATAAAGTTTTCTTTGGCACCTGTATCAAAGAAGATGACAGTCTTGAGATCTCTGAATTTACCCCATGCTCTGCATAACTTGTTGGCATTTGTACTTGACCTGTGTAGGGTTAAAGAGGATAGGTTAGTGTGCCATTCATGTTAATGGCATGCTTTGGAGAGGTTAGTGTAGAGCTTGAGAGAGAGACTATTGCACAATACAATAGAGTATAATTGCAAATGATAAATCTTACATTTATTCAGCAAAATGTGCCTCTATATAGGCTTATACAAATAGACAGCCTTTTGACACATGAGCACAAGATGTGGCTGCCTATACACAAAGACAAGTGGTTGTTCTTTACACAAAGGTTGTAAGAGGTTCTTCACATGGCTTGACACATGGTGTTGGAGTTAGGGTTGCAGAAAAACACATATAGCTTGGAGAAGACAAAGGAAGCTCAAGGCACACAAAGGAGAGTTTTTTACTTAGTGTGCAATAGAAAAGATAGATAGCCCTAGAATGAATGGGCGTATATACAATGCACGGGGAGGGAAAACCTCCTAAAGAGGGAAAAAATGGCCTGATGGTCCTAAGTGTGTTCACCCACATCACTACCACATGTATATGGTAACAAATCCCCCCTGGAGTGATGCGGTGAACGAGAGTTGTCACATGAGTAAAGGGAAGTGTCATGCCCTAAGGACATGATCATTCCGCAAAGGGGAATAAGCCCAAAGCTTTGTGGAAATCTTCAAACTTCTCACGAGACAGTGCCTTTGTGAAAGATCTACAAGGTTGTCCTATGTTGGCACATAAGCCAAGCTAATCTCTCCTGCTTAGAGCCTCTCCTTGACATAGTGGTAATGCACCTCAATGTGCTAGTGCGAGCATGAAAAATTGTGTTCCTTGCAACTTCCAATGCGCTCTAATTGTCAATGTAGATAGTGTTTGCACTGTCTTGTCCAACACCCAAATCAGCCATAAGGCGTCTGAGCCATACACACTCAACCGTAGCTATGAAGACTGTCATGTATTTAGCTCACAGCTAGAAGTGGCCACAGTAGGTTGCTTCTTGCTCAACCATGATATACATGAACTACCAAGCATGAAACAAAAACCACTTCTGGACACTCGTGTGTCAAAACAACCAGCCCAATCTGAGTCCAAAAAAGCATGTAAGTCTGGCAGCAATGATCCCCCCTTGGGATAAAACAAGTCAAGATGTAAGTGTCACTCAAGTAGCGGAAAATCCTCTTGAAAGCCTGCCAATGCTTAGACCCTGGGCTATGCATAAATCTGCTGACCTGTGAGACTGCAAAATGAATATCCGACCTCGTGTTGCATACATAAATGAGGCATCCAACAGCAATTTTGTAAAGAGTGACATCTGCAGGATCACCATCATCATGAAGACTCAATTTCAAGCTTGTTTCCATGGGAGTGGCAATAGGTTTGCAATCCTCAAGTCCAAACTTACATAGCAAATGTTTCTATGTAACTTTTCTGACACAAGGCAATACCACCATCACACTGCTTAAATTGTATACCCAAGTAATGATGCAAGAGTCCCAAATTTTTCATCTTGAAAGTAGCATTCAAATCACCCTTAAATTCAGCAATATGTCTCTCATTTGGTCCAGTGATCAGCAAATCCTCTACATAAAGAACCACAATGAGAAGTACACCACCCTCACGCTTTACATACAATGTGCTTTCTGTTGGACTATTATGAAAGCCTCGTTTGACTAAATGAGTGTCAGCCTTCTCATACCAAGCACGAGGAGATTGCAACCCATACAAAGCTTTGTTACATTTGCACACCTTATCCTCTTGTCCTTTCTTGACAAAACCGTGAGGCTGCGTTACATAAACTTCCTCAACTATGACTTCCTGAACTATGTCACTGTTCAAGAAAGCAGTAACAATGTTTGACAGATGTACATCGCAAACAAAATGAGCTACTGTTGAGAGGCACATGTTAGAAACTGACTCTGAATAGCTAAGTCGGATTTTGACTTATCGGATATTTACTAAGCCGTATTTTGCTAAGTCGGATGTAACTGTCTTTCAGTTGCAGTTTGTTGAATGTCTTGTGACTGGGTAGTTAAGTCGGATTTATCTATATAAGTGGGGAATGTATCTGCGCACGAGGTATCTGTTCTCTGATATGAATGTGATGATGATTGTGCAGTGCAGCAACTATTCAGTGTATTGTCTCTGCTTACTCTGATATTTTTGGAGTAGTCATGTTTACTGTGTCTGAATTGTTGTTAATGAAGTATGGTGGAGTAGATGGTTATTTTTGCTGCGTATGATGTTCATGTGTTGACCTAACCCACAACACATTTGGCGACCCCGCTGGGTTAACGTTTATTTTCAAGTAATGATGCATGTCAGAGGGAGACAGGAGAGTAGGAAGAGTGTACTACACAAGGGCTCAAGCACAGGCTGGAAACATTGATCCATTTAACTATGATCATGACAATCAGCAATCACCCGATGCTCAGGGGCAGCAACCTGTAGACCAAGGAGGGGTAGGATCAGGAGCAGCAGGAGAAGAGAGAGTGAGGCAATTTATTGGAGCTTTATTCCTGGCAAGAAGAACCACCAGGAGAAGGATCCAGTTTGACCCACTTCAGGGGGCTACCAGGCAAAGACCTAGGAGACCACCACAACCCATTCCAATGGCTCAACCACCACCCAACCCAAAGGTCAAGGCAGCCAAGTTTAGAGCAGGGAGTAAGGAAGATGCTGACTGTCATGTGGCACAGTTTGAAACTAAGTGGCAGGCAAGTGGCTATCAGGTGATGTATGCTGATGGAGTAAAGATGGAACAGTTTGCTGCCACATTGGAAGGAAAGGCCATGAGTTGGTTCAGCCAATATGGCATTGCACATTTTGCTACTTATAATGCTTTGAAGCAGGCATTTCTGCAGAGATTTAGAAAGGAGAAGACTCCGACTGATGTCCTGAGAAAACTCAGAGACATTAAGCAAAATAAGATGCTGGTTGAAGACTATGCACAGAAGTTCAGAATTTTAGTAGAAAGATTGTAGGGGAATGAAAGACCCACTAATGAAATGTTAGCAGGTTATTTTTTGAAAGGATTGAGAAGCAGCTTAAAGGGAGCAGTAGCTAGCATTGATATTGCTGGAGGTCTGGATGACCTTGTTACTGCTGCTGCAAGGGTGGAGAAGAGGCTTGGCATGACCAAAGCAAAAGGAAAAGAAGACAGTGATTCAGATTCAGAAGAAGCATCGGAAGACACAGATTCCAGTGGGAACTCAGATTCAGACTCACCATCAGACAGTGATGAGGAAACAGAAAAAAGAAAGAAGAAACAGAGCAGAAAGAAGAAGAAAGTCAAGCAAAAGCAGAGTATTGAGCAAGATTTGGTAGGCAAACTTAAAAAGTTTGGTTATTCTGTTGTAGCACCTAAAGAAAAATTGTATTGTCACATTTGTGAAAGGGATGGACATAGTACTGCTAGCTGTTGGTATAATCCAAAGAATAGAGGGCAGACAGCACCTAACATAGGAAGAGGAAGACCAAAAATTGGAGCAAATCAAGCAGTACCATTTAGGGAAAGACCACCATTTCAGAGGACAAGACCTCCTAGACCTCCTTGGAGAGAGCAGGAGAATAATAATAATAGGAGACCCTGTGTGTACTGTGGTGCACCAGATCACTGGGTAGGTCCCAATTGTGCTTTATGGGTGAAGCATAGGGAAGAAAGGGGAATGCCCATTGTGAGATATAATCAGCCCAATCAACCTGAAAATCAGCAACAGCAGCAACAGCAGCAGCAGCAAAATCAGCCAGCAGCTCAGGCAAATGTAATCTTGTTTGATGTGTTTTCTCAGGATAAGCAGATTCAAGATACTGACCAAGAACAGGAGCAGCAAGGGAATGAAGAGGAACATCAATGGGCTTGTGACTGTAACCAATGTGTGCAGGAGGATCATGTTGAAGTTCTAGCAGTGACTAGGTCTAAGGATAAAGCACCTTTGGATTGGAAGGAGCAAAAAGGGGTAAGAGACGAGGTTACAAAAAGGATTGCCAAACACCAGGCAAAGCAGGTGGATATTGAGGATGACCCAAAAGAAAAGGAAGATCAGAATAATGGGAGCAAGGAGGTGGAAAATAAACAGGATAAGGATTGGTTTGAAATACTTATTAGCTCACCTCTTCAATTATCTTTGGATCAGTTGTTGCAATTGGTTCCAGCTTTCAAAGACAGATTGTTCAGAAAGCTGCAGAACCTGAATGGACTTGGCACAATGGACAGGCAGTTTTCTCCAGCAGCAGCAAATAGAATTGATCCAGCAGATGTGGACTTTGTGGTACCAGTTATTAAAGTACACTTTCTTGGAGAAAATTTTGATGATGTGTTATTGGATGGAGGCTCTGGGGTGAATATTTTACCAGAGGCAGTGTACAAAAGAATGGAGTTGGGAGCTATGGCTCCAGCACCTTTTCAGGTGAAAATGGCAGACCAATCTAGGGTACAACCTTTGGGAATTCTCAAAGCACAGGAAATTCAGGTGTCAGGATTATCCTTTTTTGTTAATTTTGTGGTACTCAGAATGTCAGACTCAGCAGCTGCATATGAAATGCTATTAGGAAGGCCTTGGTTCAGATTGGCTAAAGTAAGACAGGACTGGGGAGAAAATGTTGTCATATTGAAAAAAGGGAAAAAGAAAGTAACCATACCTATGAGGGGAAGGAAGATGGTTCCATTAAGTGAGAAACCACTGTTTGCTCAGACTATTAATTTTGCTGATGAGGTCACAGATGACCAAGAGGAAGAGTTCTTGAAGGCCAATCCAACTGTTGTACCTGTGTTTGAAGTAGATGTGGAAAGCATGTTACAGCAAGGTAAGGAACAGGGTGAGCCAGATACAGGTTTAGCACCAGGACAGACAGCGCAGGGTAAGGAACTGTTACAGTTGGTGGACCAGAAATATGCTATGTCTGATAAGGAACAGATTCAGCAGGAAGAAAAGGAGGCCAGGGATATGGCTGAGAAAATTTATGAAAAGAAGTTTGGGGCATCTAGCAGGGTAGAAAAGGAGGAGCTTCAGGAGCTGAATTTCGGAACAGAGGCAGAACCAAGAATGGTCAGAGTGAGTGCACACATTCAAGGGGAATTTCTGGCACAGCTGTTGCAATTATTGGTTGATTATAAGGATGTGTTTGCTTGGGATTATTCTCAGGTGAGAGGCATTGACCCAGCACTACATCAGCATAGGATTAATTTGAAAGAGGGTGCAAAACCAATTGTGCAGCAGAGATATAGAATGAATCCTAACTTTGCCAAACAGGTGAAGGAGGAGCTTGATAAGCTCCTGGAAGTAGGGTTCATTAAACCTGTACATGAAGTATCATGGTTGTCTCCTATACTGGTTGTGCCAAAGAAAAATGGAGCTTTAAGAGTATGTGTGGATTATAGAAAATTGAATGCAGCAACCATTACTGATCCCTTTCCTATTCCATTTTGTGATGCTGTGTTGGATGCAGTAGCTGGTCATGAAATGTACAGCTTTTTGGATGGTTTTTCTGGTTATAATCAGATTAGTGTTGCTGAGTCGGATCAGCATAAAACAGCTTTTATAACTGAATGGGGAGCCTTTGCATACACAGTGATGAGTTTTGGGTTAACCAATGGACCACCTTCATTTAATTTTGTTGCTCATAAGGTGTTTGAACCTTACTTACAGGACTTTATGAGAGTCTTTGTGGATGATTTCTCAGTGTTTGGAAAGAAGGATAAACATCTGCTACATCTGAAGCTCTGTTTTGAAAGATGCAGACAATTCAGGATGGCTCTGAATCCTTATAAAAGTGTAATTGTTGTGAGGAGTGGAATACTTTTGGGACATGTTGTGTCAGAAGCAGGAATGGCTATAGATGTCAAGAAAATAGAAGCTATTCAAGCAGCACCAGTTCCTACCAATGTTAAAGAGTTAATGAGGTTTGTTGGACAGACAAAGTGGCACTCCAGATATTTGAGGTATTTGTCTAATGTATGCTTGCCATTAACTCAATTAACAAAGAAGGATGTGGCATTTGTATGGGATGAACCTCAGCAGAAATCATTTCAGATGTTGAAGAAAATGATATCAGTAGCACCAATTTTGCAGCCACCTGATTGGTCATTGCCTTTTCATGTGTTTGTTGATGCCTCGGATATAGCAATAGGAGCTGTACTGATGCAGGAGAAGGAGAAGGGATGGTTCAGACCTGTGTATTATGCAAGTAGGGTTCTCACAGGTGCAGAAAGAAACTATCCTGTGACAGAAAGAGAAGCTTTAGGGATGGTATATGCATTGAATAAGTTTAGGCATTACTTGTTGGGGAACAAGATAGTTTTTCATGTTGATCATCAGGCCTTGTTGTATTTGATCAAGAAGCCACTTCTTACTGGAAGGCTTGCAAGATGGATGTTGTTGTTGCAGGAGTTTGACTTTCAGATTGAGCATACTCCTGGGAAGGAGCATGTAATTGCAGATTATCTAAGCAGGATTGAAACAGGTGAAGCACCTACTGGGGTAGATGATGCACTTCCTGATGCTCAGCTGTTTGATGTGCAGACTGCTGTGACTGAGTCTTGGTATGATCAATTGCTGATGTTTTTGACTGATGGAACTATACCAAGGGAGTTCAATGCTGATCAGAGAAGAAAATTTGCACTGAAAACCAGACCCTATTTAGTTATTGCAGGGACACTATATAAGAAAGGCATTGATCAAGTGATAAGAAGATGTGTACCAGAATTTGAGCAAAGTGCAGTCTTGCAGGAAGCACATTCAGGCACAGCAGGAGGGCATTTCTCTGGAGATACTACAGGGAAGAAGATTTTGCAGGCTGGATTATGGTGGCCTACAGTTTTAAAGGATGCACATGATTATGCCAAAAGATGTGTAATTTGTCAGAAAACAGGTCAACCTGATTCAAACAGGGATAGGATGGGGGATCATCCTATTTTGCCTTTGGAACCTTTTCAAAAGTGGGGTTTGGACTTTGTAGGACCTGTCAAACCAACTTCCAAGAGGGGATGCAGATACATTTTAGTGGCTACAGATTATTGCACTAAGTGGGTAGAAGCAGTAGCATTGAAGGATAATAAAGCTTCAAGTGTGGCCAGATTTCTTTATCATAACATTATGACCAGGTTTGGGTGTCCAGTGGAGCTGGTAAGTGACAGAGGAACTCATTTTCTGAATGAAGTAATTTCAGAGCTAACAAGGACACATATGATTATGTACAAGAAGTCTACAGCATATCATCCACAGGCTAATGGTCAGGCTGAGAGCTCCAACAAAACACTGGTAAGGATTTTGAAAAAGATTGTGACAGAGAATCAGAAGGATTGGGATGATAAGTTGGATTCTGCCTTATGGTCCTTTAGAACAGCTTTCAAAGTCACTACTGGTATGACACCATTCAAGCTGGTGTATGGGCTGGAAGCTGTGGTGCCTATGGAGTTTGTGGTACCAAGTTTAAGAGTCTCAGCAGAGAAGCAGTCTCCAAAGTTGTCAGTACTACACAGGAACAAATATCTGATGCAGCTGGAGGAGGATAGGTTGGTAAGCTCTTACATTACTGAAGTCATACAAAGAAGAAGACAAGCATGGGTGACCAAGAATGTGAAGTTCAAGATCTTTCAGATTGGAGATTGGGTAATGTTGTACAACTCTAAGCTGGGACCACATCCTGGTAAATTGTCATTGAGATATCAGGGACCATATCAGATTGTGCAAGATAAAGGACAAGGGACATTCATTATAGCTGATGTGTTTGGTACAAGAGTGGAAAAGGCAGTTAATGGTTTCAGGTTGAAGAAATTTCAGGGAAAGCCACCTCATTTGGACTGGCCAAGTGTAGCCTGTATGACTGTAATATCCCTACAGCCAGGAGATTCAGAATCAGCAAAAGGAAAAGGAAAAATGCTGGTTTGCATGGATTTGAGGAGGTCTTTTCATAGTATCCCATATAATTCACAGGTTGGAGGAAGTAGGCAGTTCCAAAGTGCACATCCGATTCAGCATTGCAAATGTTGGAAGAGTACCTGTGTCGGAACTGACCAAGTCGGAATTTTTAATAAGAAATTATTAGGCCGGATTAATAACTTCGGGGAGTGTGCTGAAAAGAAGTTTCGTAGCACTTCAAGGATACTGGGTGGAGATATGTGTGCATGGTGCAGCGAGTATAATCATACATGCAACAAAAGTTCAGTACACATGCAGCAGCGCGGAGCATTCGGGTTTTCGCTTGAAGAAGCTTTATTCAGTCCTGCCATGCCGAAAGCAAATCAATTGATGGCCATGCAACCACAGCCTGATGAGGAGCAGACCGAAGGTTCGGGGCGACGTTTGAGAAGCAAAGCTTTGCCTATGCGGCTTGACATTAGCAGTGCAGACGAAAACAGTGACTCTGCAGAAGAGGAAACGCCAATGCCGACTCCTGTGTCAGAAGGTAAGGTGATGCAAGCATTAATGGACCCTTTTATGGACTTCAAAGTTGACATAGATTGTCAGGCAGAGCGCAACGCCATATGGTTGCAGCAAGTAGGATTGTATGAGTTTGCGATTCTGCCTTGGGAAGAATGTAGAAACAATGTATATGCAAAGTCTCAGTTGGAAATACTTAGGAAGACTAAGGGGAGAGTGTCACCGCATGTGGTACTCAATGTGGAGTTGGTGTCTGAGGTGTTCAAGCTGCCTTTGCATCCTAATACACCTATTCCAAAGTGTTCAGAGGAAGCACTGAAAAAGGAGTTTGGTCCAAGAGAAGGAGGCAGGCAGTATTACATGTTAAAGAATGTGGCATATGCTAGGAGAGAGCAGCTTAAGTGGTACTTGGAGAGGCTATGTTTTATTGTGAAGTTTGATTATATGTCAAAAGAAAACTTTGCACCATTAAGCTATGCAGAGCAGGGAGGAGAAGTGAGCTGGGCTCACTGGGTGTATGAAAAGTTGGCAGCAGAGATTCATTCTTCAGACAAGAGGAAGACACAGGCAAATAGTAGGTTATGTGGTTACTTGTCAGCATTGTTTTTTTTTGCACAGAGAGTACAGAATGGTGAAGCAAGGTGGCCTGTGAAAGCAGAAAAACTGGTGCAGGAGAAGCAGCAGCCAGTACAGATTGAGCATCCCATCATGGTGCATTCTGAAAAGACAGGATTTGTGAAGTTTAATGCTAAGCATATGGAGGCTTATGAGGATTTGGTGAAAGCCAAATATACTCCAGGAGAGGCCTTTGAAGAAATCACAGCAAAAATGCAGTTTGCAGAATTTGGTACCATGGATGTTGATTCACCAATGCAGGTAAAAGCAGAGGAAACACCAATAAAGCTTGGTAAGGCTTTCACATTATCCAACAAGAGGAAGAAGTCTGAACCAGTCAGTAGAGTGTTTTCCAGATTAGACTTTAGTGCTGAGGAAGTCTCTGGAGTATCAGTAGATACTGGGAAATTGGACAGTGATAAAGTAGTTCAGATGCTGCAGCAGGTGCAAGAATTTGTGAGGCAGCAGAATAATATGCTGAAGGTTCAGAGTATGCAAGCTGAAAGGAATGCAGAAAAATTGATGGAGTTTAAAGGACAGGTGTCACAGGTGAAAGAGTTTGAAGAGCAGATAGCTACGATGAAAGTAAAGTATGAGCAGGATATGGAGGAAACAGTGGGGAAACAGAAGATGGAGTTAGCAAAAGTGAAGAGATCATTGGGGGAGTTTAAGCAATGGACTGAGAAAGTGGAGGCAGCGGTTGCTTTGGAATTGGAAGACATGGCAAAGAGGAATGCAGAGTTACAGGTCACTGTGGAGATGCAGAGGTTGAGATTGGAACCTTTGCAGATATTAGAGCAACAGATGTTGGCACAAGAGGAAATTAGCTTGAGTGCAGTATTAATGAAAGAAGGAGAAGTGTCTATTCTCAAGCAGCAGTTAGCTTTGGTGGCACAGGAGATGTGGCAAAAGACCAAGGAAAGAATGAGATTTGTCATTAAGTATCCATATGAGGTGCTAAAGGCAGGGTTAGTGCATGAGGTAGAAGCACAAGTGTTGAAGGAAGTGGAGGAATTGCAAAAGGAGAGAGACTGTTTGAAGCAGCAGGTTCAGCAGATGGAAGAGAATAAGAGACAGCAGCTTGCAAAGGCAGAAAAGAAAGAGGAGAATTTTACTAATAGTTTTTTGATGCAGGATGTAGCTGAGGAGAAAGTGGCAGAAGAGCAGATTGATACTGTGATTGCAGATAGAGCACAAGAGGTGGAAATGGGAAAAGATGATGCAGCAGAGTCAGATGCAGTAAAGGAAGCAGAGCTGGTGGATCATAAAGTGAATGCTGAGGACCAGAGTAAGGAAGAAACTGTGCAGCATAGGGTGGATTCCTGATCAAGGGATATGTGGATCCGGGTCAGATTTCTGCGAAATCTACCACCGGGGCGTGCCATGTGTTGAGAGGCACATGTTAGAAACTGACTCTGAATAGCTAAGTCGGATTTTGACTTATCGGATATTTACTAAGCCGTATTTTGCTAAGTCGGATGTAACTGTCTTTCAGTTGCAGTCTGTTGAATGTCTTGTGACTGGGTAGTTAAGTCGGATTTATCTATATAAGTGGGGAATGTATCTGCGCACGAGGTATCTGTTCTCTGATATGAATGTGATGATGATTGTGCAGTGCAGCAACTATTCAGTGTATTGTCTCTGCTTACTCTGATATTTTTGGAGTAGTCATGTTTACTGTGTCTGAATTGTTGTTAATGAAGTATGGTGGAGTAGATGGTTATTTTTGCTGTGTATGATGTTCATGTGTTGACCTAACCCACAACAGTTGTCTCACCGACAACGGTGCTAAACCGTGGGTGGGCTACCATCACCATATCAATAGTAGCAAAGAAAGAACCATAAGACACAAATATTTCAATACATGGAATGTAGTTGACCCGATGCTAGTGCATGGATGCTACAAGAGGTACCTAATCTCTCAAAAAACCCAGTCTATCAATAGTAGCAAAGAGAGAATTACAAACACAAATATTTCAATCCGAGGGTGTAGCTGACTCGACCTTCGTGCATGGATGCTACAAGTGTATCTTACCTTTCAAAAAACCAAGTCTATTTTGCTAAACTGTGGTGTCAAGCTCAAGTTTGCATCAAATACCAAAATCTAGTATTACTTTCCAATAAGCCAAGTGATAATTTGGGATAGCTACAACACTTCAAATGAACTGAAACTTGTTAGGTTAAGGTGGATAGTTTAATGTGTCATTCATGCTAATAGCATGTTTGGAGAGGTTACTGTAAAGCTTGAGAGAGAAACTATTGCACAATACAATATAGTGTATACTTGCAAATGATAAAGCTTAATATCATTCATAAAAATGTGCCTCTATATAGGCTTATACAAATAAACAGTATAATTTGGGATAGCTACAACACTTCAAATGAACTAACACTTGTTAGGTTAAGGTGGATAGGCTAGTGTGCCATTCATGCTAATAACATGCTTGGAGAGGTTAGTGTAGAGTTTGAAAGAGCAACTATTACACAATACAATATATAGTGTATACTTGCAAATGATAAAGCTTGATATCATTCATAAAAATATGTCTATATAGGCTTATACAAATAGACAATCTTTTGACACATGAGCACAAGATGAGCCTTTTGACACATGAGCACAAGATGTGGTTGCCTATACACAAATACAAGTGGTTGTTCTTTACACAAAGGTTGTAACAGATTTTTCACATGGATTGACACATGGGGTGGAAGGGGTTGTTCACACAAAAGATGCAACAAAACCTTGCATCCCAACAATCCTCCCCTATGTAGGTTTTGGTTGCATATCACTCACACAATCCTCCCCTCAAAACACACTAGGATGAGATACACAATTCACAAACCTCCCCTTGAACAGAAAGTTGCCTCTCATACACACAAAGGATGTAGGCATACAAAACATTAGCGTGTAGGCACACACAAGCCTCCCCCGACACAAAGAGGATAAAGTACAATTTGAGACATTGCTCAACACATGTTTTTAGTTGTTTGTTGGAGGATTTCCTCCTGAAAAAATTTACAAAACTTATTGTACTTTATTGTCGTTATCCTTGCACAATGCATTTATATGTACAATAGAGGGAAAAACCACGTGAAAAAAAGACCTCATTATTTATGATGTGCACAAACATTAATGTGACGAGTGTTGAACTCGAGACTTACTACTCAAGAGCAATAGCAAATCTACCTAGTTTTAATGATTGAAGGTTATTCCAATTTCCTCTTGTTATTTTTTTCACTCACATGAGATGAGGAATTCACCCACGAGATGAGGAATTTAAGTGTTGTACGAAGAATCCCAGGACACGTGATACACTCTTCAACTCAAGACAAATACACTAAAGAGGGAACTTACATAACAATTATTCTAGAGAGAGAGAGAGAGAGAGAGAGAGAGAGAGAGAGAGAAAGAGAAGAAGAAGAGAGTTTTAACTTCGTAGGAAACTATCCCAAGAGACCTTAAAGATCTAATTGACGAGGAGTTGAACTCAAAGACCTGTTATGAGAGAGAGAGAGAGAGAGAGAGAGAGATTTTGAGATACAAGTCCACAAAGGCAAAAGGATGAAGCTTGAGGATGAAGCACTAAGATGTTTTTATGGGTTAAAATCAAAATGCCCATTTGTTGCAGCTAGCCAAAGGAAGGATTAAATGAAAAGGGGTAAAGTTTAACCTTAGGTCTATATGCAACGACATTTTTTGATTAAATGATCTTTAACTCGAGGCCTACGGTGTGTGTGTGTGTGTGTGAGAGAGAGAGAGAGAGAGCCCATAGCACCAAGAGCCACAACAAAACATTAGCCAACAGAAAGTTTGAGTAAATTCCACCAAATTTGCAAATTCTGCCTCTCCAATATACATTTAGTAGAAAAGATTCAGACCGTTTTGACAATGTCATTGATACTTGCAACACTTTTCACGCTGTTTAGATCCCTTCTTCAGCTTCCTTTTCTCCCTCTGTGCCTTGTTCTGACAACCTCGCTGTTTTTGCTGTTCAAGCATCTCAAGCCTATCACCAAGTACGCTAATTACCTTACTTTGCGCCTTGCTTTGGGCAAGCAACTTTCCCAGTAAATATTTCAGCTGTCCACATTCCTCAGAAAGCTTCTTTAGGAGTACACTATCAGAAACATCAAGGTCCTGAAGACCTCCTTGCGGCGCACCTGGAGTTTTATCTTGCCTTTGGTCAGTTAAGCTCTGCTCCTGAGTGTTCAATAGCTCCTCTACTACAGAAGATCGATCTTCATTCGAATCAACTGCATCAGACCCCTCTTTCGCACATGGAGTACCAGGGCTTGAAACTGACACACAATCCCGCAACCCCAGGATGTCTTCTTCATAGGCATCAATAGCTTTAAGTGCCTCGTGCGCAGCAAGGCCATCTACAGCCATCTCTCCATCATCATCCCCTACCGTCACAGCCCTCATCTCCTCCTGCATAACCTCATCTGCTTCTTGTTTACATGGAGCAATAGCTCTGCCCACCATGGCAGGATAGGCCCCATCAATACCCACAGCTGGCACACCAATAACCTCACTACTATCGTAGAGGGTTATAGCTTCCCTGCTCGACGGATCGTATTTTACACAATCTACCAAATCCCCGGAATCATCTTGCGCTGCACACACTTCTTCATTTCTAGACACATGAATGTCTAGATTGGTCATGGCTTTCACGGGCTCTTCTTGCAAATCATTGGTCATCATCTCTGCAGGCCCATCTTGCATCACGACTCCTTGTAAGTCTTGATTAACTACCTCTGCCTCATCAAGAATTTCTTCTTGAATAGAATCTGTGCCATTTTGCATCGTGCTAATGAGGGTTCGCGCATCATGGTCCTCCCCATGTAGAGAGGGAGTTGTTTCCTGCAGGGCATCGGTAGCATTCGAGCAGACAATGCTTTCCGAATTTACAGCAAGCAAACTATTGCAGTCAGTATCATCTTCCTGTGAAGACATAATGGCATCCATGGCATCCTGCAGTTTGATGGCCATCTTTGTTGCTTCTTTCCTCTGGTTCCGGACATCAGGGATGGAGCCCTACACAGACAGACAAAAAAAAAACAACATACATAAGCTCAGTGGCCAACAAAGAAACCTCCACATTTAAGAGAATCAAGGTCGACTGCATACCTCAATGGCGTCCAATTGAAGAATGATGGCCATGACACTCTCACTGAATCTAAGGCGCTCTTTCTCTTCTGACTTCACCTTGTTCGAGAATCCAGGGCTTTCAATCTCGGCCTTGAGGTCTTCAAGACGCTTTTTCAGCGTAGAAATCGTTCGGAGGTGAATGAGGGGGCGGCGCTGACGGATGGCATAACCACGGAAGCAAGATTGGATGCGAGTAGCAGCAGCACTGGGGTCGAGGAGGGGCACTACAGAAGCCTTCCTCTGGGGAGGCGATGGAGGAGGGGCAGGAGACGAGGAATCAAACACGGGAATGCTGATGACAGAGCGGGGGATAGGAGAGGGGGCAGAGGATGGGGGCGATGGTCCATGAGCCTGCTGTTGAGGGCGATATGGATCGCGAGCGTAGAAATTGGAAAACGGGGTAGAGAAGGGATAGGCAGGGTAGGCGTAGAAGGGGGATCGTCTCATTGCTGGCTCTTCTGTTGCAGAAATGTCTTGTAGAGTAGGCAGTGGGTCGAAATGGTGTCTCGGAACCTGCCATGTCTCCGGCGGGAACTACATATACATAAGCAACGGACGCTCTTCCAGAGCACGCAGAAGGCTCTGGAAGATTCCAAGTTTCTCTAGAAACCTCTCATTAATCCATGAACAAAAATTCACGCAACAAACCATCCCCAAAGTGCCTTCTGTGTTAGGATTCGACGCCCTTCTTCCCTTCTTTGACTCTCGAGCCCTTCGTATGAAGGCCACTTTGAGGCAACGCCGGTGTTTTGAAGGGAGAAGGAAAAATCTGCCCATCCTCATGGAAGGATGATAATCCCACTCTCCTGTCATTAGAAGGGCAACCCTTAGGAAAGCCCTTCGTGGAGTTTACAATGCCCACCAACGATAGGAGTGGAGACATTTGCATTCACATCCACATTTTACATATTAACAAGAATTAAAAGTAGATGAGGGGGATCGGGTTTGTGGTTAAGCCATTCATAATTTGGTATTTTTCTAAATTCTAATGGGAAATGGGCCAGTGGCCATTGCTAAGTTCTAACTTAACCTAATGAGAAATGGGCGACTCAGTGCTCACCCAAAATTTGAAACGAGCCAGACTCCAGACCGTGGCACGAGCATCGCGAGTGTAACTCTTGCTCTCAACCTCTCTCTGTAGGTGTCTGTAGGGATTTGGAAAGATATCGGGTGTTGATGGTCACAAGGGCGGTTAACATCATCCCCACACACAACAAAGGAACTGCAGCAAAAGAGGAGAAAGAAATGTGGGATTTGCTACATCAACGCATGAGAGAGTTGGAAGGTCTTGTGACAACACGAAGTGTCACAAACTATGACGTGGCATGCCCACAACACACATACACACTCTCTGCTGCCTACACCCGAAATCCGGTTGATTGCTAACGTGGCACTGCTGTACGGACAGGGTCCCGCAAATTTCGGCGAAGATTGCGGAGCTGCCACGTGGCAGGTTATACGGACGCCAGTGAAAATCGTGAAGACTGAATTGCAACAGATTTGCTTTTTGGGCATGCTTTTTGGAAATCTCATGCAATCTTTAAAAGATGCTTTATTTTACATTAAGCAAGAATGAGAGAGAAAGAGTCTCTTGCTTTATTTTTCGAGGAGCTTTTAACTTGAAGCTTTTGGGGGTTTTTGATTTTCAGTTTTTGGGGGCTCTACTTTTAGCATCCCTTTGTATTCTTTAAAAAAGCAGGCAGGGCCTCATAACTCAGAGCATCTAGACAGAGTCTGAGTGTGAACGCCTGCCCACACTCTTGTACTTTGAACACATATTAATACATAAAGACATATCGAAAGGGGCGCCAGTCTTTGGGGCCAATATCTCTACGCACGGAACTCCGTCGGGCCAGTGTCGAATCAATTGTGAACTGTGAATTGTTCTAAAGTGTTTATTTGTGTTGTCGCGGTAGATTCTCGACTTGGAGTGTCCAAGTCTGTTACACAAAGACTCGTGATCAGAGACTTGCGAGCAACCTTCGGACTCTTCTCAGGCTCTCAGTCTGCCCTCTATTAAGCTTCAGCCTCGGACAATGTAAGAATTGATTAGTTTCTCCAATAGAGTCTACTTGTTTCTTGTATGGAAAATGAATGCCTTGACATTCAATTTGCATTTGTACAAATGAATGTTGCTATGACTCTTTGCTGTCCTTTGTCATGAACAAGTATTTGGTAGTGCTGAAAAATGCTTGTTCTTAGTTTTTTGTGCTGTGTAAGGGGACATTTTTTACTCTTCTGTCATTGAAAGGGCAATGTTAAAATTTTCCCTTCTATCCAGAAGGGCATACTTCTTACATACCTGTCTTTTGACATTTTGAGTTGCCTGTCAAATCCTAACACTGGTCTTCACTATCATCTATGTAGGCGAGTCAACGCCAACAAGTGTATCTCAGAGGACATTATGAAGACCCTGTCATGGAATGCAAGAACACAGCCTATGGCCCTACCCATTGCGAACTCTCCTTCATCCCTTTGTCTCCCATCACAAAACTTCATTCCCCACCACCTCCCTTCTCTCACTTCTTCGTTTCCTCACTTCTTCATTAGCAATTTCCTCACTTCTTCATTAGCTCTATAATCGGCGTGCAAGATCTTATCTATACTTTAGTATAATGACAAAGTGAAGCTTCAGCCATGTGTAAGCATAGCTGGACTTGAGAGCGAGAGAGAGAGAGAGAGAGATATATATATATATTTTTACTCTATATTAGATGTGCTACAAAGCGAGCTCTTCCCTTTCTCTCTCCTGGTGTCTGCAACACTCCTTCTCAACCATATCTTTATCTCCTCTCGCTCCTGCTAAACCATATCTTCATCTCCTCTTGCTCTTGCTAAACCGATATTTTTACTCTTTATTAAATGTGGCCGCAAAGCGAGCTCTTCCCTTTCTCTCTCCTGGTGTCTGCAACACTCCTTCTCAACCATATCTTTATCTCCTCTCGCTCCTGCTAAGCCATATCTTCAGCTCCTCTCGCTCCTGCTAAACCGTATCGGCTCACCTTTTGCTACTCAAGGACCTCTACACTGGCTCCGCATCTCACACCTCCTGCCATTGTACGGACTAACGTCTTTGTTGAGGCGTCTCTCTCTCTCTCTCTCTCTCTCTCTCTCTCTCTCTCTCTCTCTCTCTCTCTCTCTCTCTCTCTCTCTCTCTCTCTCTCACACACACACACACACACACACACACACACACACACACACACACACACACATACACAGGTTTTGTGAATCTCTTTTGCCCAACTCGTCATGCACTCTAACGCAATGGACAAAATTCTAGATGAGACCGCCTCTCTCTCTCTCTCTCTCTCTCTCTCTCTCTCTCTCTCATGGAAGCCATCAATAGATTAAAGGAGCTCTCCTCCAATCTCAAGACTATCATTGAGGAGGACCATAGGAAATTCCCCTAGCCTCATCAGGAGATTCATGGACAACCATGGCAAGAAGCTTCGAATGATCCTATGATAAAACAAAGAAAGAAGCACCTTCTCAATGGCTACTCGAAGGTCTCCATGTCCCCCCCTCTTGCGCAAGTAGCTCCTTGCTGCCCGAGGACCTTGATGAAGAAGAGAAGTTGATTGCAAGTCAAAGTTTCTCCGTAGCTACCCATGCCTTAGCCTCTTCAAGAAGCCATTTGAAACATACACCGACCCCTTCATTCCTTGTAGGCTCTTGGAGGTCTACTTGGGAGAAGCTCATCAAAAACCTTGGACTCTCGATAACTTTACTCTCTTTGCTACTATTACCGAAGGTTTGCTACTCACTCTTCTTGAAGGGCACAAGAGGCCATCAAAGCAATGTTGGTTCACCTCTTCTATAGAGAAAAACTCAAGGAGGCTATCAAATATTCTATCCTCTTCAATCAGCCCCATCCATCATCAAGTCAAAATTCAGAGATGGACATGTTCATCAAGCAAGCCATAGCACCCACCAAGGAGCATCAAGAAGGGAGGTATGCAAAAAAAAAGCAAGAGGAGATAATGGTAGGCACTCTCGAGGAAGAGGAAGGCACGTCAAACCTCAAAGATCCTTGGTCTCTCTTCTTAGATGGAATCAAGCATCACCCACTGATTCATCTAATAGTTGCCATTCCCTTCAAGCTACTGCTAATCCTACATACCCTTCTTACCTTGCCCAACTCTCAGCCCCACCATCTAGGGCTAGAACTATGTTTAATCTTCAATGTCTAGCAAGTGCTAAGTTTTTGTTGTATGATTGACATTGTTACCATATACATGTGGTAGTGATGTGTGTGAACACACTAGGACCGCCGGGGCATTTTTTCCCTCTTTAGGAGGTTTTTTCCCCCGTGCATTATATATACGCCCATCACTCTAGGGCTATCTATCTTTCCATTGCACACTAAGTAACGCACTCTCTATTGTGTGCCTTGAGCTTCCTTCGTCTTCTCCAAGCTGTGTGTGTGTTTCTCTGCAACCCTAATTCCAACAATTGGTATCAGAGTAGGTCACGTCCTCCCGGGCTTAGTCGCCAGCTGCTCCAGCACACGCCTACTCACTTTCTCCGATTTCAGTGAGCTTTGGCTAGCGTTCGCAGGTTGACAAATACTTTGGCAAGCTCGAAGAGCTTGGTCTGCTCAGAATTTTTATTTGGGCTCATTTCGGCCTCCGTTTCCACTACAGGCAGTACTGCACAGGCAATTTTGTCATTTTGTGCAGAATTTCTGTCAGTGCCGTTTTCTGCTTAACAGGTGCCTTAGAGTCTTCTACGGTTTGTGCTATATAGCACAGGCTGTTCCCGCTCCGTTTCTCCTATTTTCGGGCAGTTTTCACATCAGGTGCAACATTTACCATGGCTGACAACAACAACACAGATGTGTTCAAGATGTTTGCTGTTGAGGACAGGTTGGATGGGGACAACTACCCTATGTGGGCTTATATGATGCAACATGTTCTTGTGTCAAAGGGTGTCTCGAACATTGTGCAGGGCATTGATGTACGTCCTGGTTCTTAGGATGTAGGCGATGTTGAGGATGTTGCAGGTCTTGTTGCAAGGATTGCAACTGTTAGAGTTGTTTTGCCTACGATAGAACAAGCTCGTTGGGATGTTAAGGATGCGCAGGCTCATGCATTGATTGCATTGTCTGTGAAGCGCACCATTGTTCCTCACATCAATTCAGCAAAATCTGCAAAATAGGCTTGGGATATTTTAGCAGGTCTTTATGCAAGCCGCAATGAGGCTAAAATTGCTTTGCTGCGTAAAGAGCTGGAGTCGAAGATTATGCATGAGGAAGATGATATGGACACTTTCCTTGCTAGTGTCAAGGATATCAATGAGCAGCTTATTTCTGCAGGTGAAGTCATTTCAGACAGTTCCCTTGTGCAGACGGTTCTTGATGCCTTACCAGATTCCTACCAGACATTTGCTAGTACTTGGAGACTTATGACCCAAGGAAATCCTGAAGTTGTCAAGTTTGATGCATTATGCACGTTGCTGTTGCAAGAGTCACTTTCTAGAAAAAACAGGACTAGGCAGCGTGCAATTGAACAGGCTTTTATTACTTCTCAAAGAAAGGGTGGTAACAGTAATGCAGCCACTTCTTATGGTTCTGCTGCGAGTGGCAAAAATTCTGTTCCTAATGCTTCTACTGGCAATACTTCGTCTGGCAATTCTGGTGATAAGGGCAAAAAGAAGATGCGTTTCCATTATTGTAAAGCCAATGATCACTTGATCAAGTCGTGTCCTAATTTGAAGGCCAAAGAGGCTAAGAAGAAAGAGGGTGGTTCCACTGCAAATGCTGGTTCCACTACAAATGCAACCATTGTTGAGTCTTCTGTGAAAGGAGACTGTGTTGCTGATGTTGATGCAGAATGGGCTTTTAGCGCATAGTGTACTTACAATCCTGCTGTCCATGATGCATGCTTGTCAGTTGCTGTAGATTCACATGTGTGGTATTTCGGCAGTGGTGCTACAAAGCACATTACCTCACATCGTGAATTGTTTACCTCCCTTGAGTCTGTCCCTCATGGGAATTTAGTCACTTATGCCAACAACGCCTCTTATCCAGTTTAGGGAGTTGGAAAGATTGTGCTCACTGCTGCTAATGGAAATTCCTTCACACTTGTTGATGCACTTTATGTACCTGGGATCAAGAAGAATCTCTTGTCTGTATCTACACTTGCTAGACTTGGACTTGTAGTCAAATTTGTGGATGACAGATGTACACTTCATGATCTCAGTTTTGGTGATGAAATTGTTACATCTGGGCTTTTGTGCCGTGGGCTGTATAAGCTCACTTTGTATGACAAGTGTGGACAAAATTTTGCAAATGCTGTTGCAGATTCAAGGGCTATTTCAGATGCAAAACTTTGGCATGCACGTTTTGGTCATCTGAATTTTTCCAGTTTGCTGTGTTTGCAAAAATCTGATATGGTTGCTTCTTTGCCACCTCTTGAAGCACCTGTCAAACATGTTTGTGAAGGCTGTATTTTGAGTAAGATGCAGCATTCTAAATTTCCAAAGGATGGTTTAGTTCGGGCCACATGCAGGTTGCAGCTTGTGCATAGTGATGTTTGTGGGCCTATGCAAACTCCATCCTTGGGCAATTACCTGTACTTCGTGACTTTCATTGATGATTACTCCAGGCATGCATGGGTATTTCCGCTTAAAGCGAAGTCCAAAGTTTTTATGTGCTTCAAACAATTTCTGGCTATGGCTGAAAATGTCTCGAATGTACTATGGGCACCCTCCGTTCCGATCGAGGGGGTGAGTATATGTCTCATGAATTTAATGCATTTCTGGCTAGTCATGGGATAAAACACCAATGTACAATGCCTTATACACCTCAACAAAATGGTGTTGCTGAGAGGAAAAACAGGTCACTGACGGAAATGGCACGATGTATGGTCAAAAGTCAAGCTTTACCGCATTCTTTTTGGCCTGAGGCCATCATGTGTGCCACTTATGTACTTAACAGGTGTCCTACGAAAGCTTTGCAGTTTATTACTCCATATGAAGCATGGCATGATAGAAAGCCTTCTATTGAGCACATGCGTGTTTTTGGCTGTTTGGCATATGCTTTGGTGCCACAAGTGCAGCGCAGAAAATTGGATGATAAGGCTGTCAAATGTATTTTTGTTGGTTATATTGCTGAAAGCAAAGGTTACAGGTTGTATCATCCGCAAACAAAATGTATTCTGGTTTCACGGGATGTAGTGTTTCTGGAAGATTCTGTTCAGCCCTTGCTGTCATGTACTAGAGACAGTAGTGTAAGCTCACAGGACATTTATGACACTTTGTTGCCTCTTTTCAGTGGTGGAAATACGAATGTAAGTTCCAATGAGGCAAATGTATAGCCTATGGGGGTTTCTGAAAATGTTACAGATCAGCCTATTACTGATGCAGATGTACATGATGTACTTGATGAGGAAAGGGCTGAAAATGAGCAGGCTAGAGGTATGCCAAAATGGCTGGTGCACAATTTGCGTGATAGTAAATTGGATGCACCTTTGTCTAGTCGTACACGTTCAGGCTCTCGCCATGCATCTTATGCATCAGATTGTTATGCTTTGGATGTGTCTAGCTTACATGATGTTGAGGAGCCTCTGTCTCTTGATGAAGCACATAATTCAGAAAAATGGATGGCTGCCATGCAATCAGAATATGATGCACTTATAGAGAATGACACATGGACTTTATGTGAAGTGGGTTTACAAGTTGAAACGCAAGCCGGATGGTGAGATCGATCGCCATAAGGCTCGACTTGTTGCAAAGGGTTATGCATAGCAAAAAGGCATAGATTATGAAGAGACTTTTGCTCCCACTTGTCGTATGACTACTGTACGTTTCCTATGTGCATTGGCAGCTCATTTTGGTTGGGATGTACATCAATCAGACATTGTTACTGCTTTCTTGAATGGTGACATATTTGAGGAAGTTTATGTAATGCAGCCTCACGGTTTTGTCATAAAAGGACAAGAGGACAAAGTGTGCAGATGTAAGAAGGATTTTTATGGGTTGAAGCAATCTCCTCGTGCTTGGTATGAGAAAGCTGACACTCATTTGGTCAAACAAGCCTTTTGTAACAGTCCAACAGAAAGCACATTGTATGTAAAGCGTGAGGGTGATGTACTTCTCATTGTGGTTCTTTATGTTGATGATTTGCTGATCACTGGACCAAATGAGAGACATATTGCTGAATTTAAGGCTGATTTGAATGCTACTTTCAAGATGAAATATTTGGGGCTGTTGCATCATTACTTGGGTATACAGTTTCACCAGTGTGTTGGTGGTATTGCCTTGTGTCACAAAAGTTACATAGAGACATTGCTATGTGAGTTTGGACTTCAGGATTGCAAACCTATTGCCACTCCCATGGAAACATGTTTGAAGTTAAGTCTACATGATGCTGGTGATCCTGCTGATGTCACTCTTTACCAAACTGCTGTTGGTTGCCTCATTTATGTATGCAACACGAGGCCGGATATTCAGTTTGCAGTCTCACAGGTCAGCAGATTTATGCATAGCCAAGGGTCTAAGCATTGGCAGGCTGTCAAGAGGATTTTCCGCTACCTTAGTGGCACTTTACATCTTGGCTTGTTTTATCCCAAGGGGGGATCATTGCCGCCAGACTTACATGCTTTTTCGGACTCAGATTGGTCTGGTTGTTTTGACACGCGAGTTTCCAGAAGTGGTTTTTGTTTCATGCTTGGCAGTTCATGTATATCATGGTTGAGCAAGAAGCAAACTACTGTGGCCACTTCGAGTTGTGAGGCTGAGTACAGGGCAGTCTTCATAGCTACGGTTGAGTGTGTATGGCTCAGACGCCTTATGGCTGATTTGGGTGTTGGACAGGACACTGCCAACACTATCTACACTGACAGTCAGAGCGCATTGGCAGTTGCGAGGAACCCAGTTTTCATGCTCGCACAAAGCACATTGAGGTGCATTACCACTATCTCAGGGAGAGGCTCTCTCAGTAGGAGAGATCAGCTTGGCTTATGTGCCAACACAGGACAACCTTGCAGATCTTTTCACAAAGGCATTGTCTCGTGAGAAGCTTGAAGCTTTGGCTTACTCCCCTTTGTGGAATGATCCTGTCCTCAGGGCATGGCACTTCACTTTACTCATGTGCCAGCTCTGTTCACCGCATCACTCCAGGGGGGATTTGTTACCATATACATGTGGTAGTGATGTGTGTGGACACACTAGGACCGCCGGGGCATTTTTTCCCTCTTTAGGAGGTTTTTTCCCCCGTGCATTATATATACACCCATCACTCTAGGGCTATCTATCTTTCCATTGCACACTAAGTAACACACTCTCTATTGTGTGCCTTGAGCTTCCTTTGTCTTCTCCAAGCTGTGTGTGTGTTTCTCTGCAACCCTAATTCCAACAGACATAGGTGAAAAGAGATCTTCATGGGAGACTTCCCTTAACTCCAAGAGGAAATACAAGAGGGGTCTTCATACCTATCCACCTTGTTAACCCCTTAATGTATCTTGAAAATCTTAGAAGATTTTTAGCTTGTTCTTTTTTGGTCTTTGCATCATCACCACAACCCTTTGGGATGAATGCATGTTTAGTTGGTCTTTTGACCCTCCTCTAAAAGTCACCTTATGTAATGCAAAAGAGGTTTTCACCTCTCATAAGGAACATGAGTGCTTTTGCCCATTTGATGCTAGTGGGATTGACTTTGATAAAGGTCACTTACTTACTACTGATTTTAATGCTTTTTTGAGTCCATCACTTGCCAAAATTTGCAAGCAAGGCTTGTGGCACATACCCTCCAAACCCCCCCATGTAGTCCAAGCATTTTATCAATTGGATCATGTCTTAACTTCTCTTATTGATGTGGGATGCATAATCCTCCCCCCCATCTCTCATCTCATGAAGTTTCTCAACTACTCTATGAATATTGCCTCAAACACTTACCCATGAAAAGGCAACATCAACCTCATCCTAACATCACAAATGAGATTGAAATTGTCAAGAAGACGTACGTCATAACTTGCTTGGACAAGGCTTCCAACAATCGGATACTTATATGCAAAAAAATATATTACAAATGAGGCAAAGAAGAGACTTCAAGGGTCTGATTTCAATTTATTGAGAAGGAGATGTGAAAAGCACAATGAATTTAATCCACCCTTTCCTATCTCCACTTTTGACCCCTCTTCACCCTTCTCTCCCATATATCACAACCATCTATAAGATACATCAGTCTACATTTAGACTGATGTACTTGTGGCTCCTTTTGTTGCTATTTGGAAATCTCTCTACTCATGAGCTACATCCTAAAAACTTGCATTCCCACACTTAAGGAGAGATCTAGAAGCCTAAACCAAAAGGCTCTACTTTGCCATAACATACACCTCAAATCTTGGTGGATAGTGGACTCCATCTATGATTGCATACTCAATCTACCAATACATGCTCACTCCCTCTTCTCAGATGACATAAAGAGGTGTTATGAAAACATCCCTCATTTAGAAGAACATGGCCTAATACATCATCTAGACAAGATAATCAAACATGCCTTCCCATCCACTCATGGAGATTTAGTATCTTTTAGAAAATTTTAATCTCAATGCATTGAGGGGACTTGGTCTTCACAACCCTACAAGAATGGATTATCTTTCAATCTTCTAGAGGTCATTACACTATACACGTGGTTGACAATAACATGTACATACAATGCCAAGGAAATGTTTATAGACAAGTCAATGGGATCCCTATGGGCTTGGCTTGCTCACCTTTATGGTGTAGCCTCTACTTGCGTTCTCTTGAATTTGAATTACTAGCCAGAACTCTTACCTCCCCTAGCCCACTCCCCATCCTATCTAAGCTAGGGATACCCTTTAGATACTTTGATGACATCCTACTCATCAATTCTGAAGATACATCTTACTTTATGGAACACCAAAGGATCTACCCTAGTTGCCTCACTATTGAGGTAGAAAAAGGAGATAGATAGTACAAATTTTTTGAACCTACAACTATCCATCATAAAGGGGCAATACATTAGACACCTAGCAAAGAAGAAAGATTTTCTACCATGCACTCCCATCAAGTACATAAAGAAAAGAGGTCAAGCAATAGACCATCGAATTGGACCCACAAAGTCATTATCTCCCAGCGCAAGCCCATACGTTTTTGCAACTCACATCCATTTGAAGCCACACAAGACATTAAAGCACTTGTTAATGCCTTTTGTCAAAATGGTTTTGAGAGAGCCAAGCTATGGAGACTTGTTAGGAGATTTCTGAAAGAATGTGCAACATCCTCACATACTTGGCATCACCTCATGATCTTGGACTGTCTAAAACTTGGAGGGCACTAGGCCCCCAAAACGAACGGATTACTATCCTAGTGTGGGTGGAGGAGGCCCTCTCTCTATCACACACAAACACACAACCACATTTTACCCCTTGAAGTTATGCCTCCCTAAAAAATGGGCATTTCCAATAATTACTTTATAAGTGGTACCAAGGTCAAGGCTCCACAAGGTATAGTTAAAAGGTTCAAAAAACCTTTTGAAATAATCAACTATGCATGGAACCTCCACTCAACCTTTTCCAGAGACATGAGAGAAACCGCATATATTGAGGTGCAACTCAAAGACTTCTTGAAGAAATGTATGCATGCACATATTCAAGGTCCTAAAACACCAAGAAAAAGGAAAAGCCAAAGGATTCCAAGCTACCCCACCGTATAATATTTAACATGCACATATTCAAGGCCCTAAAATACCCACAAAAAGGGATAGGAAAGGCTGCCAAGCTACCCCACCTTATAACTAGCCGTGCGACCCACCTATCGGCGGGCCTCGATCGCTCTTACCATTGGTATGTGTGTGTGTGTACGTACATCTCCCCATCACACACACACACACACAACACACACACACACACACACACACACACACACACACACACTCAATGGACGCTTGTTTACGCATGCTCAAATGCCGGTGACCCACTCCTTCAGCACGCTATGTGTGTGTGTGTGTGTGTGTGTGTGTGTGTGTGTGTGTGAGAGAGAGAGAGAGAGAGAGAGAGAGAGAGAGAGAGAGAGAGAGAAGAGAGAGAGAGAGAGAGTTTTTTTGGGGTGGGCTGGGGGGGGGGGGGGGGGTGTTGGTGTCAGCGGAATGACTATTTGCGCTTGATCAAGATAGATTGCTGCCGAACTGTGCTCAAGGTTCCTTTTGTTCTTATGGAAGGTAGAGCCTTCTGTTCTTAATGAGAGAATGCTATGATCACAAACAAAGTGAATGGACACTATGCATGCAAGTGTATGAGACTGAGAGATAGAGAGAAGAGAGATATGACACCAGAGACGTTGTAAAACCCTCCTCCGAAGTCCCCACTCTCGTCGGCGAGAGTGGTCTACTTATTGATTGCACAAAGTGGTACAATACGGATGCAATGGAATGATGCAACTTGGGACTATGCCGATGACGACGACGGGGATGACGACGACGACGACTTTAGGGCTGAAATCTGTGGTCTTCTAACTGCTGAAAATCTGCTAATCTTTGGGCTATTTGGGTGGTTGAAAATAACTGTTTTGGCTGCCTTTTTGAGGGCTGAAAATGGGGGTCTTCTGCATGTGGCTAGGGCTGAATCTGCTATCGTCTTCAAAGCTGAAAACGCTGTTGCATTTGTTGCAACAAGGGCTGAAAACCAAAAACGCTGAGGGCTGTTGTAGCATTAGTAAACGTTGGCCTTCCTGGGGGTGCTGGCGATGAAGGGACTGACATGCCGGGGCTAGGGGTGATGCCAATGAATCAAAACGCTAGGCTTGATGTCGGCTTGCGGTGGAGATCTGCTAGGGACAGAAAATGCTAGGCAAATGAGGGTGTGGGCGATGAGGGAAAACCAAAACGTCAGGGTTCTTGCTGAGAAGGTGCCTGTTGAGCGGGAGCTCCTGTTGCCTCTTTTGCCATTTAGTGCTAACTCGGGTTCTCTTATATATTAACTTAGCAAAATTGCCCTACCTACTTTTGTTGGGAAGTCACTTAAAAATTATAAGTGAAAAATGTCAAAAATAGGGAAAATAGGCTAAAATCATTGGGAAAATCCCCTGATTGTAATGGATTCTGACGGGAATACTGATGATCATGTTGTGTGCAACCAGAGGATATGCATCTACACTAAGTGACTGGGCATGCACGGTCTACGAATAGACTCACAAAAGTGCCACATCACTTCTAAATCTAGACTGACTGGACTGACTGAACCCTAATCATGCTGTAGCTTGTCCACGGACACATAGGGTTGGATGTGTCACGTGACGGGGGGGGGGGGCGATGGGGGGGGACCTAGCTTCAAAGTTCAAACTCCAAACATGGAGCAAGACATGACACTGGCTCCAGCCTCGCAAAACCAACATGCCATTTTAACGTAGTTTGACATAAAATAGAGAGAGTTGAGTTGAAGATGTTGCGCTTTCAAATTAAAGCTGACGATGTTTGACAATAGCCACCCCCCACATTGCTCTCTCTCTCTCTCTCAAATGGCAATCTTATACGATTTTGCAAGCTCACTCATGAGTACATATATCTCTCTCATTTCTCTATTATTGCTTTCAAATGTCTCTATGTATCTCTCTCTCTCTCTCTCTCTCACACACACACACACACACACACACACACACACACACACACACACACACACACACACACACACACACACACACACACACACACACACACACACATTGCAAGTTGCTTCTTCGCTCTGGCATTCATCCACCCACACTCAAAGCGACCCTCACACATGCCATTACCCTTCAAAAACTTGACAGCCACGCTAATATTTGATATATGCAAAATTTAGGACATACACAACCATAGACATATCTTGCAACCAATGCACTCCTTGAGACAACATTGCATCTTAAGAGACACACTTGCTTCAAATTCACCGGAAACAGCCCAAAGCATATGTGATTGCATTTGGAGAGGCACCCTCCCTTTGCATCTACCAAAAACATCCTTGGCCAAGCGTATGGAGAGACACCCTCATCGAACATAACCCATAACTTCAAGATGAAAGCATATGTGATTGCATCTGGAGAGACACCCTCGCTTTTCATCTGCCCAAAATAGCCCATAGCTTGAAGATGCAAGCGTATATGATTGCATCTAGAGAGACACCCTCACTTCGCATCCGCCAAAAACAGCCCAGACCTTCTTGACCCTGACCTGTTGGGCATATCCCGCAATGAGTGCACTCCATGAGACACCATGCATTTGAGGAGACACCTTTGCTTTGCATCAAGTGAAAACAGCCCAGATTTTATGTGATTGCATTTGGTGGAGAGACACCCTTGATTCGCATCCGCTGAAAAACGACCAAAGCTCCTTGGCCCTAACCATGTTGCACATAGCTTGCAATCACTGCATTCCAAGAGACGACATCCTAGACGGGTGAAAGCATGGTTTGGTGGTACAAAAAAAGGACCTATTTTGCTTCTACCTGGTTGGTACTTCTACATATGTCCACACTTTGGAGGGAACCTTTTTTTTCATCTATGTTAAAGAATGGTAGGAGGGAAATTTGTATGATTTAAACTTTTCGTGAAAGAAAACGTGGGTGGGGCAATAAGTAATGGGAGTGATGTTTTGAAGCCGTGCCAAAAGTCCCATCACAGACTGCGTTTGTGAGTGGCACAGTTTCTCAACACATTTTCCAGCTTCTGCCTTGCTCTCTTACTACATCGCCTTCTGCAAACCACTACAGTTGCAGGTAACAAGCTCCCCGGCTACTCACAATCAGGAAGATGAGGACGCCAGCGAGGAAATCAGCAGCCAAAGCGTCACCAAACAATGGGAAAAAGAAGAAGAGGACAATGGATGCAAAATCCCCTCGGAACATCGACACCCCAAATACGAGGGCTAGCAAGGGGGCCTCCTTTGTGGAGAGGGAGAAACCTGCTGTGTCCATGGAGACTTCATTTAAGCTTGGGCCTCTTTTTGCCGATGATGAGACTCCACGGTCATCTACAACATCTAAAGGTAGGTGCTATGAGAGCTGTGCGTTTTCTGGTGATTTACCATTTTCTTTTCCATGCATGCAAGCTTCTGCATGTCTTTTATCTGATGAGGTCTGTATTTGCTTTTTTTGCATGCAGCAAGTACATGTGCATGTTTGGGATCTTCTTAGGAATTTAGGGTTTAGGAAAGTTACATGTATAAGCTGCTCTTTAGATTGCTAACTTGCATGCATGCAAGTGCAAAAATCAGTATATGTTGTGCATGAGCATAGCACAAAGTTGAAGCTCAGCAGGGATGTCAGCATAACCAAATTTGGTTAGTACCAAATTTGGTACTAACCAGTACCAAATTTGATACTAACCACAACCAAAATTGGCTTTGTACACAACTGAATTTTGCAATTGTCACCTGAATGACATACATTCATTTCATTCCATGTGTTTTGTTTTGCACAACTGAAATGAGACATATAATGAGGGCATGTCTTTACTTGCGTGTTGTTTCCACATCGCAGGAAAAAACAAGATGGAGGAGTACCCTATCTTGACAAAGTTCTGCTATACAGCACAAGAGCTTCATGATGAGTATGGTTTGAGCATGGAGGGGGTGCTGCCAAAGGATCTTACAGAAGATGACATCCCCGATAACCAGTGGCTCACTGTATTCAGGCATTCCAGCCAGAAGAAGACAAAGATTTACTTAAATCACGTGCAGCCACGGCTTCAAGATGAATGCACGTTCCTGTTTCATAAGGTGTACCAAGCCCCACCATCATGTGGGGAGATCACTACAAAATTTGCCCGCTATTTTGCATATGAGAAGTGTCATGCAGCCACAAAGGACCCTGCGGGCCATAGGGTTGCATGGGCCAGGTTTGGTGAGAGTGTACTCAACATGTGTTCCTCCCGACCAGGAGGCTTGGAAAAGAAGGTTGAGAATTGGTGAAAGGCAAACGATGTGTCCCAAGGAGGCCACCCGTCAAATACCAAGAAGCCTCGACTTACGCCAGTCGATAGTATGCCCCCTACACAGAAAGTCCCCCCACAGCTTCATGAGGAGAAGACACCTGATTATATTGAGGACCTTGAAGCTATGGTTGGGAGAGTCTCTCGGACATGTGTCGGGGTAGCCGATAGGCTGAAAGAGCTGACAATGTCTCTGAAGCCGAAGAAGGAAACACTCTTGAGGGCAGAGGGTTTCAATAAACTTGTCAAGCATATTATGGACGACATCAAGGAATATGAGACCCAACTGGAAACACTGAGAGAGGCCAACACTGGCGATGACGCAAAGATCAATTTGATAGAAGCTGATTTGGCTGCCAATCGAAGGATGCTACGTCGATACGGAATCAGTGAAGATACGTCATTGCTCGACAAGGAGATTCTAGAGCAACAGGTGGTGGTAGTTTTGGGAGTTTTTGGTAGAACTGTTTATGCTTGGTTTGGTTCGATTGGTAGTATTAGGTACCTTTGGTAGAACTGTTAATGCTTGGTTTGGTGGGATTGGTAGTGTTAGGTACCTTTGATAGAACTGTTTATGCTTGGTTTGGTGGGATTGGTAGTATTAGGTACTCATGGTAGAACTGTTTTTATTCTAGCTAGTTTATGGTTTCCTTCTGTCTTATGGTTTGGTATTTTTGGTACTATGAAGAAGTTTTGGTACTTTAAGGTACTTTCTGAAAGTGCTGCAAAAGGTGTTATGGTAGTTTTATTATGATAGCTTTGGTACTTTTAGGTATTATTTGAAAGTGCTGCAAAAGTGTAATTGGTAGTTTGATTTTGGTAATTTTGGTAGTTTTGGTAGTTTTGGTAGTTTTTGAAAGTGCTGCAAAAAGTGTTTCTTTGGTAGTGTTGGTAGTTTTGGTACTATTTGAAAGTTTGATTTTGGAAGTTTTGGTACTTTTAGGTACTATTTGAAAGTGCTGCAAAAAGTGGCTTCTGTAGTTTGATTTGGTAGTTTTGGTACTTTTAGGTACTATTTGAAAGTGCTGCAAAAAGTGGGTTTGGTAGTTCAATTTTGGTAGTTTTGGTACTTTTAGGTACTATTTGAAAGTGTTGCAAAAAGCTTGTTTGGTAGTTTGATTTTGGTAGTTTTGGGTACTTTTAAGTACTATTTGAAAGTGCTGCAAAAAGCTTGTTTAGTAGTTTAATTTTGATAGTTTTGGGTACTTTTAGGTACTATTTGAGAGTGATGCAAAAAGCTTGTTTAATAGTTTGATTTTGGTAGTTTTGGTACTTTTAGGTACTATTTGAAAGTGCTTCAAAAAGTGGCTTTTGGTAGTTTGATTTCGGTAGTTTTGGTACTTTTAGGTACTATTTGAAAGTGCTGCAAAAAGTGGGTTTTGGTAGTTTTGATAAGGTTTGGGTAGTTTAGTTCTGCATTGAGGGTATTTATATGTTTTTGGTACTATATGATTCCCGAGTTTGGTAGTTTTGGTGGTTTTGGTAGTTCGGGTTCTGTGTTTCATAGTACAAGTACTTAGATGTACCAGTCTCGGTATGACTTCTTGGTAGTTTTTGAAACTAATTGGGACCGCTGGTTGTCAACAGGCTGAGTATGACACTCTGGAGAAAAAATGGAAGGAAGGTCAAGAGCATACCCTATTTGTGAAGGAGATGTTTTCTGATATCAAGCTTGGGAAGAGGTTCCTACTATATCCTAGGCCCCATGTTAATGATTCGGTAAATGTGATCCCGGTGTTTGGTATGTGTGTTGCATGCGGTGAGCCCTTGGAGCGCGCACATGTAGTCGGAACCTTCATGCTAGAGTGCCGACACCAGTATCATCCCTTGTGCTTCAATGCTCTATTACAAAGCAAGGATCAGTGTGTCAAGCCGGGTTGTAATATGGTAATCTCTGATTTGGCAAAGTCCTGGGCCAGTGGGCTTCAAGTTGTCAAGAGTAAGTATGTGTACATTTTTGAATACATATGCGCACTTGCAACTCAGTGAGGTTTTCATACAAGTAAGTATGTGCTATCTTTCTTTGTGTTTGCAGAGGAGCAGGATGCTGCAGTTGCTGACCAGCACGCCACAAAGTCGGCTGCAAGTCGAATATGGGACATGGATGAGGTGACAGGGAGATATCAGATGTTCTCCACGATCTGAAGCAAGGTAATTCTGTAGGGAAAGACAATGTGACAGTACAAAGATGTGAGGCAATAGGTGACAGCGAAAGTAAAAGTGAGGAGGAGGCCAGAGATGATAAAAAGACAGGTGACAGCGAAAGTAAAATTGAGGAGGAGGCCAGAGATGGTAAAAAGACCAAGGACAAGGAGGAAGGTAAAGTCCCTGTTGTTGTGGAGCTGGATGCGGAGGAAAGCCAGGATGCTGCCAACACAAAGCTCGATGAAGCAACGGCCAAGAAGGGAGAGGAAGAACCCACAAAGGGGGGTGTTGGGGAGGGGGTGGAAACCACAAAGGGGAGTGAAGGGGAGGTCAAAGAGGGGTCAGAAGGCAACAAAGATCGGAGGGAGGCCGAGGATGAGCAGGAAGAAGTACTTGCGAACGATACTGTTGTGGACAGCACCGATGGGGGCGTTGACTCTAGTACTGTCGATTCTGTTTCGAAGCGGAGAGGTGATTCCCCTGATTCCGTGACCCTGCAGGAACTTTTCTGTTTGCAGAGAAAGAAGCGCAATCGCGCCCGTGATCAATTATCCCGTGCATGCAAACTGTAGCCAGTGAGAATCTATTGTATTCCGCACTTTGTGCGTTTTAGTGATTGAGTCAACTTGATTTTTTGGCCCTGAGCTTTATCTGTTCTCTCTGTCTAGTTTCTGTGTTGGTATGTTACCTTTCGTTACATTACTGTTTCAGTTGTCCTCACTATATGTGCATTACAGTACCAAATTTGGTACTTTTTGGTACTGTTGAACTTGGGTGCACGTCTGTCCACTATTACAGTACCAATTGTTTGGTACTTCTTGAACTTGCGATTTCGGATAGTCCTTATCACTTGTGCAATACAGTACCAAATTTGGTAGTTTTTGGACCAGTTTTCTGTTCTAGATATGATGTTTGCACTGTGTATTTATCCCCACTCATTATGTTTGTTGGTGCTGTAGTAAGTTGGTGGCTAGACGAGACACCGGCAAGCACATTGTTGCAGCCTGATGTGGCTGCTAGACGCGGGCGGATGATTGTGCTTAATCTTAATCCCAGGGGATTCACTCTATATACAAAACGGGACGCCACATGCGAGCGGACAACTTTGATAAAACCCCTATATACGACTCATATTAGGGAATATGACCCCCCTTTCTACGCTTATACGACAATCCATGCAAAAAACTATCATACCCCTATCTTACATATAAAATTACGTCTTACATGATCCAACTGAGTAAAAATAGTCAAAGAGCGTGTAGCATAGTGATTGGCAACGTACTAAGTAACCCCTTCTATTGATAACTAGATGTACCCTCAATGTGTCTTAGTTTGACGTTCAAACTATGTGCCCGTTCAGTCTGCACTCTAGATATTCGTCCAATTGTTACTCCAAAAACATGGTCACGAAGTTTTGTTAGGTTCTCCATGTAAATTTGCATCTATACAAACTCTTTATAGCTTTCATCCCTCAATGAATGAACTATATGCAAAGCAGTGTTAGTTCTTGCATGTATCTTTGTAGCTATTGACTCACAAGTTTGAGGGCAGAATGTTTTGGGAAGCCATGATTTTGAAACACAAAAACTTCCTCTCATGTTTCCTTTTCTCACTCTCCCCCCTAAATATGATACCCCTCCCTTAATTTTTAGCTTGGGAGATAAATTACTGGGGGCCTACCCCTAACTTATACGCTTATGCAACTTGTAGAAAAAACCCCCTCCCTTGCACTTACGTGGTGTGGTAAGTTTTCCATGGTGAATCCCCCGGGATCTTAATGGCATGCTACTAACTAGCTGCAGCGAAATCCCCGAGGAACTTGAGTGCCTGCCAAAGGAGCACACGCCACGGGTAGTCCATCTTGGAGGGAATTTAATTTGTCTTGTAAGGCCGGATGCAGAGCAGTTCATCCTACGGCTTAAACAGAAAGCCAGCCTAGTGTTGTGGTCCTGCTGTAGAAGGGAAAAACTGTTACACATGGTGAACGTGTGCTTCCCCAACCATAGAAGGCAAAAATATTTTGCAGGTAAAGCATGCCCGCTTTGAATGTTGCAGGACATATGTTACGCATACCTCTAACCTCGTTATTTGGCATTAGCAGATATTCTCTCCCAAGAGGATTGTGAAATATGGCGGGCCTGTATGTCGGAGGTGCCGGTTGTGCCCAAACACATGGGCGATAAGCCCGTTTTCCTGAAGAAGCTACGGACGTTGTGGGCAAGGCACCCGAAGTACGATGCCAGCAACACTATTCTTGTAGATGATTGTAGATACAAGTCTCTTAAAAATGACTATGAAAACTGTATGGCAATCCGATCATACGATCCCATGGTAGTAGGAACCGATTACCCGTTTTACTTGCTGGATTTTGTTTTGCCTTGGTTGCTAGGGTGGATAAGGGATCGGTACCCAACAGCGTACACTCGCAAAAACCGAGTCTTTGACACTGAAGACGATATTTTTGGGTACATTACTGATTACATCATACAGATGGAGGGGTACTCCTATAAATTTGATCCCCCGAGGTAGCAAATTTCCATAATCATGTAAAAAGTGGAATTTTGTAACCCAATACTATACATAATGGAAAACCACTTCTCTTGTTCAGACTGTCTTGGTATCTTGATCTCTACTGTTGAAACCTCTGACTAATTCTGTTGAAACCTCTTGGAGCTAACCAGGTTGCCCAACATTTTAATTTTTGAGGCAGATAGCATCTATGTTTGGCATACCTTTCATGTTATCAACGTAGTTCTAGACATTGCTTAAGGTGGTCGTATCAAATACGAATAGACAAACTGAAAAATACCAAGAAATAAAGTAAACCATAAGTGATACAGCAAGTTCACGGGAGTACCAAATTGTTCCAAATTTGGTACTATAATAGTGGACAGGAGTAAACCCAAGTTCAACACAGTACCAAAAAGTACCAAATTTGGTACTGTAATAGTGGACCGACGTGCACCCAAGTTCAACAGTACCAAAAAGTAGAGATATAGTGAGGACAACTGAAACAGTAATGTAATGAAAGGTAACATACCAACACAAAACCAGATAGAGCAATAAAGTAAACCATAAGTGATACAGCAAGTTCAAGCAGTTCCAATTTGGTACTGTAATAGTGGACAGACGTGCACCCAAGTTCAACAGTACCAAAGAGTACCAAATTTGGTACTGTAATAGTGGACAGAGAAGCACCCAAGTTCAACAATACCAAAATGTACCAAATGCACATATAGTGAGGACAACTAAAATAGTAATGTAATGAAAGGTAACATACCAACACAGAACTAGATAGAGAGAACAGATAAAGCTCAGGGCCAAAAAATCAAGTTGACTCAGTCACTAAAAAGCACATAGTGCGGAATACACTTGGTACTGTTGACTACCAGATTTGGCACTATTGACTACCGGATTCAGTTGTTCAATCAAGGCTTCTCATTGCCCTCAAGTAACATGGATGCACCTTCGTCACTCTCATCATCATGATATGGCATGCTATTGTATATCCTCTCATATACTTCAGTAGACAAACTTGTATTGTAAAATTTGACCTAGGGATCCTGCAATAGGCTCCATCGGGAAACGTATGGCCCTAACAAGATGTGAGTAGATCATTACCGGAGATGTGTGATCCAATAGCTGGTATGTATCAGCTTTTCCTTCAACTTGGCCATAAAAAAAGCCTTCAACAACCTTCCCTCCTCTAACAATTTTGTTATGCCACTTATCCTTTTGTGCTTTCACCGTTTGGTACAATACTTCTGTGCATTTGATAATGTAGAAGTCTTCATTTGCCTTAGCTGCTTTTACTGCAAAATTATCCCCTATGGACAGCATGCCACTTAACATTTCAGGGCATCCTTCATATAGTGGCAGGTTGGACACTTGGCTCATCGGAATCGATGTTGAATCTCCACCCTCCTCCTCGTCATCGGATTCGTCATCCCTGATTGTATCCCCGGACTCTGGCAAGGGTTTGATGCAAACATATTTCCATTCTTCAATGTGCATTCTGTTCCTGCATCTTCTCCACAACCCACGCATACACGGATCACAAAAGCATGAAAGTGATCGAAAGCGTATGGCGGTGCGGTTATCCTGTGAATAGCCATTAGCACAATGAAATGAGCGGGAGCCAACGATGCACTCACAGTCCCATTGCAGATTGCGATGCACTTCATTCGTTCCAATAAGCCAAAAGACTCTTTGCGTATGACACCTCTGAGACTGTTCTCTTGGTTGAAGAGTTTCTTTCAAAAAGTTGACAACATCGGCTGTACACTTCATACGCCAGCCATCTGGTTTCAATTCCTCATGCGTCAAAGTTCTCTTGATGACTGTCCCTGCCCCATCATGTTCATTTTCCATGGCCGGATGCAGAGAAGTTATGCATCATGTGCAAGCCTGTCATTTAATAGTACCTGGCCACAAAATAGTAAGGTCTACGGGCCTTGAATTGTGAAGCAGCACCATCTGACCAAACCCAATGTTGTTGTTGAGAATGTCCTCGTTCTTTCAGCCACTTGTCATGCAGCAAGAAACAATGTTGTACAAACAATGTGTCATGCTGCTTGTCATCCGATACGTAGAAGTGTAGCGTCTTCTGTGTACCACCTGCTGCATTTCTTAAATAAGTGATGTATACAAGTATTGTGACTTGGGTAGACCACCAATGCATTGACTGAATTTCATTCTGAACTTTAAAGGAATAATTCTCCGCAAAGTCAATAATAGATACTACAACGTTGCTAGGAGAATTCTGCAAACAGTCCTTGAATTGTTGGGCTTGCTAGCGGAAGACAAAGTTGTGCCTGATGAAGCCTATCAGATGGGCTGAAAATAGGCTAAGAAAAGTCCCACTTTTCATCCGTTGCACAATCAAGTCCTTTCTCTTCTTCTCACTCCATCGGGACAAAATGTCAACCTCCGTACTCCACATTGTGAGCAGTCCCCCATCAAGCATTTCTTTGCATGGTATTCACAATTTGGAGGCTTTGGGCACATGATGGATTCCCACATAACGGTGATGTGCTGACACACTGCTTGGTTTGCAAAACATGTTCCTCTCTCATCACCTCTGCAGCAAACGGAGCAAGTGAAAAGGTGACCTTTCTTGTGGTGCCCGAATTTGTTCTGCCGCATTTGATTAAGGGCCTCTTTGAAATATAGCAACTGCACATGAACCACACAGCAGCAAGTATTTCTGTCCTTCAACTTCCATACAAAGTATGGCTTCAATTCCTCGAAGCATCTAAGAGACACTACCACTGTTGGGTGAGCCTTCTTGAATCTTTGGTACAGCTCAACCTATGGCACAAAAACAAAACGATTCAGAAAAAAACCAACATCATGGTACTGGTAAAATTTCACTACTGCAGTAGTGCCAAAACTGGCTTTCGACAATTCCAAATATGGTACTATAATAGTGGACAGACGTGCACCCAAGTTCAACAGTACCCAAAAGTACCAAATTTGGTACTGTAATAGTGGACAGACGTGCACCCAAGTTCAACAGTACCAAAAAGTTCCAAATATGGTACCATAGATCTGGTACTGTCGGTAGGCTTTGGTACTCTATAGATATTATTTGGTACTCTACATATAGGCTTTGGTACTATCAGAAGTGTGGGGTACCCTGTAAATATACTTTGGTCCTATAGTGGTAGGCTTTGGTACTCTACAGATAGTCTTTGGTGGTATCCGATGAGTTTGGTACTCTACATATAGGCTTTGGTACTATCAGAAGTGTGGGGTACCCTGTAAATAGACTTTGGTCCTAAAGTGGTAGGCTTTGGTACTCTACAGATCGGATCTGGTACTCTTCAGAGCGGATTTGGTACTCTATAGATAGTCTTTGGTGGTATCCGATGAGTTTGGTACTCTGTAAATAGACTTTGGTTCTCTATACATAGGCATTGGTACTGGATAAATAGGTTTTGGTACTCTGTCGAGAGGATTTGAAACTCTATGGATAGGCTTTGGCACTCGATCGCTAGGATTTGGTACTCGATATACCGGATTTGGTACTCTACAGATCTAAGTTGGTACTCCATAGATAGGCTTTGCTACTCGATATACTGGATTTGGTACCCTACATATGTGCTTTGGTACTTTATAGATAGCCTTTGGTACTCGATAGACAGTATTTGGTACTCTACATATAGGCTTTGGTACTATCAGAAGTGTGGGGTACCCTGTAAATAGACTTTGGTCCTATAGTGATAGGCTTTGGTACTCTACAGATAGAATTTGGTACTCTGTAAATAGTTTTTGGTTCTCTATACATAGGCATTGGTACTGGATAAATAGGTATTGGTACTCTATCGAGAGGGTTTGAAACTCTATGGATAGGCTTTGGCACTCGATAGCTAGGATTTTGTACTCGATATACCGGATTTGGTACTCTACAAATCTGCTTTGGTACTCCATACATATGCTTTGGTACTAGATACACCGGATTTGGTACTCTGCTTTGGTACTCCATAGATAGCCTTTGGTACTCGATAGACATGATTTGGTGCTCTACATATAGGCTTTCGTACTATCAGAAGTGTGGGGTACCCTGTAAATAGATCCTGGTCCTATAGTGATAGGATTTGGTACTCTACAGAGAGGCTTTGGTGGTATTCGTTAAGTTTGGTACTCTGTAAATAGACTTTTGGTTCTCCATACATAGGCATTGGTACTAGATAATTAGGTTTTGGTACTCTATAGAGAGGGTTTTAAACTCTATGGATAGGCTTTGGCAGTCGATAGCTAGGATTTGGCACTTTTGGATAGTCTTTGGTACTGTAAACACCCTCTGCCATATAGCAGACTACCAAATTTGGTACTGTCTAGACCAAATAAGCCTTAAGTAGCACCAAACAAGATGTACAATTACTAGGAGTTGTTGGTACCTGAGATTCGTTGAGTAGATGTATAGGATGTTTGACGACACTTTTCCTTCCAATTCTCATCTTGCATATGTCTTTCTTGTTGGGTGAAACTCTGCTCTCTGATGTCCAAAAGGCATATACCAAATCTCTTGTTTCATTGGTAATAACGGTTCCTCGTGGCAATTGTCTCTCACAAGCACCCAATGGAAACACTTCATCTTCATCTTTATTCTCTAGCCGTGAGCTTGCTGCAGCTATATTCCTTCGATGGATCCCCAACATACTAGCCATTCTGGATTGGTTTATTGATTGTGAGTTTGTACTATTGTTCAGAATCATTGCCAAAGAGCTTCTCTTTACAAAAAGTTCACTTGCTGAATGAGGGACCTTGATTTGAGTCAAAGTGTTGCGCACACCCGATACAACAGTGTCTTTGACTTTGCTGAAATTTGATGGTTGCAACAAGGAAAATGTTTGGTGGTCCAGGAGTTGTCGGAATATTTCCTTCTGCTCATTCTTTGCAATCCATACTGTTTTCTTGTGCCAACATCGAGCCACCACTGCAAAAATGTTCTTTCTTGACCTGGCTTCCCGTAATCCAAGAGCAGATGTAGAATGTCTTTCCTTGCTTCTCTGTGCGTGTTTCTTTGCAGCCCAATAATCACGAAGAAAAGCCTGATTATCGGCTGGAATACTAATGCTAATGGAATTGATGTGCATCTGCTGAACATTGCTTGGGACACCTTGTACCTCGTCAAAAGAGAGGAACTGTGCGTCACCTTCCATCTCGTCGATAGAGAGGAGCTATGCATCACCTTCTACCTCGTTGAAAGAGAGGTCCTGAGCATCACCTTCTATGTCATCGAAATAAAGGTCCTGAGCATCACCAAGACAGTAATCTCCTGCGCTACTATCCATTTGCAGAGAGAGAGAGAGAGAGAGAGAGAGAGAGAGAGAGAGAGAGAGAGAGAGAGAGAGAGAGAGAGAGAGAGAGAGAGAGAGAGAGAGAGAGAGAGAGAGAGAGAGAGAGCACAGCAGCTCGGTGGCTATGGAGGCGGCAAGGAAGGCAAGAGGGTTCAAAACTGAGAGAGACACACAGGGAGAGGGACGTGCGAGGGAGGGAGGGAGGGAGAGAGAGAGGTGCTGGAGTGAAAGCTCCCAACCGTAACCCCACCCCCCGGCCCCGCCGTCACCCCCACCTCTTCTTAGGATTGCATGCTTCTAAAGTTAAAAAAACGTCCACTTAAAAAAGAAGCTTATTTGCCCTCCCCAATTCCAAAAAAATGCCCATGGTTTTTACACACAAGAATCACCAAGCATATGTTGTGTCAAGGACACTACTTTTTGTACCACCAAACCATGCTTTGACCCAGACACAAAGATCCTCAAGCACTTTTTGTGCTTTATGAATTCTTTCACCCATATCAAGATCTTGTGTACTGCCATATGCCTTCAAGGTGCAAGTCAACATCATTGCATTTGGAGAGATGCCCTCTCTTTGCGTCTGCTGAAAATACCTCTCTCTTTTTGACCTGACTATGTTCAACATATCCTGCAATCAATGCACTACTTGAGATAACATAACCTCACTTCGCATCCGCCGAAAACAGCACAGAGCTTCTTGGCCATGGAGAAACACCTCGCTTTGCACCGACCCAAAACAACCCAAAGATTCATGGTGCAAGCATATGTGATTGCATCTGGAGAGACACTCTCGCTTTGCACCCAACGAAAATAGCCCAAAGCTTCTTGAAAATGACCATATTGGGCATATTTCGCAATCGGTGCACTCCATGAGACAACATGCATCTGGAGAGACACACTCCCTTCGCATCAGCTAAAAAAAACCTAGAGAGTATGTGTTTACATCTAGAGAGACATCCTCGCTTCGCATCCGCTCAAAAACTCCTAGAGCTACAATCAATGCATTTTAAGAGACGACATCCCAAACATGAAGCTCTGCAAGCACTTTTTGTGCCTTATGCAATCTTTTGCTCATATCAGCATCTTGTGTAATACCACATGCCTTCAAGGTGCAAGTGTACATCATTGCATTTGGAGAGATGCCCTCTCTTTGCATATGCTAAAAATACCTCTCTGTTCCTGACCTGAACCTACTGAACATATCCTGCAATCAATGCACTTGTTTCGCATCAACTGAAAACAGCGAAGAGCATATGCGATTGCACTTGAAGAGACACCCTCGCTTTGCATCCGCCCAAAACAGCCTAGAGATTCAAGATGCAAGCGTATGTGATTACATCTGGAGAGACACCCTCGCTTCGCATCCACCCAAAACAGCCCAAAGATTCAAGATGCAAGCGTATGTGATTACATCTAGAGAGACACCCTCGCTTTGCAAGCTATTTCGCTTTGGTATTCATCGACCCACACTCAATCAATCCATCCACAAATTGACCCTCACACATGTTACCATTCAAACACTGAGAAGCCATGGTGATATTTGATATATGCAAAATGTAGGAAACATACACACAAACCATAGACATATCCTGCAACCAATGCACTCCTTGAGACAACATTGCATCTGAAGAGACACATCAATGCACTCGTTTTGCATCAACTGAAAACAACGAAGAGCATATGCGATTGCATCTGGAGAGTCACCCTCGCTTTGCATCCGCCCAAAACAACCCAGAGATTCAAGATGCAAGCGTATGTGATGACATCTGGAGAGACACCCTCGCTTCGCATCCACCCAAAACAGCCCTAAGATTCAAGATGCAAGCGTATGTGATTACATCTAGAGAGACACCCTCGCTTCGCAAGCTACTTCGCTTTGGTATTCATCTGCCCACACTCAATCAATCTATCCACAAACTGACCCTCACACATGTTACCACTCAAACACTGAGAAGCCATGCTGATATTTGATATATGCAAAATGTAGGAAACATACACACAACCATAGACATATCCTGCAACCAATGCACGCCTTGTGACAACATTGCATCTCAAGAGACACACTTGATTCAAATTCACCAGAAATAGCCCAGAGCATATGTGATTGCATTTGGAGAGACACCCTTGCTTTGCATCTGCCAAAGACATCCTTGGCCAAGCGTATGAAGAGACACCCTCATCTAACATAGCCCATAACTTCAAGATGCAAGCATATGTGATTGCATCTGAAGAGACACCCTCGCTTTGCATCTGCCCAAAACAACCCATAGCTTGAAGATGCAAGTGTATGTGATTGCATCTAGAGAGACACCCTCACTTCGTATCCGCCAAAAACAGCCCAGACCTTCTTGACCCTGACCTTGTTGGGCATATCCCGCAATAGGTACACTCCATGAGACAACATGCATTTGAGGAGACACCTGTGCTTTGCATCAACTGAAAACAACCCAGATTGTATGTGATTGCATTTGGAGAGACACCCTCACTTCGCATCCACTGAAAAACTCCTAGAGCTCCTTGGCCCTAACCATGTTGTGCATATCTTGCAATCAGTGCATTCCAAGAGACGACATCCCAAACACAAAGCTCCTCAAGCACTTTTTGTGCTTTATGAATTCTTTTGCCCATATTAGCATCTTGTGTACTACCATATGCCTTCAAGGTGTAAGTCTACATCATTGCATTTGGAGAGATGCCCTCTCTTTGCATCTGCTGAAAATACATCTCTCTTCCTGACCCGACTCTATTGAACATATCCTGCAATCAATGCACTACTTGAGACAACATAAACTCGCTTCGCATCAGCTGAAAACATCCGAGAGCATATGTGATTGCATCTGGAGAGACACGCTCTCTTTGCATTCGTCAAAAACAGCACAGAGCTTCTCAGCCAAGCGTATGGAGAAACACCCTCGCTTTGCACCAGCCCAAAACAACCCAAAGATTCATGATGCAAGCGTATGTGATTGCATCTGGAGAGATACCCTCGCTTTGCATCCGTCGAAAATCACCCAAAGCTTCTTGAACCTGACCCTACTGGGTATATTTCGCAATTGGTGCACTTCATGAACCAACATGCATCTGGAGAGACACACTCCCTTTGCATCAGCTAAAAATAACCTAGCGTGTATGTGTTTGCATCTGGAGAGACATACTCGCTTCGCATCCGCTCAAAAACGCCTAGAGCTCCTTGGCCCTAACCAAGTTGGGCATATCCTGCAATCAATGCATTCCAAGAGACAACATCCCAAACACGAAGCTCCTCAAGCACTTTTTGTGCTTTATGAAATCTTTTGCTCACAACAGCATCTTGTGTAATGCCACATGCCTTCAAGGTGCAAGTGGACATCATTTCATTTGGAGAGATGCCCTCTCTTTGCATCTGCTAAAAATACCTCTCTACTCCAGACCTGACCCTATTGAACGTATCTTGCAATCAATGCACTCCTTGCGCATCAGCTAAAAACAACAAAAATCATATGCGATTGCATCTGGAGAGACACCCTCGCTTTGCATCAACCCAAAACAGCGTAGAGATTCAAGATGCAAGCGTATGTAATTACGTCTGGAGAGACACCCTCGCTTCGCATCCGCCCAAAACAACCAAAAGATTCAAGATGCACGCGTATGTCATTACATCTGAAGAGACACCCTCGCTTCGCAAGATACTTCACTTTGGTATTCATCCACCCACACTCAAAAAATTCATCCTCAAACCGACCCTCACACATGTTACCCTTCAAACGCTAAAAAGCCACGCTGATATTTGATATATGCAAAATATAGGACACATACACACAACCATAGACATATCCTGCAACCAATGCACTCCTTGAGACAACATTGTATCTCAAGAGACACACTTGCTTCATATTCACTGGAAATAGCCGAGAGCATATGTGATTGCATTTGGAGAGACACCCTCGCTTTGCATCTGCCAAAACATCCTTGGCCAAGCGTATGGAAAGAAACCCTGATCCCTCATCAAACATAGCCAATAACTTCAAGATGCAAACATATGTGATTGCATATGGAGAGACACCCTCGCTTTGCATCTGCCCAAAACAGCCCATAGCTTGAAGATGCGAGCGTATGTGATTGCATCTAGAGAGACACCCTCACTTCGCATCCGCCAAAAACATCCCAAACCTTCTTTACCCTGACCCTGTTGGGCATATCCCGCCATGAGTGCACTCCATGAAACAACATGCATTTGAGGAGACACCTTTGCTTTGCATCAACTGAAAACAGCCCAGATTGTATGTGATTGCATTTGGAGAGACACCCTTGCTTCACATCCATTGAAAAACGCCCAGAGCCATGTTGCACAGACGACATCCTAGACACAAAGCTCCTCAAGCACTTTTTGTGCTTGATGAATTCTTTTGCACATATCAGCATCTTGTGTACTGCCATATGCCTTCAAGAGCCAAGTCTACATCATTGCATTTGGAGAGATGCCTTCTCTTTGCATCTGTTGAAAATACCTCTCTTTTCTTGACCTGACTCTATTGAACATATCCTGCAATCAATGCACTACTTGAGACAACATAATCTCACTTGGCATCATCTAAAAATAGCTGAGAGCATATGTGATTGCATCTGGAGAGACACCGTCGCTTTGCATCCGTCGAAAACAGCACAAAGCTTCTTGGCCAAGCGTATGGAGAAACACCCTCGCTTTGCACCCGCCCAAAACAACCCAAAGAGTCATGATGCAAGCGTATGTGATTGCATCCAGAGAGACCCCCTTGCTTTGCACACATCGAAAATAGCCCAAAGCTTCTTGAACCTGACCATATTGGGCATATTTCGCAATCGGTGGACTCCATGAGACAACATGCATCTATAGAGACACACTCCCTTCGCATCAGCTAAAAACAACCTAGAGCGTATGTGTTTGCATCTGGAGAGACACTCTCGCTTCGCATCCGCTCAAAAACGCCCAGAGCTCCTAAACAAGTTGGCATATCCTCAAATCAATGCATTTTAAGAGACTACATCCCAAACATGAAGCTCCTCAAGTACTTTTTGTGCCTTATGCAATCTTTTGCTCATATCAGCATCTTGTGTAATGCCACATGCCTTCAAGGTGAAAGTGTACATCATTGCATTTGGAGAGATGCCCTCTCTTTGCATCTGCTAAAAATACCTCTCTGTTCCTCACCTAACCCTATTGAACGTATCTTGCAATCAATGCACTCGCTTCGCATCAGCTGAAAACAGCAAAGAGGATATGCGATTGCATCTGGAGAGACACCCTTACTTTGCACTCGCCCAAAATAGCCCAGAGATTCAAGATGCAAGCGTATAAGATTACATTTGGAGAGACACCCTCGCTTCGCATCCGGCCAAAACAGCCCAAAGATTCAAGATGCAAGCGTATGTGATTACATCTCGAGAGACACCCTTGCTTCGCAAGATACTTCGCTTTGGTATCCATCCACCCACACTCAAACAATCTATCCTGAAACCGACCCTCACACGTGTTACCCTTCAAACACTGAGAAGCCACACTAATATTTGATATATGCAAAATGTAGGACACAAACATAGAACCATAGATGAGAATCCTCAACCATAGACATATCCTGCAAGCAATGCACTCCTTGAAACAACATTGCATCTCGAGAGACACACTCGCTTCTCATCCACCAAAAACAACCCAGAGCATATGTCATTGCATGTAGAGAGACATCCTCGCTTTGCATCTGCCGAATACAGCCCAAAGCTTCTTGGCGAAGCATATAGAGAGACACCCTCATTGAACTCTGCCCGAAGCTTCAAGAACCTGACCCTATTGGGCATATTACGCAATTAGTGCACTCCAAGAAACAACATCCCGAACAGGAAGCTCCTCAAGCACTTTTTGTGATTTATGAAGTGCGCCACATCTGACATACATGGTGACCAAGGCAGTGCCAAAAGCACGAGGTTTTCTTTCAGCCTCGAAATTCCTAACAATATCATAATGAATTCTTTTGCCCATATCAGCATCTTGTGTAATGCCACATGCCTTTAAGATGCAAGTGTACGTGATTGCATTTGGAGAGATGCCCTTTCTCTGTATCAGCTGAAAACAACCGAGACCTTCCTTACTCGGACCCTTGCCTTCAAGATGCAAGCATATGTGATTGCATCTGGAGAGACACCCTCGCTTCGCATCTGCCACCAGCAAGGAGGTCTCGACATAGCCCAGACTTAGTTCATTTGGAGGGACACCCTCGCTTTGCATCCGTCAAAAACAACACAGAGCTTCTTTTCCAAGCGTATGGTAAGACACCCTCGCTTTGCATCCATCAAAAACAGCCCAAGGCTTTAAGATGCAAGCGTATGCGATTGATCTAGAGAGACACCCTCGCTTCGCATCCGTCAAAAACAGCCTAGAGCTTCTTGGCCTTGACCTTGTTGGGTATATCCTGCAATTGGTGCACTCCATGAGACGACACGCATCTAGAGAAACACCCTCCCTTCGCATTAGCTGAAAACAACCTAGAGCATATGTGATTGCATCTGGAGAGACACCCTTGCTTCATATCCGCTCAAAAACACCCAGAGCTATTTTGCCCTAAACAAGTTGGGCATATTCTACAACCAATGCATTCTTTTTTCCATATAAGCATCTTCTGTAATGCTACATGCCTTCAGGGTGCAAGTGTATGTGATTGCATCTGGAGAGACACCCTCACTTCGCATCTATTGAAAAAAACCCAAAGCTTCTTGGCCTTGACCCTGTTGGGTATATCCCGCAATCGGTGCACTCCATGAGACAACATGCATCTAGAGAGACACCCTCTCTTCACATTAGCTGAAAACAGCCTATAGCTCATGTGATTGTATCTAGGGAGACACCCTTACTTCGTATACGCTCAAAAATCACCCAATGTGAAATGTAAGTTATGGAATTATGGTAGTCATCCACAGATATGATACAATCAGATCCATATTCAATCAAGAAATGAAAATGAACTTGAATGAAGCAAAAATAAAGAGAACATACCTCTGATTAGCTAACACAATCTATAATGCTCTACTAAAAATATCCACATTATCACAAAAGCTTATGGCTACTAAATTAGAAAACATCTCAAGCATCCACAAAACCTTGGCATACATTGTGATACAGTGTACCCTCATCCTCACTCCAAAATAATAGAAGACCAACGTAACTTCTAAATAGCGACATAAGCTCTACACAGCCTACATACCAAAAACTTGGAACAATACGATTGCCTACAATGCACGAGCCAAGAGGTGTGTGGGTGTGTGAGGACAGAGGCTTCCAGACGGCACCAACTTCCAGGAGTGGAGATTTTCTATAGTAGGTAGTAGGTAGGGCTGGTGCAGGCAACACCATGTGCTACATGCAATGATCTAGATCCCATAATAATGGCTTTGCATGGATTTACCCGATACCTTTCTAATAAGCAACTGCTCAGCCCCTCACCAAAATGCCAAAAGCTCCCTCTTTTGGCTAGTAGTCCCCAACTTGTTTGCGCCCTAAAATGCACAAACAACATGGACGATTGGTTGCACCATTATTAGCTCCTTGTCTCAAGAAAACTGAATTTTAAGAACATAATGAAGAATGAAAGGTGCTTTACAACTTTATTTACATGCAATGCTTAGGGATTGGTTTCTCACCCATGAGCTTACGATCTGTGATTTGAATGCAAGCAATTACCATGGAACCGACAAGTGTGGCTGTACTGTATTTGTGTGTGTAAGGAAGTCATGCATCTATTGTGATGGCCGTTCAAACTAAGTGAGAACAATTGCAACACAAAGCAAATGAGGGATTAGAACTGTGTGGCTTCAAACCTCCTTGTAGCATGTGCCAAGCCATGGCCACTCACAAACTCACAATAGGCGGTGGCAAGCTTGCTTGCCCAGCTACATGTGAAGAAGGTTTTTTAGAGAGGGTGGAGAGCGCTCCCAATCCCTTCCCTGCTCTGATGTTGCCCTTTACTTTTATGGAGGGTAGAGACTCTCCACCTTTGGCCTTCGTGGGTGGCCTTGCCCAATCTCTTGTTGGTGCTGCACCTTATACTTCTCCTATCATGGAGGAGGCCCTCTCCTCCCTCTTCCAACATATGCAGACGACTCAGCTACACCAAAATCCTTATGGCTCTGCTCGACCCCGACCCGCCGGCCCCATTGTTGTCCTTCAAAGCCACAGATAGAAAGACTCTACGCCCGTCCTTCAGAGAAGGAGAGAGACGGCGATGGGGGAGGGGGAGAGAGAGAGAGAGAGAGAGAGAGAGAGAGAGAGAGAGAGAGAGAGAGAGAGAGAGAGAGAGAGAGAGAGAGAGAGACTGCTCACTGCCACTTCCATGCATCGGCATTGCCCTGTCCCCAGTCTTCGACTCCGCCTCCATCGTTGCTGCACGCCCACGTGTCTGCTCCGTTGCTCCATTACAGTCACCACGCCCCTCAAGTTTGAGCCCTGTGCACGTTCGCCTAGGAGGGAAAGCCTATGCGAACAAAGACAAAAATTCAAATTCACACACCGCCCCTTCCCATGTCAGAAGCGTGTCCCTCTCTCTCTCTCTCTCTCTCTCTCTCTCTCTCTCTCTCTAAGCTCAAGCTACGATATGTTGACACGTGTAAAGGACTCCCCCGTCCGCCATATTATGTTAGTAGATATTTAGCATGCACATATTCAAAGCCCTAAAAGGCTGCCAAGCTGCCCCAATAGATAATATTGAAAGGTAAGGCAAAAAAGCTCTCAAATCAGCCCACTCCAACTTTCCTTGGTTCATATACACCCATCCCATTTTTTAGGGCGTGTTGTGCGCTCTCTCTCTCTCTCTCTCTCTCTCTCTCTCTCTCTCTCTCTCTCTCCCTCCTCTCTCTCTCTCTCTCTCTCTCTCTCTCTCTCTCTCTCTCTCTCTCTCTCTCTCTCTCTCTCTCTCTCTCATTTTTCAAGAAAAGCCCCTCCCTCCCCCAGTCGGTGGTTACTTTAGCCCAACTATAACCTCCTTGAGGCCCCACCACTTCCCCCACTCTTCATAGTCCTTCTTGGATTGAACTCAAGAGGCACAAACACATGCTATAAAAGGTGGTAGTCCAATAGTGATAAAAAAGAGGACATCATTATAAGATGCCAAGGGAATCAACCACAAACTCACCCTACACTCATGGAATCTTCAAACCAGGTTGGATAATTTTAAGGTTACATTAGGTTGATATCAATAACAAGTAGTAAAAGTCTACATCTCATGCATATGGCTCCTCTCCACCCTCTACCCTCTATTTTCCTTTTGTACAAAGCATTAATAGAAATGGCTCAGTGGATTTTTGCAAAAAAAGGTGTTCTACTGTCTATTAAAATTTCTTCCTTTTGAAAGTGATGAAAATGTAGTGTGTAACCTAGTCTCTCTCTCTCTCTCTCTCTCTCTCTTAAAATTTCTTCCTTTTGAAAGTGATGAAAATGTAGTGTGTAACCTAGTCTCTCTCTCTCTCTCTCTCTCTCTCTCTCTCTCTCTCTCTCTCTCTCTCTCTCTCTCTGGTTGTGTGTTGTGGTACCATTAACACTCCATCAATAGCGTATGGCCTTCATCATCCCATGGTATCCACACAAGTCATCGTTTTGTTGTTGTAGCACATGAGAGAAAGAGGTCGTCCTCGTCGTCGTTGCAACACAATAGACGAAAAGGAGGTTGCGAGTGACATTGCAACACAACAACACTGCACCATCACATTTACCACCATCAACTCAGTGGTTAGTTAGCAAGTGTGTGGTCGCCATCGACCTTGGAGAGAGAGAGAGAGAGAGAGAGAGAGAGAGAGAGAGAGAGAGAGAGAGAGAGAGAGAGATTGATTTTATTATCATCCTCGGAGGTCAAATATGACCTATGGGACCAAAGTTACATGTGATGTAGTATGTATGGGGTTGATAAGTGATTCTTGATGCTCCATAATTATTGGTACATATGTGTGTGCATAGAAGCCGTCACAAGGTTTCAAACGCATCAATCTATGCTCCATTTGACCAAAGCACCAAGCATTGATATTTTGATTACATTATCACACTTATGCTTGATTTCCCTTCCAATTTTCTACTTACTGTGTTTATTTAGTAAGATCTTATGACATGTATTGAATCAAAGTACTTCTCATGTAATATTTTTGGTATGCAGGTGCTCTTTTTTTGGTCTTTACTCATATGTGGCACTACGAGAGGTTTGAGAAATGGAACATGTCTCAATTTCTGAAAATTAGGAAGTGGCACATCCAGATGGCTAGACATCTTCAAAAGAGGAAGGAAGAGGTGGAGAGAAATGACCTGAGGTTGCTGGACCGACTAATCACTAAAAGGAAATTGATGCCTACATAAACAAAGTCCATCCTTCTGGGCTAACTATATTTGGTGAATGGCATACTGATTTGGTATGGATGCCTAAATCATGAGAGGAAAGAGAACAGATGGAGAAAGAAGCAAGGGAACAAAAAGAATTTCAATGGTTGATGGAGGAAGCTAAGCGTGCCAAAGAGTACAAGCACCTGCCTCACCATTTTTGGCATCAACCATAACATATCATTGACTTCCATGCTTTATCATATTTTATGGAATCTTATGCTTTGCAAATTTCTTTGGTGTCAGCTCATTCTACAACATGCAACCACTAATTTTATGCTTTGTGAGCTGTTCAATGTAATTTTATGGCAATTTTATTGGCACTTGACCGACCATTTCTCTACAAGGTCTGCTCCAATGTAAATTGTATGTTCAAGTATGCTAGTTAGCATATCATCATAGAGATGGAGTATGATATTTACTCGGGGGGTTCACCATTCAGTACCCCCCTATATAACGTGCATTCGTGGGGTATTAAAAAAACCCCTCTTTTAACATCTCTAAATGAATAAAATGACTCCTTGATTTAGAAATTTTTTCCCATAATTGAATATAAAAACCCCTTATTTTAATGTATCTCTATTAAATTGCCTAAAAATTTTGCATTTTAAAACCCCTCCTTTTGAACTCACGTTACGTGCATTAACATGATTACATAGTGCACCCCCCGAGGATATTTAGCATAAAATTATAGAGATGGAGTATCCTAGCTAGCATAAAATTACAGAGATGTTAGTAAATGCACAATATTTGCAACTCAAACTAGTTGTTTCCTTCTTGTCATATACATCTTGTTGATTCTTCAAGATGGACCAATAGTCAAAACACTAAGGGACATTTAGTCCCTTGTTAAGTCTCTTCAAGTCTGCAATGGATTATCTCACACAATTCACTCATTTGCTTGGCGTCTGGGTTAGATGGTCACTCTTGTTTGAATCCAACATTGCACCCATTAGGATATCCAAACCAAGGGAGTAGTCCATTTCATCTTCAAAACCAAGTGTCTTTGTGAAGTAGTCAAGGAAGTAATCTTTCATGTTTTGAGGCTTGCCTTCAAGGTAGGTTGAGATGAAAAATGTTGCCCAAGTCTCAAGGGTTAGGCCTTTCTCTCCTTCAAACTCCCCTTCCTTCCTTTCATCTCAAACTAGACTCTTATTGTCACCTTTCTTCTCCTTTGCTTTGAACAAGAGGAGGAGCCAACTGTTCCCCATGACATCTTATGACATTATTTCATCTTTTTGTGTTTTATATAGAGGATAGGAGAGTAGTCTCTAGTTCATTAGAAGGAGGAGAACATTTGGAAGACAGTACCTCTTGAGAGTGAGAGCCCCTTTTGTTCATTTCAAGTTTTGTAGACAGTGACACATCACTAACTTCAAAACTTAAAATAGATGCACCTTTGGAGTGAGTGTCCCTTTTGTCACATCCATTTTTCTTACTCATTGATTCATTGCATTAAAGTAAGAAAGAGTGTCTCTCTTATCACATCCAGTTTTTTAATACTTGTCCACTTGGATGCATGTAGATGTCTGGTAGTGGACATAGGCTAGTTAGCATATCTTAAAGAGACTCACTAACTAGCATCATAAAACTACCATTAATTACAAATCAAACTGCAAAAAGTTTCAGTTGGAATGTCAAACATCAAAGGGTATACTATTATAGATCAATTCGTAGGTTTTAGGGCTGACTGAGAACATCTTCCTTCTCTTTGGAACGTGCTCCATCATATTTTAATATAGAATACAAGGTTTGACAATATGTGTACTACAAGTAACCTATTGGATAGATTGAAATTGTAGGCATCTGCTTGTTCTTCGTACATCTCTTGCAAAACATAGCAACCTTTTCCAACAAAATTTCCCACTCATCTATATAAGACTTGTAACATAAGGGAGCGAGGTGTGCCTGCAAAACATGCAAAACTACATACAACCACGAATAAATCAACAGATTTGCATACCTAGCAAGTTGCATAAGCACATAATCAAAGCTATACACAAACATAGAGAGGCAGAGAGCAAGGGGCACGTGCAAGTGCACCTCCTACAGCGGTGCTACACCGACATGTCAAGGAGGAGACATGAGAGAGGAGAGAAGAGAAGAATAACAAAGACAGTGGCTGTAATCTCCCCCCGTGAAAGAGTGAGCATTTTCCTCTTTCATGTATTTATTTATAGATTTCTTGAATGCTCAAAATGAATACAGGCTATCCATCCACACGTACAATGACCTAGGCTCATAAAGACAACTTCAATAAAATATTCATAAATGTTCTATCCTTTTGCATAGTCCATTGATCGCTTATGCTTTTGCCACCTATCAACTGCAACAATCAATAAACAATCAATTTCCATCACATACCTCTCCGTTGGAAAGCAACTATTCTTAGTTGCTAAGTTACCTGCAAACCATACTTGTCACAAAATAATGGTTAAAATCATTTGTCAAAAATAAAACTCTTAAATTTAAACAAATGAATTTTCTCATGCATGTTGTTATCCACATACTACATATTCTAGTGTTGCATACCACAATATCCTGATGTATCAAGATATCACTGGTCACACCCATAGTTCAATAATCAATTTTCATACATTTCAGGTCCAATTCCATAAACACTGTCACGACATGAAATCATTCTAAACCAAATCCAAATCTAACTTCAATTCCAAATCTAAATCACTTACATTATATATAGATGTAACAAGATCATACTCAAGATAATGGTGGCCAGCCACTCTGCAACATGATTTGTGATTGGTGTTGCCTAAATCAGTGAATCTACATCATTGAGACGTGTTGTCTAAATCGATGAATCTGCATTATTGCAACCTAAATCAAATAATCTGTGTTTAGTTTTTTGCTACCTAAATTGGCAAATCTATACTAATCTTTCCTAAATTGATGAGTTTGCATTTAGGCTCGTGCTACCTATGTCGACGAATCTATATAGTTAATTTGTGCTGCCTAAATCAGTAAATCTACACCAGGATGAGACCATATACACTATCTAAATTGGCGAATCCTTGTGCATATGACCATTGGACTAGACAAGGCATAAAATACAAATTATTTACTACCTCTGTGACACCACATTGGTGTATAGTTAAGTAGCAAAGTACTAATGTTTTTCACTAACCCAAAGCACCTTAGCTCATGTGAGTAACTGCATAGCTTAATGTCAAATGACCTCAAAGCAATTTCATTCAATGCAAGTACAATGACCACGTTAGAGATGATTAATTTGATAGCTTATAATATAATGCAACTAAGAAAAAGAGCTCTTCCCTTTAAAAGTGTACGAATACTTTCTTTTCACAAATGGCATGAGCTTGTTCCTGTAATTATATATGGTAGATGGGCATATAGAAAACTAACTCATCAAAGAAAGTGTAAATGCTCGTGCTAGATGTATCTTATGAATAATTAAAATGAGGAAAGGACTTCCCTGTCTACTTCTCTCCAATTGTGATTGTTCTGCATTTTGCCAAAATAAAGGTGGGTAGGCCACATTACACTCTACATAGCCCTCTATTTTTTTTAAATATTATTAAATAACGTATGAACGTCAATCACATTTCCTAATAAAAAACCATTAACCAACTTCAAATATAATGCTGACAAAATTATAAATCGAGGGAAGAGTTTGCATTGGGGAAATTTTGGACTCTCAAATGGGCCCTATAAGGACTTTGACTTTCTCCCTCTTGTCCAAATGGGCGCACGGTAAAATTTTTACAAATGAAATCAAAACTTGTCGGACCTTTTGGATTTAGAATGTACTCATCGAGATCTATCCATTGATATATAGCATGCCACCAGATTTCGTATATTCTAGAAGATTCCATTTTTTTGATGTGACAACTCAGTCTTATAAATGGAATCTTTCTCCACATTTCAACCTCAGTGGGGAGGCCATAACTTTTACAAATCAACTCCAAATTTGTCGGAGTTTGGGGATTTAGAATCTACTTTCTAGGATCTTTCCAATGATATGCTAGTTGATAGGGTTTTGACAAAGCGTTTATGTACTTCACCAGGTTGCCTACTTTGGACAAGAGCACAAAGTCAAACCTCCTTATAGGGCCCCTTTGAGAGTCCAAATTTTCCCTAATGGGAATCTCACGTTGCATACGTTTTGGAAAAGGATTGCAAAAATCATGCGGTAATAAATCACAATCCTTAAGTAAAAAGGACACTGTAAATGGATCAATAATATCCTGTCAAAATTGCTACATAGGTATCTCAATCATTTGCTCAATTATTTATCCTTTTTTTTTCAAGTTAAGTTAGTTCAGGTTTAGAATAGTAGTCTCATTTCTAAAACCTTGTGCGTCAGTAACCTTATCTACCCAAAAAGTACAGAGGACATGTTGTGCTTGTTGTGAGAAATCCTTTTAGCACAAAGAAATAATTTGCAGCAGTACCCTTATTAATTTTTGTTACCACCTTTGATGGAATTATAAAAATAACACAAGGAAGAACCTTATGAAGAAAAAATAAGAAGTGACTCGAAGCCAAATATTGCTCTAAGAGAAGGCTCATATTAGGATGAGATGTTGTGGTACCGTCGTCACCTAGGTCATGAGAATGCTAATGAGGCGGTCCGGGGCGGGCAACAAGAGAGGCGACCTCTAAACACCCCTCAAGGCTCCCGTGCTGCTCAATTGGGGCTGGGGCAACCACAAGCACAACACAACAACAAACCCACAGCCAAATCCAAACAAGATAGGGGCACCACCTAGTTATGGTATGCGAACTAGGACGCAAGAGAGATTTTGGCACAACCAAGAAGATGCACCACACAACACACACAAGCAACCTCACACCGAGACACACATGAAATGTACCAGAGAGAGCTAGAGCAAAGGGAAGAGAGAGAGGAAAGGATCTTGCGTGATACCTTATTTGTGACTTGCAAATGGAGATGGTTCGTTATGATGCTATCGTAGAACTTGTACAAAACTCACTCAATGCTTAGTGATTGCTACTCATTGCCAAAACACACACACACTGTCTTAGGGTGTGGGAGACCTCTCACCACAATACCCTCTTACAATGGACACAAAACTGGCAATGAAAAACACACCAAAACACTTTCTAAAATCAAGATCAACCGATAAAAACTCAAAATACACAAGTCACCTTGAATTCACCAAACCGTATTGCACAAATGGAAGGACGAAGATTTGAACGTCGAATCACGCCTTTGATGCACCAAACCTCAATTTATTGATGATGAAGGAGCATGTACAATAGTGGTTTTGAGATTTGTGGAACTCACGCTCTCTCACTTGCAATGTGTAGCTTGAAAGCTTCTCTCACACCAAGAGTGAAGCTCACAAGTGGTTGCTACACCTAAGTCTCTCCTCATGCATAGAGTGTTGGGGTGCTATGTGAGATGTTGGAGGTTGTTTTACAAGAAGGAGAGGGGCCTATTTATAGGTTGGAGACCCCTCATTAAGATTATTGAAAATCCTAATTTACAAGCTAACAAATCAGGATTATGATTTTTTTGAATATCAAAACATTGCGGGCCTTCTTTGTCTGCTTGAGTCATGGGTGTGGGCTCAAAAAAGAGCATTATTGATGGTAGATAAGGTGAAAGTAAGTTTTAAGGAAGGGGAGAGAGAGAGAGAGAGAGAGAGTTACTTTGTACATGTCTTGAGGTGAGATGTCTTTTATGGTTAGGTCAATGCTATTTTGTGTTAGTATGTTAGTGGTTAGTGTTAGTAATCACTAGAAAGTTAATGTTACATTTTCTACGCTAACATGTTCGATAGCTTGAAGCTGAATAAGATAATTCCAAAAACGGTCAGTGTAAGCCTGTACATCTTCATGCAAATTAAATCCCATTGGCCTCTTGCTTTAGCTTTGTACTGTGTGGGTATAAGATGGGGTAAAAGAAACTTCTTGAATGCATGCCAGGTGCGAGGTCTTCTACCATGCTGTTTGGTGGCGTTCCACCATAGGGCAACGCTACCGGTAAGGTGATTTGATGCACACTTAACCATGTCACGCTTGGGGAAGTCTTCATCATGGAAGTAGTCATCCAATTGACTAACCCATTTCAGTATTGTGCGGGCATCTTTAGTGCCATTAAAATCTTTAAATGTGAAAGCTTTTCTACTAATTTTATTTATCTTTGGAATTGGTGCAGATTCAGTGCGGGAGTGTGCAATAGATTATCTTCTAATTTTGCCTTTGCATGCGTTCATATGCAAGTGATTGGTACAAATTTATGAGCTATTTATCAACATTGGGTGGCTATGGAAGATGGGACATGATGGCATGCTTTTCTCTCTTCTTCTCTCTCTTTTTTAATTTAAAAATAAAATAAAATTACTTTTCTCTCTTTATATATATATATTCTTTTTTTAAAGATTTTTTAAAAAATATTCATATTTATCCTATACTTTTTAAACTGCTATATATGCAGATGTAGACAATTAATATGCAAAATAATGATAAGATGAAGGAAATAAAAAAATAATTTGTACTTAGCTTGACAGTCGATGATGACGTCCATCGTCGAGTCCAAATGTGGAGCACCAAGACAAGGTCAAAAGCGGCGATTAGTTAAAATAAGTTGTATGCAAGTAGATTGAATTTGTACTTAGCTTGACGGTCGATGATGACGTCCATCGTCGAGTCCAAATGTGGAGCACCAAGACAAGGTCAAAAGCGGCGATTAGTTAAAATAAGTTGTATGCAAGTAGATTGAATTTTTGACGTCCGAACTCAGGTGTCCCAGTATTAGAATATCAATCGACAAAAGAATCCACAAGCTGAAGAGGTTTTAAATATCTTTAGCTTAGGTGTGACGTGAATGGTGCCTTTGGAATTTGAAATCTTTTGCCTTCTACCTACTAGATATTTCTTGGAAGTAGTGTTAAATACTCCCTTTAAATTAAGAAAAAGGCCCAAGGTAATGTGCTTGATGGGCAGTAGGAAAAGGGGTTAAGATGTAGTACCCAAGGCTTTCAAAATTGGGCGGTCAAGGCCTTATTTTTTTTTTTGCGTTTGGTGATTGATCAACAAGTCTCAAGGACTCTTGCAATCACCCCTTTAGTTCAATCGAGTGGGTGGTCAAAGGGCAATGGGGTGCCTTGAGTCCTTGTAGCAAGGAAATTAGCTTTAAACACTTGTTTTCTTTGGTTGAATTGGATGGTTCCACTTATTCACCCTTGATTTCTTTAGACCACTCAATAATCAGGGTGGATGACAAAAAGTTATAAGACACCTTTTAATTGGTAACATGTGTGAAAAAAAAAGTTGCATGAAGTGAGCATGTGCAGAAGGTGACATCATGAGGTAGAGGGAGGATGAGGGTAGCCACTACAACCGTTTTCAGCCCGCTAGGAAGAAGAAAAATTGGTTGGCAAGCCCGAGGTGACCTGGTAGATGCCGATAAGGATGCCAACATCACTTCATTCTGCTGAGGTGGACCTCCACCCTTTTGAGTGTATAGGGTACCGGTCACATGGATTTTGCCCATAAGTCATGGTCGACCATTAATAGAATTGGCCATCCTCACATAGCTCTTGAGCACAAGAGGTTGGAATTCCCCTTTGAAAATTCTTTACGAGAAATATTACAATGGCCCTTCTTCTTGACAATATGCTTCTTTGAACTCGTTTTCTTCTTCTTATCTATTATGGATTCGCTCGCCCTAATCTCCTTCAAGGCATTCCGATGCCAAATTTCTTAATTATTGCTTCTCTAAAATCTTGGAAATCTCTTGTTTATCTAACTATCACCCTTCCATCTTTGCAAGCCATAACTTTTAGCAATTGTCTTTGAATCAAGTGCGGCACATACCCATTTTTGGTTGCCAATGAGAGGAAATTGTTGAATGAACTGCCAATTAATTATTTGATTAAGCTTTGATGTGAAATTTGATGCTGTCTATTTGAGAATTCCTCTTCAAATTTGAAAATCAATTGCCAATTAACTTGAACCAAATGCTCTGATAACACTGTTGAGAGTAGAGGGGGAGAAAGGTTACTTCACAATTCCAATTTGCTCGCACACTTACCTGTCAACCTCCCACCATCTCTCCCAAATTCCAAGTACATACACCTAGACTATCTCTCTCACACACACACACACACACACAAGCACAAGTATAGACTTGATAGTGAAAAATTGCAAGGGGAAGATGATGTAGACAAAATTAGAGAGTACACAACATAACATATGAGAGAGAGAGAGAGAGAGAGAGAGAGAGAGAGAGAGATCTTGCAAATCAATGGCCTAAAGAGTGTAGCCCCAAACTCCATGGCACCTCTTGTGGAGTTTGGTATTGAATATTTGATATTGCTTATTGGTGCCAAAAATTGGAGCCCCTTGTTTTACACTTAGTTCCACTTTGGTTTATGAGTGGAGCATATCACTTATTGCATAACCCTTGTAGGGTGAGTTCCTCTTTACAAAGTAGCCATTGTGTCTTATTGATAAAAGATCTAAAACATTGTGCAAATATAAAATGGCCGAGTGATTTATTTATTGCCGATGCCTTCTCCTCAGCTCCCAGAATTCCAATCTACACTGGATCAACTCACCATTAGTAACAATAGAAAGATAGCATAGAAATTAACCATTACGTTCCAGCTATTCCAATTGTAGTTAACCATATACAATAAGAGGGTGCCCAATCACGCAACGAATATTGATAACAAAAAGTGTATCTAACCTTTATCCATGGCCGTACAAAGAAAGGGTACCTCCTGCATATGGGTTAGACATCTACCTTATTGTAGGGGTAGTCTCTCATCTAGTGATTACCTTCGCAACTGAAATAATCATTTCTCTCCCTAGGGTTTTGGGATTGGGGTTTGTTGAGCATTAGATGTCTATCCTTCATTGTGTTCATAATCATGAAAAAGTAAATTCCACTGGAATAGTGTCACAAGAGGTGATTTCCTCAAAGATCCCTGTGCAAAATTTCATTGAAAACTCTAAGAGAACCAAAATGATCTGAGCTCAAAACTTTTTGTACCAATAGGAAATTTTGGTTAATTTTAGGCATCTTGAAGGCCTTAGTACACTCACTCACTCACAAAATCTAAGTGCCCTATTAATAGTACATCCATAAATAGCACTTTCAACCCAAAATCACTTAGAGGGCTAAGAAACAATCTAAGAGATAGAGTCCTATTTTTGTGTTGCACACCTAATGAAAATTTCATCTCTAGGGCAAGCCATAGTGCTGATGTAGACATTTAACCACCTATTTTAACCTTACATTCTTCCAAGATATTCTTAATCTTAGTTTGATCAAAACCTAACCAACGAGAGAAAGTCTCAATTGCAATGATGTGAGGATTTGTGAGCCCATGGCTCAATGAAAAGATTGATTTCAAACCTTCACTCTGATCTAAAGAACAAAGATTAAACACAATAAATACACAATGCAAACAACCATGCACAATATCTTGAGCTTTGCTCTTCACTCATTCCCTAGCAACACCACCAAAAAAAGGTGTGCAGAAATAGTAGTATAGTGTCACACCAACCAACTAAACATGTCAATCTGATAAAAAATAAAGTTGACCCTAACCTAGAGTGTGTAAACTATCTACACACAACACTACATTGGTAGTCTCAAGAGATGCATGGTGAATGCATTGTAAGCTCTACCTTTCCTACCATTAGACCTACTCAGATGGAACCCTATGCTTATCCTTTCCTACTTGTGAAATGCTCAAATGTTTCTTAAATTTACACTGGATACGATGAGAAATGATGTACCTATTCCTTGCCAATGCACCAACGAGGCAATGTATGTGCACGTGTGATAAAAAAAGTGTAATATCTTCTCTATCCCTGATTTAATGCACAACCTAGAGCACACGGGATTAACTAAACACCATTGCTACAAATATTCAACACTCAAATACATAAGCAAACTTGATTAGCAACATCAAGTATATGTACACTAACCAAAGAGAGAGATTAACGTTGGTTCTATTCAAAATGTTCAACCATCATGTCCTAAGGGAGCATGTGGGAGTAATAGAATACAATAGAGTAGCTCTTTGTAGTGGATATGAAAGCTATGGAGCTCCCTGGTGTTCTCAAAGCTCACAAGCTCACAAGGAGCTCACAAGCTTGATGTGACTAGCTCCTCAATTGGACCCTGCAATTGAGCTAAAAGTGGCTATTGAACATAATAGGGTTAGAAAAAGTAAAGTTCGCAATTATAGTCTCCACACTTTGTTTTTAGATTTGTGGGTGTCACATAATTATGAGAAACCTTGCCAAGCTTCCCGGTCAACCGCTAAGGCTGTCTATACTATAAAAGACTTTTTTGGAATATCCAAAATTACATGGGGATTCAATAAATGGGGTTCTACTAATTACAACCACATAGTGTCTTGCAAGGAAAAAAAAGGAAAAATTGGTGGCCATCCTTGGACCTTCAATGTCCCCTTTAGCCCATTTTGTCTTTCCACAGTCTTTAGCAGCTACTTTGCATGTTTGGCATACACTTCCTTAGTGTGTGCACTGGGGGACACCTTCGACTACTTGAAATATTTCAAAAGAAGCTAACAATCAAACTTTCTATCCATGTATATAAAACTAGGTTAGTAATCTTAAAAGACATAGAAGTGTCATTTTATGTTTTTTGAGAAAAACAGTGGATATTCTTAATAGAAGTGCTATTTATAAGAATCCTTACTTGAGATTTAAGCTCAAAGAAAAATCACAGCGGTAAACATAAGGTTCAAAACTCTTCACTACCTGGTTGTGGTGGGCTTTGCAAGTAGATGGATTGTTACATTTTACCCAAAGCTAAAAATTATCTTATTGCAACACCATATTTTTTATTTTAGACATATAATTAGATACAAAAATATCAAAGAAGTACAATGAGATACTAGACCTGTACAGTCTTGTACAAGACTATCACCATAAGCCAAATTGTAAAAATATCATGACATTTCTATATAAGCTTCATAGCTACTACAATGCTACCCTTTTCAAATGACCTATATTAAAGAGATATGAACCAAACCTCTAAAGGCACCTGATTTTGATAAAAATGGAAAAATGAACATAACGTTGCATTGTTAGATATATGGGGTATTAGGTTCCATAAAGTTAAAAGGGAAAATGCATATGATATACAATCCTTGTGAACAATAAAATTTCAAATTTCATTTTATGTAGCAAAGTAAAAGTTTTGAAGAATTCATGCGAACAACCAAATTTAAATCTTACTTTTATGTAACATGCTAATTTGTAAAAACTTTTAGGTTTTGTTAATGATTCAATATAGACAACACAACATAGTAGATCATACTTGGAAATACAAACATCCTCTATCCCTTAGGACATGAAAAAATTGTTGAAAAATTATAGGACACGATTTTTGGGGGAGCAATTTTTGGCGAACGCTTTTTAAGAATCGGACGAGCGGATTCCTAAAAGAAGGGACAATTGACCCATCTCTCTCTCTCTCTCTCTCTCTCTCTCTCTCTCTCTCTCTCTCTCTCTCCAACTAAAATTTGATTGTCATTTCACGACCAACTTACATTCAAACAAAAAACACCTTGGAATCATTCAATACACTATTAATAAGAGAAAGTTCCTTACACACAATTACGGTCTATTTCAAATAACAAACCCCAAATCTATGAGTTCCATTGCATCCAAAGTAAATACATATGGGGGTTGATACATCATGGGTGACGTGGAGGAAAGAAGGGCGGTGGGGGGCCATATCCTCTAGGAGGAAACAAAGGTCGTGCCAACGGGGGCAGTGCACCAATTGGTGGGGGAACTACTCCAAATGGCAAAGAGTGTGAACTATATGTGGAGGGGGTTGCAGGTAGCGAAGAGGCAATGGATCAACCCTGGGTGGGGCCTCAGATGTGGAGGCAATGAATGCACTGGGAGACGGTCCAGTTGCACGCCATGCCAAAAATGGGCCTGTGAAAGTGGGATATGGTACTGCTACTGCCCCGCCCTGACTGCCGAGTGGTGTCGGGAACGGTGGGTCAAGCAGATGAAGCTGCTCGGACACCTGCTGCGGTTGCTCAGTTACCTGAGCTCTGACACTCCTATGAAACATAAATGTCGAGCCTAAATCGGAAGGTAGGCGCTGAGCTGGCTCCAAACAAGCACTGAAAACTGCCCAATCCTTCTCACAACTGATACAATGTCTACGTAGTAGTAAACATTGTGCTGCCAATGTCCCAACTCCTGCAAAACAATCCAACATAGCATCTCCCATGTCTGTGAAGGTACCTAGTAGCCATCTATACAAAAAAAGTTACCTTAAGATTTATTATACCTATAATTTTATAGGAACAATAAAAACAGCTAACAAAAAAGTTCTACCACCTGGAAAACGCTGGACTCCTCTCAACACCTCTACGAAAAGGCTGGCCCATACGATCAAGCGTCCACTGTGTGGAATCTGATCCTGGTAGCTTCTCCCACAACATGTCGTCATCTGCAGAGAAGCCACGTACATTTGCTGCAATCTCTCCATCCGCTCGATTGTACCTCGGAAGCCGACACCCACCAGTTCTAGGGGGTGAAAAAATGGCTAGCAACAAAGTACTAACCTGCGGGGAGCAAGTAAAACATTATTTTTTGACCCACAAACATCGAAGTTACTATTAATTATCAAAACAAAAAAACAACATACCCCCTCTAAATAGTCCCGAATAGTCGTACAACTAGCCTCCGGTAGCCGTAAGTACAATATCCTCAACAACTGGAAACCAGCTCCCTCTGCCTTCAAAGTGACAATGGAAAGATGTTCTGCATGACATGTCACCACAATCATGCCATCCACCAAAAGAAACTCGGATGCCAAAAGAATGCAGCATCCACAAGGTCACTATCCCATTGGTTCCATATAGGAACCCCACCCGTGCTAGCTGCATGTGGCCTAGTGTGTAAGGGAAAGGCCATGTACACCAAACGTACGCCACCCAATCTCAAGCTGGGGTTCATCTGCCCTGTGCCTGATAGAGAGCCCAAGAATCTATGTAGTGACTACATAGAACTGTATGCAGTTTTTGTTAGCACTATAAGTGTGCACATAACTATGATTGTAAATAAGCATGGCTTACCTGTCATTGCACAACACATCTGGAATAGCTTTTGCCAACTCTTTGGCACTAGCATGCACTGCAAGGTGGCGTGGCTCTACATGCATATCTGTATATAGCAACATAAGATCAAATATATCTTTCAAGCAATGCTAAAGAGAACAACACAACATTAAGCATTTTCACGTACCTGGATGGTTATCTCCCACAACTCTGGCCATGTCTGATAAGTCCTCTGTAGCCCTACCATGTGATGGTGAACATGGAGGGGACTCCTGGATGCCCCCCACTGGTCTGGGAGTGAAGGATAGTGTCGGTACACTGTGACTCATAGCACCAAGGCTATGAGCACTATCGCTGACTTCTACAGAATACTCCACAACCACATGCTCGCTCTCACTGTCGCTAGAGACTACAACCCTCTTCTTTCTCTTCCCACGTTGCTTGTCAGCTTGTTGTGCTTGCGAGTCTTTCCTTGAGGTCTGTTTCTTCCTCTCTGGTTTCTTTGATGTGTTTGGAGATAGAGCATCCTCTATCACAACCGCTTTCTTCCGTGACGCACTATGCTCCACCATTAATTAAAAGAAGAAGAGTTATTGAGCCCATATTCTATTGCTTCATGGCAAAGGTAAAAACTACATAGAGGCATACCTATGTATAGCTCTTCCTCTTCGGGTAGGTACTCCTTGTCCGGGTAGTCCAGCCACCAAGGACACTTGAGCCACGCTCCCTTTGACCGCAAGTCATCTATCCACTCGTCAGGATATAAGCCCGTCTCCTCTCTGTCCGACTTGCACCATGCATCACTGGGGTGCTCGGGAATGGGAAAGACAAGAGCATCTCTCCACCATCTACAAGACAAACCACAAAGTTTTCATTTGCATAGAACAAGATTAGTGTAACCTTCTATAGTCTTAATTTGTCAATTAAAGATGTCGAACCTCTACAACAAGCGTCGTGCCGTACAAGCAAAATGGGGTTGCTCTTCGGGTTCATGTGTGCATTTGATCCGAGCACTCCACTTCTTGAAGGCCTTCTCAAAGTGCTTGCGTCTGTATGTCAATAATGTGTGGGCAAGCGTGCAACCATGCCTACCTTCAGCCTTCTCATGTTGGATAACAACATCATGATTCTCGGCCTCCATTTTCTCGGCCATCTCAAGCACTCTCCTACATCAGCAAATAATAAGTCACAAGTTACATAACAAAATGCTAGCTGGTGCAAATGTTTGAGAAATCTAACCTTTCCAATTGCCACTAGTACATGTGATATCGAAGCCACTGGATCCAGGCCTTCTCCGTCAAACCGATGCCCTTCTCCTTCAAGGATGCATCACCGGCTTGGAGCAAATCAAGCAATCGGCACTTCCTATCAAAGGAAACGCGAGACTTATTTTTTATTGTTACATAATAAAAAAAGAAATATATCCAATGATTTAAATGACTATTACTTACTCTGTTGGGCTAATGCATGCGCGTGCTACCTCTGCCACTCTCGAGAGTGTCATTTTCGTGGTCTTCTCGCCCCAACCAGTAAATGAAATACATTTTTGGAAGAAATCGCCACCATTTTCTGGATTTGCAATGGTGGCTATCTTTAGCCCTTTGCGCGTAAAGTATTGCTCCGTTTGAGAAAGCGCTAGATTGATGCTTTCCTCGTAAGCGTCAGGTGCCAACTCGTAGTCAAAACTCCCTTTTGATGGCAGCCCTTCCGTTTTACTACTAAACATATGATCGAACTCTTCCTATTATTTTCAAAAGACTCAATCAAAATACAATTAATAAAATTTCGTAATCAAAAGATATTCTCATATACAATTGGTTTGAAGTATACCTTCCAAAGTAGTTGCGCAAGGACAACCATTGGCAATTTTAGCCACTTAGACTTATTTGGACCTCTAAAATTCAAAGCCCTTTTGGCTGCCAAACGCGCTCTTTCGGGGAATTTTTACAGAAGTGATGTAGGGTCCGCCAACCCTAGCTTTCTCATCATGAAAATATCATGAGCAGTCGTATGAGGCACTGAAACCCTCGTGGCCGTGTTTAACAATAGATTGTAATTTATATAGTTTACAAGTAAGATGAATTTAAATTAGCAAAAAAACAAAGGGCTCACCTATTGATCATACCCAAAACCAATAGAAACTCCGTTGCCTCATGTGGCTGAAAGTCAACTAGAACGCACTCCACCTTTGGCGCTTTCTCAATTGGAATGTCATTCTCGTTCATCCACCGCATCCATGCCTCCAATCGGTGATTACCATCCCAAACCACAAAGTACCTCTCGACCATGTGACTAAGCTCCGGGATTTGGCGAAGCTCTTCGTCCAAATCATATGACATTGCAAGATCCCTCGCAGCGTGACCACGGCGAGTAAATTGTTTGTGATCCTCCCCAGGAATTCGTTCACTAACAATAAATCTTGCCATCGTTGGTTGGTAGCTTTTGTTTGCAATAGACGTTTGCAAATCGGTCACATGGTCATCATGCGTGCGAATGGCGGGGTTTGAGAGAAGTCGACAAAAAGGCAATCGTGGAAGTTTCCCATCGTATGGTACTCTGTGAGAATCCACCAAACCCAAAGAAATGTGTTTGTCGACAACATTTCCAAAAACTTCATCTTTGAAATTCTCAATAGCGGTACCTGTTTCCACAAGATGACTGGGTCCAGCGCTCGATTGTGATGTCCCAGCCACTCCAGTTACAATGGATACAATACGATCCAAAGAACTGAATGCCTGAGATTGTTGGGTATCATGTGTGCCTAACGGAGGTACTTCTTGTGAGGTAGTAACATCCACCTCATCAATTGCAACCAATATTTTTTGTTTGGTTTCTTGTTCTCATGGTTGCAAGAAAGAAGAATAATGTATAAGAAATAGATATACGATGATTTATGAGAATTTGTAGGTTGGAAGTTTGAGATGTGACCTTGAGAGAGAGAGAGAGAGAGAGATCGAGAGATCTGTGTAGCACAAGAGAATAGAGAAGAAGAAAAATGAAAAAGAGAAGGTCACTTTATAAAGCTTTTAATTTTAATTAATTTTTTTGAATGACTGTGTGTGTGAGAGAAAGGAATGTGTCTTTGTGTGTGTCTTTTGCCATGTCCGCGCGTGTGTGCGTGTGCTTTTGTGTGTACGTGCAACGTGTGTGTGTATGTGTATGTGCAGCGTGTGCGCATGCGCGTGCACGTGTGTGCGTGCATGCATGCGTGTGCGTGTACAGCGTGTGTGTGTGCGTGCAGCATGTGTGTGTGCGCTTGCACATGTGTGTGTACGTATGTGTGCGCGCACACACACACACACACACACTGCACACAGGCGCACGTGTGTGTGCGCCACACACACACACGCTGCACTGAGGCATGTGTGTGTGGTGCACACATGCACGCCAGCGTGTGTGTGTACACACACACGCGCCCGTGTGTGTGTGCGCGTTTAAGTTGGTGTCTGTGTTCACACACACACACACGCCCGTGTGTGTGCGCACGTTTAAGATGGTGTTTGTGTTCACACACACACGCTTTTTGCGTGTGTGTGTGTGTGTGGACACACACACGTGGCTAGCCACATGGACATGCAATGCAGGTGGCTGTTGCGTGTCCACGTGTACTGTCGCCAACCGACGATACACGTGGCTCTCCACGTGGTCACCCGCACTGCCACGGAGGTAGTAACGTGGGCACGTGTCCTGCCACGTGTGCTGTCGTTGGGCGGCAATACATGTGGCACGACACGTGGCGCCTCTTATGGCGCCACGTGTCGTGCCACGTGTACTACCGCCGAGCAACAGTACACGTGGCAGGACACGTGGCCACGTTACTGCCTCCGTGGCAGGGCACGTGACCACATGGCGAGCCACGTGTACCGTCGGTTGGTGACGGTACACGTGGACACGCAACGGCCACCTGCGTTGCGTGTCCACGTGGATGCGCGTGGGCCCGTGGGCGCCTTTGCCTGTGGCCATGCGTTGGCCAGAGGTAGAGGCGCCCATGGGCGCCTACGTGCCCACGGCCAGTGCGTTGGCCGTGGGCGGGCACATGCTCCCGTGTGGAGCGTGTGCCCGCCCATGGCCAACGCGCTGGCCATGGGCGAGTCCGCTCCTCCCCCTCCCCCCCTCATCCCGCCCCCGCCACTGCTCCTGCATCCACGGGCTCCCCCCCCAAACATGCGGCCACTCCCCCCCCCCCCCCCCCAAACCCAACCTGCGGCCCCCGCCCGCCTCCGCCTCATCCCGCCCCCGCCTCCGCTTCCCCCCCCCCCCCCCAAACCCAACCTACGGCCTCCGCCCGCCCCCGTCTCATCCCGCCCCCTCAAGTTTTCCAACCAGTAGATGGATTTCATAAATAAAGCTGCCTAACCTTGTCTAGCATACCTAATTAAAATTGGGCTCAAAATTGGGGACGCCTACTACAGAGAATCATTTTCTCAAATTTCGTAGAGATAAAACAAAGCTTACACTGAGTTCTCAATCAAGAGGACATTCACATTGGCAACGGTTAACATGACTTCAACAAACTTTTTTGGGTGGGTTGTAACTCTACTGATTTTGGTGGAATTACGAACCCTTCTCTTCTACGCCTGCCTCTTTCTAGGTGAATGCAACAACAAAAGGACCATCTTGCGTTAGTGCCTTGCTTTCGTCCACGCAAAACGCTCCAGCCCGTGATCACACACACAGTCACAAACAAATATTTTGTAATTTTTTTAAATTTTTATATTTTTTAATATTAATATTTTAATTTAATAAAATAATATTAATTTTAAATTTATAACGGCTACTTATTAGACGTGAGTATATAATCAATTTGTTTTAACTTATACAATGTGATCTTGTGCTTAATTATTTGCTTAGTATATTATTATGGCTTGCTCTTTATATTTCTTGGGTAAAAAGTTTTCTTATCCTTTTTACAATGGTAAATTCATAATATCTGAATCATTTCTTTTAGAATTAATTTCTCCAATGCAATTTACAACTTTAGATGCTGTTATCGAAGTAGGTGATATTGAAATGAATTTGCCTCTTGAGAGGACTCTCAACAATTTGGGTGAATTCATCTATGTATTGGATGAGCAGCTTTCACGTAAATACAAAGTCAATGTATCTCATCAAACACAGTATGCCGGCTCACCTATCATGATTCCTATTTCCATTGTGGATAGTCCGTCAAAGATGCAATTCGGTCCGAAGGAGTTAATAGATCTATGTACCCCCCCTCGAGTTTTGCCCTTAAACAGCTTCAAAAGGAGTACAAGACAAAAGCTCTTACAGGCCGAGAAGAAGGGCACATTGACAAAGCTGTTAATGCAAATCAAAGTAGTGGAACAAGTTACAGAGATTCCAAGGTCTTACAATGGCGATCTCGTTTTAGAATTTCCACCTACCACGGGAAAGTTGCACCATATGGATGCGATGGAGCATAAGTATGATCCTCATTTGTGGTCGAAGCCTACTACATCCAATATTGTATTTGCAGGTGTAGTGCATCTTAGTCATTGCATAGGATCTCTCAAGTGCATGAATGAACAATGTGTCCGCTTGGTTAATTACCATATTTCCAATACAAGTCATTTCAACGGGTACATACAAAAAGCAACTGGACCTGTGGAATATTGTAAGATTGGAGATAAGAGCCTTACATGCCATTTTTGTAAGGCAATTGCTTTTTGTATTGCAACATGTGATTGTGTAGTATACTATGTCATGCCATCCGATGAGACTTCCACTAGAGTCATGATTCATCGTGGCACACATCGACACGATGTGCGCAGCGGCACATCCAAAACACTAACGGAAAACACCAAGCTGATGGTGCAAAGGATTTTGACTGTTGACCCACACGCAGGAGCCAAGAAGGTTCAAATGTGTTTGGCAAAAGAAATTATAAGTACAACACTTCTTCGCAACAACACCAATGAAGGTATTTTAGACGAGCAACAGCTATTTGCAATCGCTGAGGAGTTGGGCCCGTTGGTGCAAGATAACTGGTATGAGCATTTCGTAGATTCTTATTTTGATGCAAAACTCTATGCTAAATTATTTTTTAATCTAAACACTTTTAACATTGGTAGGTTTCGGAGGTCAGTATCTATTTTACGTAGAGCGGTTGACAAAGAATCTTTTGGCATTGATGCACTCCTAAAACTGAAGCGAGACTGCACATATGAGTTTTTCCATGGAAGCCGGTTTCCTGGTCACGGTATGGAGGGGGAGAAATGTTATGTCTTCAAAATTTCCACAATTGGTCCGGCATCCAGTGTGGACCTAGTCAACCGAATGAGACAAGACCGGGATGGTGATCTTCGACGTGTGTGGATCCAATTTGATCACACCAGACGTGTTAACGATTGGGTGACTATGGCCTGTCATGTCTATGATCCAAGGTACATGGCCTATCTTAAGAGCTTTGTGGCTTTCCATTTACTCTCTCTAAAACAATTTGCTTGCAGCATGCAGGACCTTTTGACTATTGCAACTTGTGAAATGAAACAGGAAGACATGGAAACGCAATGCTTGTTTTGGGAGTGCCTTAATGATGTAATGATATCATGTGGGTGTGAAAAAGAAAATTTCTTTGGCTACATGGCTGATGAAGCTCAAGAAAATTGGAATGCAGCTCGAATTGTTTTCAATGGTGGTGACAAGACCAATACAATGAGCGGCCGAGAGCGTTCTTGTCTTTTCCATTGGAAGCAAATCTTGAATCAACACACAATGAATTATGTGGTGCAAGCTTCTCAACACACACACACAAAGAAATGTGTGAGAAGTGGAGGCAAGCACCAACAAAAGAGGCTGCAGCAGCAGAGGCTCATCTAATACGCCAATGGTGGCGTAACGGTCATTGCATAGACCGTAACATTCCATACATGGATTCATGGCTTAGCTGGTGGGAAATTCGTATTGCACATTGGGGTGGCATTATGACATGCGTAGAAAGTAGCTCTGATGGACCAAACACTCTACGCACTAACCTTGCGGAGAGCAAGCATGGCATCTGGCTAGCAGGGGAGGGTTTCCGTAAACGCATATCATTATATGATGCATGTACAACCGACCTTGCAAATTCCATCTTACAGAGCACAAAGGCCATTTCATACAGCCATGGAAAACACATTGGGAAGGGTCCATCAATACAAAAGCTTATGGAACGCCATGAAAAACGTCCTAGCCAAGTGATTAGAGCAGTGAATGCGGCTACTAAGGGCACTCCAATGTATAAACAACCAACTCCATTAACAGGAGATAAGGAGATATCAAGGAAAAAACGGAAGCCAAATGAGGTTATCAATGTGGAAGATGATGCATCACATAGGCCTGAGTACAACTCGGTCACCAAAGATCGCAAGAAGTGTGGAAGACCACGTAAGATCAACTTTGCAGAAGAAGGGATATCACAAACCCCAAAAAGAAGTATAGGTTCTAGTGGGCAGTATGTAGTTGAGCGCAAGGTCAATGAGTCAATGTGGGCCATACGTCGAACTCCACAAGGTAGTAGGGTCACATGTAGCGGCACACCAAGAGGCGGACGCAGGTGTGGATGCAGTATAGCAGGTTCTAGCCTTGGTATACTAGCCGCATCGTTTGAAAGATATCGAAAAAATCCAAATGGTGTGGTGCGTCAATGGTTTTGGTTTTGTGTGGATCATGTCTTGCATTGTCATATAGTAGACCAGAACATCGAGCCGCAGCCTCTTCATCCACCACACACTTGGCCCGTGCATGTGGGAACCAACCTATCGGAGGATGAGGTGCAAATATTGCATGAAGGGGGGTATCAAGTGGAGCTAAGCAAAGAAGGAGTATGTAATGTAACGCTAGTTTCTCAAGATCAAAATATGACAAACTCTCCTTTCAAGTCAAAGATGCATCCACTCCTGAAGGCTGAGTGCAAGAGCCACAGTGCGAGATGGTCTACGTGTACGGTATCGGACTTCCATTTCCGAGGATGCTGCTCGCAAGATCAGTCTAGCACTAGCCTTGAGAGCGAAGGTCGTAGAAGAGATATGTGCAGCAGATGGTGTTAGTGAGGTCTTCAAACTAGAGACGAACAGTGAAGATGGTCATGTCGGGATGTACAAAGTTTGTATTAGCAACCAACCATCGTGCACATGCCCAGACTTCATGGAACGGGTGTCAAAGCAAAAACCATATCTTGCATGTAAACATTTGTATTTTATTTATCTACGTGTGCTGGGCTAAGCCAAAATGAGAACATGTTTATCCATCAAACAATCCTGGCAGATGTTGATATCTTCAGGGCACTAAGTCGAAGGCGGACTTATCCAGGCATGGATGCATAGCATTTGACAATGCTCACTTCTTCTTAGTATGCTTTACCTAAACAATTGTACTACTTTCTAATTTTATCTTAGGATGGTCACATTGGGATACATTCATTTGCAACTTTTTTTCATGTTTGAGTACTGGTTGTTTATGTGTCAAATCGTGTATAAAATAATATAATATTACCACAGTGGCTATAAATTTCCATAACTTGAGTTATTTTTTGTGAAAGCGTCCACTAGCTTCCTAGCACACCTCTCCTTATTTCACTATGTCCGACGATCTTGCAAGTAAAATAAAGTCTACCTGGGATGCCATGGAAGCCATTCCAAATGGAGAGGCATTGTATGGAGCCGACTGGTTTCGTCGGGCTCTCAAGGCAACCATCAACGTGTATCGCCTCTATCAATGCCGCAAGGAACTCAATATGCGGAGCTTAATCAATTTGAACGATACGGGACAACTAGCTTTCTCTTGCTGGAAGAAAATTGGGCTCATCACAGAGGAGGATGAGGAGGAAATGAGGCAGCAGCTAAGCAACGTGGTGAATCTTAATATGCCAATCGAAGGTAGCACATCAACTACTAAAACCGGGCCTTCCAACAGATGAACACTTCTTGTTTATGTAATGCAAGTTTAATAAAATGTAACTTTTTTATTTTAAATGGGAGTTCTTGTTTTAAGTACCCCTGTCTATATTGTTTTTGAAACAATTTGTCTAGCTTACATACCTATAGTTCTCTCTCTCTCTCTCTCTCTCTCTCTCTCTCTCTCTTTGAGAGAGAAAGAGAGATAGTCCACAAAGAGGAAGGGAGAATCTTTTTAGGAATCTGCTCACCTGATTCCTAAAAAGCGCTCGCCAGAAACTGCTCGCCCAGAAATATCCCCCAAAATTATAGAGCTAATTATTGAATTTCCTATAACTCATTAAGATGCCTTTTTAGAGTGATATTGCATCAATATAGAGACAAAACTAACAAATTTCACATCATCAGGTTTATTCTTTGTCCAAAGCATAAGGGTGGAGACAAAATTCTAAAAAGAATCTAGCAAGAATCAAGAGCTATTTGTACAAGAGTACTGTCAAGAATGGCCTCATTAATTGCATTGTATTACTCATTAAGGGCTCTAGTCCATGAGAAACACATCCATATCAACCTCCTCATGCATAACCTTGGACTCTAGGTCCTTACACAAGTGAGAAATATTTGCCAAATTAGAAGATGCATACAATGAAGCTAGTATATTGCATGCATGTGTAGCTATCTGTGTTGAGTGAAAGTGTGGAGATATAGAATTCTTAGCAAAAGTGCCTTAGCATCCCAATGTGCCTACTCAGTAAAAGGCAAAACAACTCTAGCAGTAGAACTGCTAGAACCTGCAACATCATCCGCATAACGAGTATGTTTTATTTGTGAGCTTCCGATTTTGAGCTTTTGCAATCAAAACCATTTTTGCAAGCTTTTTGACTATAGGTTTAGAGCCTTTTCTAACGCATAAAAAATATTAATTCAAAAAAGAGACATTACTATATGATACACACTAAGAAAAACATGTATCAGTTTGCAATAACTTGACTTTAGATTTAGGGCCTTTTCTAATGACACAAAAAATGTTCACCAGAAAGGGACATTACTCATACGATACACACCAAATAGCATGTACAAGTTTCCAAAGGACCTATCTTTGAGCTTGTATAATTGGCAAGATAGATACCACAAAGAATAAATATATAAATAAAAGGGATCCAAAAAACTTTCAAAAGGTGGGGAGAAGTAATCTCGCAACTCATACATAAGAGAAGATATAGTTCAACGCACAAGGTTTAGGGTCACTACACCATAGGGTTTATCTTGCGAGTTTGCCCCAATAAAAATGCAAGGTCTCTGGGAGTTAGTGCAGGCTGATGAATGACTGTGTGCTCTTTTGGTTGAAGCCCAAGTATGTGCACATACACATAGTACATGTGCTTACACGCCAAAAAAACTTTCTTTGAGGATTCTCTCTTCTGAAAATTGGGGTAGGAGCAATAGGTTCTGCCTTTATGTGTACATCTTAACAACTCATTGTCAAAACTCAAAAAACTATGTGTTGTTCTCTTTCTAGTTTCTCTTCCAAGAACGTTGCAAGCATATCTGCAGCTGACTCCAATTTCTTCTGCGCTTCTTTGGAAATACCATGCCTCCACTTACGCTTCATGCTACTAGAGCCTCTTTCCGTACGAGTAGTAGATGTATTGTACATGTTTCATGTTGGTGTTGCAGAATCTGCAAATTGAAAATCACTTCACCAAGTTGTCACTCTCTTCCTTTGATAAGTTGGTTCCAATATCCACTCGCCTGAATGTAGGAATGGCATGTGAAAATTTAAATTGTCTTTTTAATTTTGGTGTATGGCTTACATCATGATTGAAGAACCATATCCATTGTGCAATCAACTTGTCTATAAATGTTCTCTCAGACCAAAAACATGTTGAAACCAATCCCACTTGACGGCTTTGTAACTTGTTACCACAATTTTTCTTCCCTTCCATTCCGAAATATTTCCCCACGCAATTGGTTGGCATCCTTCATAAAGCCCACTCTGTGCAACTTTGACCTATTGAATACACCTTTTTGAATTTTCTCCTTCCTTCTCTGAAATGCGTTCTCTTGCTTCATTGTCACTAACATAGATCTCTTCATTATCCTCTCTAGCAAACTGTATATTGTGTGGTCTCCCTCTGGTTTTGTGTTGCCTGGATTCCATTACATATCCAGGTTTTTGTGAACTCGTATTGGCATGACTAGATCACCAAATGTGTTATTGTGTCTTTATTTGGAATCACATAATAGATCATACACTTGCAAACATGTAAAAAAGTGAGCATTTTCTCACAATAGTGGCAAGTTATTTTAGTTTTTCCTTCGTTGGCAACATAGAACATGCTGATTTGTCTTTCCAGATGACGCAAATCTTTCAAAAATGAAAAACTGTGATTACCACATACACAATAATGATCTCTTTCCCATAGAGAAACTAGAAGATTTGCGTTATTGATCTCATGATCTAGAGGAAGTCGATCAACCCCTACAAGTAGAGATTGCTCCAACTTCATAATAGAGAAGGCAATTATCAAACAAATAGCCATTGGTGGAGTCTATCCCACCAATACTCGAAATTAATAGCATTATGCAAGGTGAAGCTTCACTTTAGCATTCTAAAGCAGTAGAATGCAACAAAAAAAAACATGTGTGTGTGTAAAATTTACTAAAATTATACAAGGTGAAGCTTCACTTTAGCATTCTAAAACAATAGAATGCAAGAAAAGTAAAGACATGTCAGGAATTCTGGCTCCCCCCCTCGCCACATGGCGGCATGTGCTTGCTCCAGCCAGTGTGGCCTGCAAACCCGACAACGCAGTTCGTGAGAGAGAGAAAGAGAGATACACTGTGATGGCGGTGTGAGCGGGATGGAAACACACAGAACGCCTCTATAATGACCCAACACACACTCTTGGAAGGATATACACACACACACACACACACACACACACACACACACACACACACACACACACACACTATGGGGCACCACTCGACTTACACAACACACCTGTCCGAGATAGGGAACACACCGATGGAGTGAGACTATGCACTTTCCCACTCCACACAGACACAAAAAAAAAAAAAAAATCAGCTCAAAAGAAGAGAACTTATGATATATAGATACAAATGAGCTTGGGCCAATAGCAATGGGGCAAATAGCTCACACAATATGGGTAAAATATGCCAGATACAATCACAAACTGGAGCAGAAGCTTCGCTCATAAGAGAAACTTACACAACCAAAAAAGAAAAAAAATAGTGAGTAATTTGGAAAAATGGACAGCGCCATCGCGTCCGGAACGGCCCAAAACCCCAGTCTACAATGTCAAAGTGCTCAAATCCGACCTCAGATGAGCAATTTACGGCCAAAACAAGCTCCAAAAACCCCAAAAACACAGTTGCGACTGTTCCTCCTCTTCTCTCCACTCTTTTTCTGGTCTTCTCTCTGTTTTTTCAGTTCCCACACTTAGCTTTATTACTTGGGCACCCTTGGCCTTTTAGATGACCTCAAACGGACCCCGAACAGGCCAAAAACCGACCTCGCAGTGCATAGTTGTCACCTTGCTGCATCCATCCGCACACCTGGCACTCAACTTTTCCCAATAATGCATCCCACCACCATGTGAAGTGGCCCCCAAAATATGGTCCTCATGATGAACTTTCTGTCACTCAGGTAAAAACGTCATGTCAGCCTGCAACATTGATGACTTCCAAGACAATAGCCCAAACGCACTGTGCAATCTATGGCCATGTTGGTCGAGACCAAAGGTGACCATCATAATTCTGCTCCATCCGAAGCATACTTTTATTGTCATGTGCTGGAGGAATCTCGAAACAAACATTGCCATTATAGACGATTGCAACCATTTTGGGAGGGTCACAAACCGCTGGTAGGTTGGACATCCTGCATGATTTACCTCTATATTTCATCCATACAATGATGGATGTATCCTTTGAATACTGGTGCCTCATTTTCTCAACCAACCCTTGTGTTTGTAGACAGGGTTCTGGTGCCTTGGTTGTTTTCCCTGTTTTGAGGACAATTGTTTCTGCATCTTCATCAATATCAACATTTAAATGTAATGGAGTTGAATTGTTGTTACATGGTGTGGCATAGAGAGAATCACCACCAACATCTTCCATTGTTTCTAAACTATCAGACACATAAACACAATCATTTGAATGTAAAATTTGGTAAGCAGAGGACAAAGTACAATGAAGGAGGTAATGCTTTTGGTCTTATAGATTTGAAATATTATATATTCTTCAAGATACGGATAATAATCATCAGTAAGACACATTCAAATTAACATCTCTTTATATCTTTCTACTAGCACACATCGCTTTCACAATCCTTCAAAATATGTGCATATATATAAAAATAATTTGTATTTATATTTACTTATTGCAATAAAATATAAAAAATAATTTAAATTTTATATTTTATCATTATTTTTATGTGATTTTTCAAAGTTGATTAATAATATATTTACTATATATCTCTTCATATTTATCATATTACAAAATATTATTATTGTATGATTGCTTAAACTCTTTATTATATATCTTTCTATATATTTAATATATTATAAAACATATATTATACTGTATGATATATATAATTTATAGTAAATTATATGTATAATATGTATCTTTATACTTTAAATATTATAAGATATAAATACAATAATATATACTTTATATTATTTATTATTTATATGATATATATATATATATAATTTACTATTATATAGCATATAATAAATAATATATCTACTATGTACTACATAATATATACTATATACTATATAAAAGATATATTTATATAACTACTATGCGTTATATATACGCATAGTACTATATAGTATAATGTTATAGTACATAGAAATTATATATGTATCATAAATCATAAACTATAATATATATATATAATATAATATATAGTATAATGTATTTATTAAATTAAAAAGTATATATTATAATATCTTTATTGTATATACTATACTATATATATTATACCATATAGTTTATAGTGTCGCAAATATATATTGTACAATATAGTATATAGTATCATATATATATATATAATATATATTACTTGAATTTTATTATTTGTATGTTTCAAATAAAAAGAGGGGGACGGAGAGTTGAATGTAGAATGAGCTTCCGGCATTTCTCGAAAAAAAGTTAAAAAAAGGAGGGATAGAGCTTCCCCATCATCCGCGCAAATTCATCAAATTTTTGTTTTGGAAATTTGCTAATTCTTTGCCAAAATTGTATAAAAAACGAGTAGGCAGAGCTCTCCCATTATTCGTGCGCGTGCAGATGATGGGGGAGCTATACCTCCCCCTTTTTGTAAGCAATGTCCGTTTTGGAGCTTCAAGTTTTGGCTTATCTGCTCCATAAGTTCCAAAAATATGAATATATACTATATATAGTATAAATAAATAAATAAATATATAATATATATAAATATAGTTGAAGTATAAAGTATATATAGTTGTAACTATAGTAATCAATATAGCTTTATTCATAGCATGCTGGACGTCTTTGCAAACAAGCAAAGGGAAATTTCCTGAAAGGACCGCCCTCAAGCATGCCACATTTGGCATACATGTCGACCCAGGCAGTGAACACGGGGAGTTTCTTATCCCTTTCAAATATTAGCCATGAAACATGGTTGGACAAGGGCTGCATAGCATGGGAATATGGCCACCTAATTGATGCACGAGAGCGACGAAGAGAACTTATAGCCAAAAAAGTTTGAAAAAAAAGGGGACGAGCTGGAGCCCTCCCATCATCCGCGCGCGTGCGGATGATAGGGGGGCTACTGCCCCTCCCCTTTTATTTTGCTTTGCATGGCTTATGCGTTGACACTGTCGCTTGCACGGATCAGCTTCGAGCTAGCTTTCTCTCTCTCTCTCTCTCACTCACACACACACACACACACACACACACACACAGAGTGGATCACCATGGCAGATCTCATAGCAAGCCTATATGATATCTTGGGTGATTTGGGATGAGGCCTCAGTGCCTAATGAGATTATTCTTGCGTGCGTTAGCAACCTCCCCTCTCTTGGTGGGCCACCAACAACATGAAGAGGAGGGAGGAATGGTGAGCCACAAACAGCATGCAGAGGAGCGCATGGAGGGTAGAGTGCTCGGCGAGCTGGGCCACTAGCAGAAACAAGGAGCGCATGGAGGGTGGAGTGCATTGGCAGAGGAGCGCATGGAGGGTGGAGCACTTTCTTTCATGGGAGACTTGTATGTCGAGATTTGATACTATAAACATATGGATACAACCAATTCATGAGATGGAAACAATAATGGATTTCTATAGAGAGAATCTTCTCCAACTAATAGAGGATGGATATGTGATCAGACTAGTCTATATGGACACTCAATTATCCTATGGGATATGATATGCTATTGGTTAGATGCACACATCATTGCATCAGCTAGAGCTTGACAAATTTAGGAGAGGACCAATATATGCCAGTTGTGTCATATAATGCCAGAGACAGCGTCATGAGATATCAAGATCATAGAGTCCTCAAGTTGTTTTTGCTAGAGCTATGCAAACACATGGAGAGTCTCTTGATTAAAGCTATGCATAGCTGGCAGCATTGCCTCACAGACGGTGGCAGTTTTGTAAACTATGGCGTAGGAAAAGGTAATAACATAAAAAATAGAAGATATCGTGTTATTTAGCTCTATTTTAAGGTATATGTATCCGGTTATGTCTGAGCCCGTTTGGGAAAAGTCGAGATGTGTATGAAGGCCTGATTGCAGGGCGAGGTCGAGGTAGGTGTCGGGCAGAGCTTAATGATCAAAACGAGGTGGTGAATACAAACCCTACAACTGCGCTCTCTGCAGATTCCTGCAGCATGCAACAAGAACCACCGTATTTTAGCAGTTTTACCCGCGAGTCTAGCAGTTGTTGTCCAAAGCGTCGCCCGAGACTAGCAGTTGTGGCGAAGACAACACAATATGCTGCGTCAGCCACATAAGGCAAATGTAAACTATCACTACAAGTTTTAGACATTTTCTCACTTTGAGAAAAAGATCCTTTTTTCACCCTTTTTTCCACCTTAATGTGTTAAAAACCTAGGAAGTGTGAATTATTTTTCTCATTTCCTTTTTTCTCCCCAATGGTTATTTTTTTAAACCATGGATCAATTTTTCTTATCCTCAAAGTGGGAATAAATCTCTTGCAAAATAAAGTACTGACATGAAAAATAATCGAGCTCATATTTATTGTTATCTTTCTACTATTCATATGAGAAAAAATTACTAACGCATAATATTTGTGGGTCCTATGGAATGTATAAACCAAAACACAATATGAAAATAATTTGCACTCAAGACCTTGCACGTTCATGGTGTGAATTTTTTCCAATCGAGGCTCTTAAAGATTGTATTGCAAAGTAGGTAAAATTAGCACCTCAAAAAAATTTCATTCTACATTTTATAGTTCAAATGAAAATATTTTTCACTCATACATCTTATAATGATAAATATTTCCACTCTTAACCAAGAGAATTATCAATCTTGAGTGTAAATTATTTCCACTTTTGACTTAAAAAAAATTTCATTCTTAAGTTGCAATTTTTTACAAGCTAATTAATACATTGGATAGGTAGAAAACTAGTGGAAAACATTTCTAATTGGAACATTGCCGTGATTATCTACGCAAAAGAGAGACATTAACTGTCACCGTCATTGCAAAAACTTGAATAGGGTAAATCTTTTTCACTTCACAATGACAAAAGGATCTTATTCTCACATATAATCTTTTTGTAGTGATATTATTCACACTTAAAAAGTTTACATGTTAGAAACATTCAACACCTCTAATGTAGTTTCATAGCTATAAATTTATCATATATTGAAAGGAATCTCTATCTTGTACGCATAATAGTATCCAAATTATGGAGATAACTTCAAATCAAACATCTTTTATGGATAGTTGTATAGTATGAAAAATGTTAATAGTGGCCAATCAATTAAAATACATCAAACATTCAAGGCCGCAACAAGAGCAATAATGATTTGAAATCATATCAATTATAACTTGTCCCACAAAATCTTTTATAGCTAGATAATTTGGATATGCGCTAGTGAATTACATGCCAAACTGGCCAAAAATTTTGTCAAAATAGAGACAACGTTTATAACCAAGGTTCCATAGTGAACTTAATTTAAACAAGTTCAATTGCATCCTGACCCATAACTATAGCATTAGTGTCTTTGAGCTTAATCTTGTTTTGCCCAATGGCCCAAGACACTAAAACATCCAATGCCTCTGAATCTTGGCATTCTTTCTTGAAATCAAATGATTCCTTCAGCATAGTCCGTTGCAGCTCTTTTAAAAAGTCAGCTAGTCACCTATACATGAGGTCTATGTTGTGCTCTCCCATCAGTTTCAAAGCTATCGCTTCTTTTGTTGTCTTCTTAAGTGACTTATTCTGCAAAAGGTATGTCACACTCATGTAAGGACCTTCATAAAAACTCTATCAAATTTGCAATGGAACGTGCTCATTTACAAGACCAAAGATGTTAGTAGCAATACATGAGGCAATAATGTGACTTTGTTATGAGAAGGATTCAAATTCCTCTTTTTAGAGTTGCAAACCTGCAATAAATAAAAAAAATTCACAACCCTCAAAATGCTTGATTAGGTCAGTATACCAAGAAAAGGGCTTGTACTAGGGTAGAGGTGTTCTCTTTGTATCTAGCAAGAAATTTGGTAACTCTTTTAGCTTTTCCATTTTCTCTTGCTTCACGCTGCAAAGACCATTCAATCTCAAAATCATTACAAAATAGACATTTAAAGTCTCTACCAAAGAGTTGACAATGAGTAGACCCTTGAAATGACGGCGTCATTGCTAGATGATTTCTTGTTTGTGAGATCCTTCAAAGCCTACAAAAACAAGATTTTCTTGATCCCTTTCAAGGGAGACGACCTTTAATGACATCAAATCACCAGTCTCTAACCTTTTTCTTTGAGGGTATATTTCCTTTATCTTTGTTTCCATACTATAAGCGAACATATAGGTATCATTCAAACACCATTAGTAGATAAAAAAATTTCTTCACACTTTGAGTTTAAGACACTTACCACGAGCTCATTTAAGCACATGACATTTGGCTTCTTTTTTGATATGTTAATGGGTGGTGTAGCATCATCATTCTAAAATAAAATTGATATTAACATGCAAGTCACAAGATTTAGCTCAATAAGAGGAAAAACCAAAGAAGTTTACCCCTCCAGATATCTCCATATCAAACATCTTCCATGTTGACTACACACCAACATCATTAAACATAGCCAAATTTGAGGAATCGCATGTGATTGGTTTTGTGGAAAAGATCACAATCTACCTCTCTTACTTCTTTGTTTGAATGATCCAAGTCAATAGGTAAATTTGCAGTTAGAGGAGAGTCATTTCCAAAATTCTATAAACACAAATATGCAAAGTAGATGAATATTCCAAACAATTTCTTGAATACTTTAAAATTTGCTACAAAATCTCAATGTACAAAACCTTACAACTCTACTAAGAAAACCTGATCAATAACGTTTTCGTGCCAAGAATCATTCTTGCCACAAGAGGATGGTAATTGGATTTTTGTGAATGATCCAGTGATAGGTAGCACTGTAACCTAGGGGAGTGGAATTTTTTTTTTGTAGAGGGCACAAGAGTGCTAAATTAAAATCAAAGTACAAACAAAATAAAGGCTACACATTGACCTCCTTAGATTTTTGTGGATGTCCCAACTTATACTCAGGAGATATGCTGCTTGATTGCATGTATTTGGGTGACCCGTTTGGAGTGTTACTAGCCTTGAAATGTAAAAATGTGGTTTTTAGGAACTTAGGTCTATGTAAGCAAAATTAAAATAAAACTGAGTAGAACCGAGTACCTCTATTGGTGCTTCATAGCACTCCTTCGCACCTTCGCCGGTGGTTGAGTGCACACTTGAGCGTTGTTGTGAAGAGAAGGAAGGGCTTTCCTCCTTGGAAGGCTGAAACTACCTTATTAATAGTCCCAAAAAAGAGAACTTAATTGAAATTCAAATCCAAAGAAAATGTGAGACTTACAAGTAATTCCAAGGAGGATTTACTTTCAAGCATTTTTAAATACACAATAGGAACTTCTATGACTTATCCCTAAACACAAGGCATTTTTTGTCAGTTTAAAGCTCTCATTTTTTGAAACAATTGCACATTGGATATCACATTCAAAAGAGATACTTACAACATGCAAACATGACACCTGCATAACGCTTCCAGGTATATAACATCCATGTGCATCTTGGTTGATAAATTCTATTTCCACCTTCCACTTTGCATAGGTTAGAGAACGATACCCCTTGCTCTTTTCAGTAGAGAATGGCATAGATTTCAATCGCAAATAGCATCTGTGCTGATTTAGCGTCTCTGACATGTACTCACTATCTTTGTCCCCAGTGCCTCCAAAAGATATCAATGTATTCCTTTTGCGCCGTATAAAGTCTTCAATTTGTTCTCTCATCTCCTTGTCTTTACTTAGGTCATCATTTATGAACTTTTCTATAGTGAAGATACCCAGACCATTCTCAGCCCATTTTCGAATATTCTCTAAATTTTTGTTATATCTGCTGTGTTCCCAACTATAATTATTTCTAAGAAAGGATTTCTCTTGAGCATTCTTTGGGATCAAAATTGTGGGGGAGGCTGAGAGAGAGGCACTTGTTGCTTGGTTGGTGGCTTGATTTGGATAAGAGCCTGTTCATCCTACAAATTTAATATTGAAGAGGACACCTTGTCATTATCATGGCCATGCTTCTCTTGCGATAAGGAAATCTTCGAGGTCGACAATTTCTCTTGTGCCCAACTATACAATGCAACTCGGTGTCCAGTTATGTCCACTCCCAAAGCTTCCCATGAAGGCACAGACATATATAGAAGACTGCTTCCATTGATGTTACTGCTGAGTATGGTGCGTGTGTATCGATCGGAACCTAAGTAGCCATTAACAAATTGAGTAACTTCCCTTGCATTCCAGCGAGTGATGCCTTCTAAGCACTCCTTCTCCATGTTTTGATGAAAGAGCATGAGATTTGTAAGAGAAAATTACCAATTAAGCACAATTGAAATAAGTATGGCATCTCTCTTCTCTCTCTCTCTCTCTCTTCTCTCTCTCTCTCTCTCTCTCTCTCTCTCTCTTCTCTCTCTCTCTCTCTCTCTCTCTCTCTCTCTCTCATTTTGTTACTTTGACTTTGTATCGGATCCACCACATTGTAACTCTCTGGTCTCATAGGTCATTTTGGCCTTTTGAAGACGTTTATATAACATTTCATTTCATTTTCATCTCTCTCTCTCTCTCCTCTCTCTCTCTCTCTCTCTCTCTCTCTCTCTCTCTCTCTCTCTCTCTCTCTCTCTCTCTCTCTCTCTCATTTTGCTACTTTGACTTTGTACCGGATCCACCACATTGTAACTCTCTGGTCTCATAGGTCATTTTGGCCTTTTGAAGACGTTAATATAAATTTCATTTCATTTTCATCTCTCTCTCTCTCTCTCTCTCTCTCTCTCTCTCTTCTTCTCTCTCTTCTCTCTCTCTCTCTCTCTCTCTCGTGCGCCTATTGAAGATGTTGATATATCCTTTCATTTCATTTCTCTCTCTCTCTCTCTCTCTCTCTCTCTTCTCTCTCCTCTCTCTCTCTCTCTCTCTCTCTCTCTCTCTCTCTCTCTCTCTCTCTCTCTCTCTCTCTCTCTCTCTCTCTCTCTCTCTCTCTCTCTCTCTCTCTCTCTCTCTCTCTAGTTTGAGTGGATTGGTCTCATAGGTCATTTTGTCCTTTCGAAGGTAATGGTGCATTAGGGTAGAATTCTACTCCTATGCCCTATTGAAGATGTTAATATATCATTTCAATTTCATTTCTCTCTCTCTCTCCGCTCTCTCTCTCTCTCTAAGTTTGGATTAGGATACACATTCTCTCTCTCTCCTCTCTCTCTCTCTCTCTTCTCTCTCTCTCTCTCTCTCTCTCTCTCTCTCTCTCTCTCTCACCTCTCTCTCTCTCTCTCTCTCTCTCTTCTCTCTCTCTCTCTTCTCTCTCTCTCTCTTCTCTCTCTTATTCCTTTCTGTAGCTAGCTAACGTCAAGCCTTTTGATAAAAAATGAACATGCTTGTGTAATACACTACCCGCAATCGATGGCCACTGCGCTGCAAGAGCTGGATGATGTAGCAGTTGCGCTCATGAGCAAGAGTTTGGAGCTGCAGTTCACCAGGGCCAGCTGATGGCAAGATGCTTTTGGGAGAGCCCACTGGAAATATTGAACGCACGATCCGTGTGATCCTTACATGAATACTCACGAGGGGAGTAGGGGGACCCGCCACAATGACGCTGCAAGCAATTGCTTTCTTTAGCAGTACCGCCCGGCACTACTGCTTGTGTTATTGAAGATTTTTTTAAAACTTAAATATTATAGGCTAATGGTCGGGCGAGCTGCAACATGGCTTTTTTATAGTAGCGATATTTTGCCTGCAAGTCCAAAGGGCGTCTCACGAAAGGGTCTTCTCACATCGAACTCCGGTGCTCTCTCCAAGCGGCACAGTGCTACGGAGGCTTGTGCATAGAGGCAAGTTTGTCGATCATAAAACCTGGTAAGAAAAAAAATCGAGAGAGAGAGAGAGAGAGGAGAGAGAGAGGAGAGAGAGAGGAGAGAGAGAGGAGAGAGAGAGAGAGAGAGAGAGAGAAGAGAAGAAGAAGAAGAATAAGAAGAAGTTAACGTCGTAGGAAACTATCCCAAGAGACCTTAAAGATCTACCCGACGAGGAGTTGAACTCTAGAGAGATGAAATGATATATTAGCGTCTTCAAGTTGCCAAAATGACCCATGAGACCAAACAAACACAAACTTGTGATATACGATGTCTGGGTACAAAAAGAGAAGCTAAAAAATGAATTTGGGAGTCATGATACTAGCTAGTATTATGTGGGACATGTGTGATCACTCATACAATGGGAGATAGAAAGAGAGAGAGAGAGGGAGAGAGAGAGAGAGAGAGAGAGAGAGAGAGAGAGAGAGAGAGAGAGAGATGAAATGATATATAGAATCTTCAAGTGGCCAAAATGACCTATGAGACCAAATCGACACAAACTTGTGAATCTAATACGATGTCTTGATACAAAAAGAGATGCTAAAAAATGAATTTGGGAGTGCTACTAGCTAGTATTTTGTGGGATCTGTGTGATCACTCATATAATGGGAGACAGAAAGAGAGAGAGAGAGAGAGAGAGAGAGAGAGAGAGAGAGAGAGAGAGAGAGATGAAATGATATATTAGCGTCGTCAAGTCGCCAAAATGACCTATGAGACCAAAACGACACAAACTTGTGAATCTAATACCATATCCGGGTACAAAAAGAGACGCTAAAAATTAATTTGGGAGAGGTGTAAGTACTTTATGTTTAATTCTTGTTGTTGAATATCTTGATTGAATACATTCAAAGTTCCTAAAGGGTCATGGAAGAGAGCTTGCAAGGTGTTGAAACTGATCTAGTCAAGGTTGTGAGAGCTGCGACCCAAGAGGGGTTGCAATCTTCCCAGCTAGTTGTCAAGCGATGGGAAGATATGTTGAGCTCGACACAAAGTTCTTGGAGAATTGGATGGCCAAGCACAAGGTAATTCAACGTGAGGGACCACTTCCTTGGGTTCCCTTGTGCCAACGTCATGGTCACGAAGCTGTCCGTCTAACAAGGAGAAACAATATTGATGATGTGGCACATAAGTTTAGGCATCATGGTTACATGCCAACTCTCACAGATTTTATTGTCTCGAAAAAAATGGCCAATGGAGAAATAATTCAAGTAAGTGAGCAGGAAGAAAAACAATGGGATGAGTCCTTTTGGGGGGAGGTGAATTGGCAGTTTGATCGAGAGTTGTTTGCATCTCAATCATGGGCACATCTTGTTGGTTGAAAGCTGGTGGTATGGGATGGAAACCATCGCTTGAAGGCTTGGACTAGGGAAGTCAATTCAGGTGAGAAATTATTTTCTACCTCAATATGTATGTGTCCTATTTACTATAATTTATAAATGTGGTGAATGGATCTTGTGAAGCTTGCCATGATGATGCCTCCAAGTATGTACGTGTTAAGTGCACAATCACTGCCTTCTCGGAAGATGAGAAATGCTCTATGATGTTTGCATTGGATTGTCTTTATAGGTGAGAAATGTACCTTCGCATGTATTTTGAGTCATAGAGGCAAACCATATCGTAATTTTCTAGTATGTATGGATTTTTTTTGCTAGTTTGACACAAACACATATCAAGAGGACACTTGCAAGCGAGATCCACTTGATAAGAAGGCTTGCTCTTGAAAATGAAAAAAGCTGAAGAAATATGTTGATGAAGAGGCACTACAGGAGATAGAGGCAGAATTTTTTGAAGACAAGAGGGGGCATTCCTGGATTTGGTGGACTATACCACTTGGCCTCCTCATGCAGCTTATCTACTCTGTATGGCCATTCATAACCTTCTTTGTTTGTTTCTTTTAGTTCATGTTATGCTCAACCTTACATGCTCAACTTTGATGTAGAGTGAATTCAAATTTGGAGCTCTCAAAGAGGTTAGAACAGGTGATTGTCCCCTAAGATGACCCAGCGTATAAAGCATGGTACAAGCAAATCATCCGCGAGGTGGAACAACATTTCAAAGGGAAGAAGGGATTCAAGCTTGTGGCAGTGGAAAACCCAGCCTTGGAGGAGTGTGTTAATAAGATTTACGATCTAGATTGGGAGAGCGATCACAATGTAACTTTGGACAAACCGCTTACAGTGACCCGAACACCGCTTCCTCCAGAAAGGTAGTCTCAAGTATTTTTGTTTAATATGTTCCTTTGGTATGCATACCACTGATTTGTATGACTCTTCAAGTGCAAAAAAGTTTTTGTTTTAGATCGCATTCTGAACAAGGATATTGGAAGAGCATGGGGCTTCGAAGGGGGCGACAAAGACTGGCGCTCTTATATCGCATGCTACTCTTACTTGGAGTGCGTAGTGGAGAGAGCAGTTGATCTAACAAGAGAGGCTTACGAGGTTTCATACATCTCGTGGAGTTCAATAATAAGAGATTTTTTTGATAAGTGTCAAAAGGTTCATCTTCACTATTCATTTAAGCATCTTCCAAAGCTTACACCAGGGATCCAAAGAGAGAACATGCCCTTCCTAGAGCAAACCGCAAGATGATTTGCCTATAGGTAATCTCTTTGTTTTCTTTTTAGATCTAGATAATGTATGTATCAATGGATTTTTTTCCAACTTTTACTGATGATCCAAGTCTCTCTATAGGTGGTTCGCGGAATTGTTGAGAAACAGTCAAATCCAAGGAATTCCGCCAAGCTTTGAAGAGTGGAAGGTTGTCTCATCTTTGGGATATAAATCATTGTACCCACGTGCATGGCTCGATGCAAATAGGACTCTTCCTAAGGATCTCTATGACGTGCCATGGTTCTTAGAGTATTTGGAAGGTGAATATCCAACCGAGGAGAAATAAATATATACAAGTGAGTTCAATGCATTGCAATAAAATATATTAGATGAGGTTAGTAGTCACTACTTATGTTTTGTTTGCATGGTTTGGAAACAGGTCTTATGTGCAAGCCAATAGTAGTTGCAACGAGCACTTCAAAGAAAGATACAATAACAAATGCAAAGGAAAGTGGTAGTGGTAGTGGCAAGGATACAAGGAGCCCTCACGGAACTCTAAAGAAAGACACAGTGACAAACACAAGGGAAAGGAGAAGTGGAAAGGACACAAGGAGCCCTCACGACAAGATTGACAAGAGTGGAAAGGATACAATAAAGTCTCCTGGCAAGCTAGGTACCAGAGGTGGTAAGGGTACTCTTAAAGAGGTAGTGCAAAGTCCAGATCGCCAGGGTAAGGGTCCCAATGAGAAGAAAAGAGTTAATAACTTGGAAGGAAAGCATAGAAAAACAAAGAAAACACCACCACAAAAAAAGCTGAAGGGCAGCACTACACAAAAACAAAGGGGAGATGAAGATGAGGATGCACCGAAGCCATTTCATCTCCCTGTATATGTTGATATATTGCATATTGCAATTGATACATTTAATGGCCCCGAAGACTCAGATGCAATAATGATACGACGGTTTATAGAGAAACTTCAAGACCAAGGTAGATTCTATGAGGAAGCACTTGTCTCTCTTGTATGGGCAGATCTTCCATCTGGCTTGTACCCATTTGAAGAGGAGGATGAAGTGCCAGCTTGAAATGAATGGGATTCATAAAAGCTAAAGGCGTCAGTTACCATTGCAGCAGAGTTCTTGAGCCATGATGGTTTCTTTGTTACTACTAGTGGTATTGAGCATCAATTTGAGATTGTGTCACGTGTGATGGGGCAATCCAAACTTCAGTATGTACATAGTATGTTCTTGGAAACTACAACCCAATGCAAAAGGATCATTCGTGGGAAAATAGAAGAGGTAAGTCAAAACCACTTGAGGATTATGGTTGTAGAGTTTTTTTAGGCTAAAACTCTAATAATTTACTCTCTTAATGCTACCTTGCAGGTTTCCACTTTAGTGATTACATTCTTTGCCCATCCAAATTGTACACGTGAATTAAATTGGGAGCAAGCATTACTAAAAGTCATGAAGGAATCTTTCGACAACAAGTCTGATACATTTGTGGAGCTACCAACAGGGAAGCTAAACCTGACACTAGATGAAGAAGGCAATGCCTTGCGTGGTGCACCTGAGAGACACACAAACTTTTGTGGTTTCCTAGTTTCGCTCTGCACTCAAGAAGGGGAAATCATAATAGATTGTTTTGCTGGGGTTGAAAATATGGCCAAAGTGTGTGAGGTCTTAGACCGGTATTGCATGAGTATTGAGATTGAGGAGAGGTGCCATGAACATTGCCTCTCTGAGATAGGCGATCTGTTAGAGGTTTAGATGGCATGAGACATCAACTTCATTGACTTTGTAAGACAAATATGATTGTTTTTTGCTCATTAATTTTGTATGTGAGTATGTATCTTTGAATTGTGATTGATGGACACAACATTTTCTATTGAATTTCAATTTGTATATTTGAAGAGTTGTTTAATACATTTTGTTTCCATTTTTTTAAATCAATGTACCAAGCAAAGTGCAAAAATTGTGTATGTTTATGTGATGTAGGACTAATGGAGCCATGTGTTAATGATAGTGATCAAGTATTGGCATGTTCATCCTCAGAGAGAGGTTCCCTTTTGCGGGGTGAGCTTGAGAACTGGATGTTGAGCCTACAATCTAATCTGGATAGTTTTCATTCACCTTTGCTTGCACAAGATGTAATATTGAGAATGATATTCCCCCCAAAGAGAAAGGGAAAGGGAAAACGGTCTATTAAAAAAAGGCAGAATAGGTCACTCTTAGAAATTGTCATGGATAAAGACTTTCCAGGAGTAGACAACACCTTACCACAAACTATTACGTAGGTGTTTGCTCAATATAAAGAGAAGGGACTTTTAAAAACTGCACGGTGGCGAATTTGTATAGGCAAGGATGAGAAACAACACAAGCCCACTCTTTTCCCCCCAGATGTAGAGGATATATACGTGGGGAATGTTTTACCATGTACATGTTCTCCGTCCTCTTCAAGGAATAAGCACAAGAGAAATTGTGAGACATGTTGTGGACGTTGTGATGTCGACTGTGGCAAGGAGAGAAAAAACATGGTGCGATTTGAGTACATCTCGTTTATCGAGCAATTGCGTCTTCTATGTCAGTGCGAGGAGTTTTGTCATGATTTTCTTACAATGTGGCGAGCAAGAAGCAGTTGGCAAGCGGACAATTCAACCTCTACCAATGTTATCAACGATTACTGGGATGGGGAAAAAATAAGAATGTGCAAAGACTTTTGGAACCCACAGAAAGAGTAGGAGATTCCAGTTAAGTGCCCCAATAGTTTTTGTGCCATGTATTATCGGACGTTTCCAACTGCCTTGCGTAGTCCGGAGCTAAACAACAATTGGAATGAGATTACCAAGGAATATCAGTTCTTATGCTCACATTGTGCAACAAATATCAAAGTGCCAAGAATAATGGTCAAGGTGAGACAATATTGCAATCAATTTGAATAGGCTTCATCTTAGCAATGTTTATCATGCCCATAACTTTCATGTTTTTTAGGGGGATCCTCGGAACTTTGCACTAATGTGCCATTGGGATGGCTTTCAAACGGCTTCAACCAAGCCGAAAGATAGTGGGGTTGTTGAAGTGGTGGTCCTTAACGGTGGCAAAAACTCAATTATTGGACCTTTGCTAGTGCTATTTTTGCCACTCAGCTTATTGAAGTTAGAAAAGAAACATGGCAATATTCTTTCCATACCTTTTAGAGCCTTTAATATGTGAACTTGAGTCGGCTTTTGTTGATGGATTCTCCATCAATTTCAACTATCCACCAACTGCCATATTTGATAACTCTTTGGACATAGCATATCATTCTTGCATTCTAAGGGCAATTCTCATGTCATGGACAGGCGATCACCCAGCCAAATGTAAACTAGGGTGTTTGAAGGATGGGGGCAAGAACGGGTGTAGACGGGGTTAATATATTAGATGAGGTTAGTAGTCACTACTTATGTTTTGTTTGCATGGTTTGGAAACAGGTCTTATGTGCAAGCCAATAGTAGTTGCAACGAGCACTTCAAAGAAAGATACAATAACAAATGCAAAGGAAAGTGGTAGTGGTAGTGGCAAGGGTACAAGGAGCCCTCACGGAACTCTAAAGAAAGACACAGTGACAAACACAAGGGAAAGGAGAAGTGGAAAGGACACAAGGAGCCCTCACGACAAGATTGACAAGAGTGGAAAGGATACAATAAAGTCTCCTAGAAAGCTAGGTACCACAGGTGGTAAGGGTACTCTTAAAGAGGTAGTGCAAAGTCCAGATCGCCAGGGTAAGGGTCCCAATGAGAAGAAAAGACCTCTTATACCAGAGGTATACTAGCTGATAGAGCCATTGAGCCTGGGAGAGCTTGACACCCAAGGTATACCAAGGCAACCACAACATTGATGGAGGCTCCATCAATATTCTATCATGACATAGGAGAGGCCCAATATGACTATTTACAGAGGCATACATTGACAAAGCTCTTCAACAACCAATGCAATACTTTTTTGGACAAGGCCCAATGCCAGGCATTCTCAAGCATTGATGATGATGATGATAATTTTAGTCTTTCACTTCATTTTTATTTTTGTACCTAGACATTGGATTAGATCCACTAAGATTGTATCAGTTTGTTCTCATAGGTCATTTTGTCCTTTTGAAGACGTTTCATATAACATTTCATCTCTCTCTCTCTCTCTCTCTCTCTCTCTCTCTCTCTCTCTCTCTCTCTCTCTCTCTCTCTCTCTCTCTCTCTCTCTCTCTCTCTCTCTCTCTCTCTCGCATGCAGATCATCATCAAGCACTTATGTTGTCTTTACTAGATCACCACATTTGGCATACATATCCACTAAAGCATTGCCAAACAGAGTTCCCTCCCCCCACAGATCCTGTTTCGTGATATCATCATATATTTTCTCTCTTTTTTCAAGTGGTTGAATGCTAGAACAAGCTTTTAGTGCTCATACACAAAAGAATAAGTCTAAGTCAACGTGTTATTTGCACAGTGAACACTACCCTCTTGGCCCTCATATATCCACTCTGTGCCAAGTATCTCCTCTCTCTTCATTCCTGACCTCCCTTCCCCTATGACGTCAAACTCTCAATTGACTAATATCCTCCTTTTTTGAAAAAAATAATAAGCATGATATTCACTCAAAATACACACAAGCCTATCAAAATGATCTCTAAAGTATGTTGTTTGCTAATCTTTAGAATATAAAGCTCAATCAAAACATATTAGAAATGGCTCTTTTTTAAAAGTTACATTTCAGGATAATAAGAGATGTGCCAAAAGCAAGGCCATGCATGCATGTTACATTTGATTGTTTGGTGATCGAAGAATTTTACATTCTATTGAAGACTTTTCTCATGCCACACTAATATTTAAAGGTATCATTAGTATAAGATGAGCATTCAAAAGCTCAAAAAAAAAGTTTCAATTCCAAAATCTCGAAAACGAAAGCTTGCAAATATAAAATCCCCCCGCATAACTTGTTCTTAAATTATAATCACATTCTTAGCGGGTCGCCGTTACTCAAGGAAGCGACTCGGATGGGATGTGGAGACTCTTTGAGGGTGTTAACCTCAAGAAGTGAACCTATGGAATGAAAATATCTCTAGAACCTACAATCTATTACTCTTGGATCAAACAATCTACTTAAGTCCTATGTCAGCGCACTCAATAATCGACACATTTTGACACTTGAACGAAGTCCAAATGCAACGAAACTTTTAGACGAGGTCCACTACACTTAAGGTCACTAACCTACCAAGTTTGGTTGTAATTTCCTTGATGAGGTACCAAAATCACGATCCATCATGATCAAGTATTGAGGTCAGCCCAACTTGGGCGGACACACCCTTATGTGAACATTATGTAATTGCCTATAAAGGCTGAGAAAACCCAAATGACAACTCTCTTTCATTTGTACATTTTGTGTGCATCTTATCCCCCCCCCCCTCTCTCTCTCTCTCTCTCTCTCTCTCTTCTCTCTCTCTCTCTCTCTCTCTCTTCTCTCTCTCTCTCTCTCCATGCCATGTCTGTGAGAGAAACAATTGACTTCCGGTACGTGCGAGCTCTACAGCTGGTATCAGAACAAAGGACACTTTGGGCGAAAGCATTTCAGAAAAGAGAAGAAGGGGCCAGGCAGATCCGGATTTGGTCACTAGGAAGTCGCCAAAGAGCGTCAAAGCTAGAAATAACTGAAGACCACGCCTTGGAAATGAGTGAAGCAGCCACAAGATCGTGCACACATAGCAGCTTGAAGATGGAGCATGTTAAGGGGGCAGTCAACCATGAGAGGAGCACAAGAGCAGCAGATCAAGGAGGAGGCATTCACTTTCTTGGCTCAAGCGGTGGAGATCAGCAACCTATTGGTGTGAACAAGAGATCCTGAGGTTCTAAGAGGAAAAAGCTAACAATCTATCTTCAAGAGAATCAGCGACATAAGTTAGATCGCAAAGGTCCGGTTGCTGCTCTTCACCAGAAGCGTGTCGAAGTCGCTTTGCGCCATGAATGTGGAGTCCCAACTAGCTGCTAGCCATACAAGTAATCATCATCTTCCTCATGACAGTCCATCCACATCATTACTGATAGGGGTGTTCCCAGCTCAAGCGATAGACATTATCCACACCAACTTTGGTGGGCCCTACAATCGTGCATTGGCCTCAACATCAACCGTGAGCCTCATGTGCACCATCAACACGTGGCCCTCGCAGTATGTCAATGCCTGCGTCGTCTTTTTCCAACAGCTCACGTTTTCTTTCCCAGTGCAACACTGCAATTTATTATTCAATCTTTTTTTTTTGTAAAGAAGAAGCCTTTATTTAAGAGGTAGTTCCTACTCTCCACATATCCAGAGCATGTTGGAGAGCATTCGACTAAGAAACATTGGCAGAAAGAAACATAATAACCATTGTGAAGATCTTTCATCTTTGATTTGTAATTTGAATTTGAGGTTAATGCTCTCTCTTCTCAGTGATTATCTCTCCCTCAGTCAAAGCCATATGTGTCACCTCATCTACTTATTTTCTCAAGGAATGTACGTTAGTGCTCTCATCAATGGATATGATACATTATCTCATTGTGCTCCATGTAAGGGACTAGACACTGCCCTGGCTAAGAGAATAAGAGACCGAAGGTAAGACCTTCCCTAATGTGAAGACCCATTCCTTGTAAATCCCACTCTCATGAGGTTAACATGTAAACCTAAATCCGAGGTTAGCTAGAGTATACCAAAACTCTAGGGTTTGGGGGTAAACCAAAAACCCTGCATGATAGTAGCCAGGGATTTCATTCACGTGATCATGATCGTGTGATCACGTTAATAATGCAAGTAATTACTCATTAAAAAAACGTGATCACGTTAATTGTTAACGTGATCTTGATGGTGACCTGCAAAAACCAATAGAGCTGGTAGGCCCACGGGTTTTTTCATTTTCTCGACGGGACCCTCCGGGAAAATGAAAAAGCCTGGTGGGCCTGACTCTATAGACTAAACCTCTTCTTACTTTGGCATTTTAACTAGGCAAATCCCTAGTGAGTGTAACCGAGCACCGGGTATAATCATCTCCTTGTAAATTGACCTAAGGTTACAGAGTCACAGGTCCTTTTTTTGGGCCAAACGTGATTCTTAATTCGGTAACCACTTCTAAAAGTGTTTAAATCCTTCACCAAACATAAAGGTACGAAACCAAAACAATTGAGAATTTGGAGTGTCATGCTCATTGTATGAAACGATTGATCCATTAAAGAGCCGAAGTTGGTTTTAGAAGATGAGCATATTTAAATAACGAGTTGATAGTCAAGGGTCGGATGCCCTATACTAGTGTATTGGGTATATAAAGATCCTTGAAGTCTTGAATTTTTCAACATCATAGATTTGAATTAACATACATTATCGTTGCACAATATGAGAGCTATAATCCTTAATTGGGTGGAATTAGCTTCTATATATTGAATTGGATGTATAAGGGGGCTACAATCCTTGATTGGGTACAGGTAGTCCTCAATTGTGTAATTGTATTGAAGATTTCATTGCGTTGTTTTATTCATTGGTTTATATAGGGAGTGCATTATGTATTATGAAATATTGTCAGTGCATGAGATGGTCAATCATTGACATTATTGCTTTCGTCTGTGTTTTGAAAATAATTATCACCATTTCAATGTAAATGTTGATGATTCTTTGTAGCATGTGAAAATAGTTGTGTCTTATAACTAGTCATTAGATTTATAATTGCATTGACAATTTCATATTATTTTTGTATCCATAATGCCATGTAGAGAGTGCATTGCAATGTGTATGTTTGCTCTGAACATATGTGGTCGATATGTGGAATTGACTAGAGTGCATTGCAAATCTCATATTTTGTAGATTTGATTGATTTCTTCATGATTGTTTTTTTAAATATATATATCAAAAAGAAAAAAACTATTTTTTAAATTGAACATCTAGTTCTCATGTCTTTAGTATTAAATTGAAAGCAATGAAGTAAAATGTCTTCACAAGTGATATGAATAAGGCAAAGAATAAAAAAGCCCCTAGCAAACATGGGTTTTGAATCTCAAATCAAAAGAACTATCTCCCAGATTTGGCATGACAAACAGACTTAGTATGTTATAATAATCAATATCTAACTATCCTAAATGATTTTCTCATGTTAAACTGATCATTTAATATGGGGAAGTGCCAGGGGAGAAAAAGCTAGAATATTGGTTAAGCTAGCAGACCGGCCACAGTAGGGATCCATATGCAAAAGAGCTATCTGCAACAATGGGCTCAAAAGACCCTAAGGTTCAGCCCATTAAGACTTCCAAAATGCTAAGGCTCCAAAATTCAAAGGTTGTGTCCAAAGGTCAAACACTAGGGGAATTGGATGCTTTGAGTGTGTACCAAAAAGTCTTTGTCAAGCCCTACATAGGAGGGGGAGAGCCCAAGAAGTAGGGGATGAGAGAGAAACACCCACACACACTCACAAGCTTCATTTGTACACAAGGGGAAAGAGGGACAAATGTCAGCTCCCTAGGCCAGATGCCCACAAGGTGTACTCAAATCGGCTAGAGTAAATCTAGTTTAATTAATTTAAAAACACTTAATAAAAGAACCAATAAGAATTAATCTCTCTAGAAGACTATTGGATAGTCTCCCGAGGGGTCCAATGAGCATTCAGCAACCCAATGGCATAAAATTAAAGGATAACCTAAACCTTGTCAATGCTTACAATGCTTCCCTAGAGTAATCAAATGTACAAATGCTTAAAATGAACAAAGTTTTTGTCTTATAAGACTCTCTTTTTCTTTATTGTGCACAAAAATGAAGTAGTATGCATGCTTAGATCAAGTTTGTGGAGACGACGTCTCTCGAACACCAAGTAGGGCTTGTCACTCTACTATGGAAGACTGATAGGACTAATGCGCAGACATGCTTGCGGTAGCTTAAGCTCTCAAGCACCAAATGGACTAGTCATCCATTTTGGAACGATGTCGTAGGGTAACATAGGGATCCTCTACCCGCTACAAAAAGGACTAATGAATATGCTTTATCTTCTCTACCCCATAGTCGAGGACGACTATGATTTCAAGAGAGAGGTAATGTCATAATAATCAATATCTAATTCTCCTAAATTATTTTCTCATGTTATACTGATCATTTAATATGGGGAAGTGCCAGGGGAGAAAAATCTAGAATATTGGTTAAGCTAGCAGACCGGAAACAACAGTAGGGATCCAAAGAAGGGAAAATAGGGATCCAAAGGGGGGGGGGGAGGGGGGGCATTTGCAAAAGATCTATGTGCAACAATGGGCTCAAAAGACCCTAAGGTTCAGCCCATTAAGACTTCCAAAATGCTAAGGTTCCAAAATTCAAAGGTTGTGTCCAAAGGTCAAACATTAGGGGAATTGGATGCTTTGCATGTGTCCCAAAAAGTCTTTCTCAAGGCCTACATAGGATGGGGAGAGCCCAAGAAGTAGGGGATGAGAGAGAAACACCCACACACACTCACAAGCTTCATTTGTACACAAGGGGGGAAAGAGGGGCACATGTCAGCTCCCTAGGCCAAATGCCCACAAGGTGTACTCAAATCCTATTGGATGGTTGTTATGGCATTAGCCGCACATGCGGTCCTGCGGTCCTCTGGACACTGCGGATCGGGAGTCAGGAGTCATGCGGTATGCGGTGGCCGTGAGTGGCAGTTCTTCATAGGATATCATGGGACAGGAGTGTGTGCACCGTTCCCGATCTGCGTTGGAGCAGCGGTTGTATATGGAGGGGCATACCTGTCTTTTGATGTAACTTAACCAATCTCTATGATATTCATGGCATCATCTATTGTACTATGTGTCTGGATTAAAGATGAATGAAGCAAGGGTTGTTCAGTGTCTGTGTACTTTGTACTTCCTTCTCTTGTCATTCTGTGCGTTGATGTTCATATAATGTAGCTGCGGGTAATCATTCCCGTAATGCCTACTCCTGTGTGGGCAATAGCCATTACATCTGGCGACCACGATGCATGATGAACGGCCTGCGATGAATATGCATGCGCACTAGGTCGCAAAGTCCGCCTGACCCTGTGGTTCCAATTGTAGGAAGACGTCGGAGGAGAGGCGGTTCAGATGAATTTGTTTTTTCTTTACCGTAGATTGAGGAATCTGTATCTCCATCACCAAGCCCGGTGCGTGGTAGGAGGTTGCGGCGAGCGAGACGTACTCCACACAGTCATTCATGTCCTCCTATGGTACGTTCACCCTCACCCACACAGGTTGCTCCACCACCGTCTCCGGTAAGCAGTCCGGGAGTATCTCCACCACTGTCCCCACCTCCTAGTGCTCGTCAGCTTTTTTCGGGGGGAGGAGGAACAGTTGGGCAAGGAGTGATGGCTCATCCTCAGATTAAGTATAGTCAGTTTCGAGGTCTTTCGAGTGAAGACCAGATGCACATTTATGCCAATTCAATAAAGCTTATGGATTAAATCATCCTGGGGTGGTGATTTCTCTCCATCAACAGTCAGTATTTGAATCTACACTCTCAGGGAAAGCTACGAAATGGTTGTCTGAATATCCTGATGATCATTTCTAGACGTATGCTGACGGATCCATAGCGTTTCTACGAAGGTTTCGAACAGAAAAGACAGTCCCTCAACATTTGGAGAAGCTTCGAACGCTCCGGCAGAGGTCATTGCCAGTGGAGGATTACGCTGCAAAATTTCGGTTGCTTTTGCAGAGGGTACCTCAGGCACAAAGACCGGCAGCGGAAGTACTGAATGACTATTTTTTACGGGGGCTCAACAAGGATCTCAGAACGGCTATGGCAACAGTGGATAAGGTAACTACTCCACTGGATACTGTAATTGCTAGGGCTGTAGTAGCAGGAGAGACTTTAGAGGATACGGAACATCCAAAGAAGTCAAAGAAGAAAGATAGAAAGAAATCTCATCGGAAGTCACAGGACAGTGGCAGATGATAGTTCGGAGTCGGAATCCGCAGGATCTGATTCCTCGGACTCAGGCAACAGCAATTCAGGAAAAGAATCGGAAGAGACACCACGGAAAAAAATCCCAGGTCACGAAAGGTGTATCCTCCGGATCGACGGAATCGGCTGGTGTACCCAATGTCGGGAATCCGGGCCATGCTGCTCAGGAATGTGCAATGAATCAGAAATGGTGTGCGATTTGCATGACCAATACTCATAATACAGTGGAATGTTATTTCAATGGCCGGGTCGTCGAGACGAGGGGACTCTTCTACCTGGCAACAACCACAGATAGGGTAGGGACAAGAGCCTGCTGTGGCGATGGCTCATGCTCATACACCAAATCCGCCTCTGCAAGGTCAAGCAGGAGGACGGGGTCAAGGGAGAGGACGAGGCCGGAAGAGGTGGTCGAGATCCTAGCCCAAGACATGTTTCTGTTTAGGGGATGGTCATTGGCGATCTGAGTGTACTGAAGCTATGGGAATACGATGGAAAAAGTAGGAACGCTGGGTGTTGTGACACAACATAGTGGGACGCTATACAAGATCTATCTTGATTTTATTTAGATACATAATTATATTTTCCTATAGTGTACATATGCATATTTATAAATATAATAATAAGCCTTCTATCTCATCCTATTATTTTTCTCAAGGGTAACATATCCTTACTTTACCTTCAGAAAATACTATGGGAAAAGTGTCAATAGCTCCGCCTCTTTAACTTGGGGCAAAAAGCATTGATTCTTTATTTCTACTATTTCATTATCATCTCACACCCTAGCTAGATCCTATATCTGGGGTAAACTCCAATATATATATATTCTATGTATTTTTTATATTTTTCTTATATTTCTTTTTAAATAGCTACTAGGAGAGAATCAAATCCTAGTGGGACACTAGGTGGCATGATTTCAAAGATACACTTATTTTAAATGCATTATTGCAAGCATGGTTACAAAACTTTGTCAAGGAGAAATGTCATGCTTTCATATGGCATGAGATGTCCTTGGGAATTAAATGAAAGTCAAGGCTAAGGAGACCACATGAAGACTTTTGCTGCCATAAATAGACCTTATTTTGATGAATTTTTTACACAAGGTTCCAATCCAAATTGAAGAATGATTTTAAAATGAAAATCGTAGCTAATGAGCTGAAGTTTCTGCCCATATTTTTATTTTTTTATTTGGAGCTACGGTTGAGGAGATATGATCAAAATACTGGACCCCAGTCTGCCCACATCATGCAGGGACAGCTCATTTCCAACTTTTCCAATTCCTGTTCACACTGGCTCCTCTCTTCTTGTGTAAACCCTTGTGGGTTCCCTTCACCTATAAAAGGGGACCTCTTCTTCCTTGGAAGGAACTCAAGCATTCAAGCCATTGATGAGAGGAATTCTTGAGGGAGTGAGTAGTAATGCCTAATTGTACTTAGCCCCATTAACATAAGCCCAAGCCTACACTTTCTCCTAGAGGAAAACTAGCCATTCTTGTACGTCATCCTTGGAGGATCAACTCTAATCAAAGAAGGTGTTGTACTTGGCGTATCAATCCACGTTGAATTCTCCCCTCTTCTTCTCTCTCCCATCAATAATGGTGCCGAAGGGTTTCAAGTAAGATGTGTTCTACATTGATGTTTTCTTGATTTCTTGTTGTTTTCATTTTCATCTCTAATCCAACATATATATATGTATCTAATCTCATCTCCTTAACCAAACCTATCTCTCTCATTCATTCATCCTCTCTAGGTTCTCTTTGCTACAGGTACATCTCTCCCCGCAGTATCTTTATTGCCTACGGGCAAGAATAGGGCTTGGGAGGGAAACTTCTCATCTCTTCACTTCTCTCATATCTACATTTCTCACATACTATCCTAAATGAATAACCCACATGATGATCATTTCTATCGCTTTCACTCTGTACGATCTATTAGAATTAACATATGGATTAGCCGTAAAATACACTTTCAACAACGTATAGTGTTTCTCTTCGGCCCTGAAAGACTCAATGAAATACTTCTATCACCGGATCCCATCATACTACCTCTCATAGACTATAATTTTTCTTTTGATGTAAGCGTAGTTATCTTGCTATGAACCAAGAGGATTTGTACACACAATTAATCCCAATCACTAGACAAAATATATATATTATGGTAAGCACAAAACTACAATTCCAAAGAACAATTCGTAGCCTATTTGGTCAGCCAAGATTGAATGCCATTAACTCATCCATTAACCCTTTCATATTACCCATGATACGATATGACCATAGCCTTGATGTTTTAATCTTCGTATTGTTTTGACATTCTCTTTTGCGTTCTTTCTTTGTGTGTGTGTGAGTGCAAGAGAGAAAGGGTGAGTCTTCTTTGATTGCACTTCTTTCCAAACCCTAGTCTTCATGGCATCTATGGTTTAACTCCTTCATATAGTTTTTGTTGAGTTCTCTCACAAACTCTCACAGCCATAAGCCCGGTGCTTTCCTGGCAAGACCGCAAATTTCTCGACATATTTTTGGTGAACCCGACGCGAATCTGCTAGGGTGAGAGTTTGTGGGTAGCCATGGGTGATCATGTTAAGCAACAGGGTATGCATTTTGACCCAGCAACAATGCAAATGTTTCAAGCATTTGCAATGTTCATGCAACAACAACATGCTAGTGAAAGAAGGGAGATTTCAGCAACGAAGGCCATACAAGCGGTCGTCAACAAAATGGATCAGTTCAATGGCAAAGATGTAACCAAGTACTTACGCGAGTATGTGAAGGAGATGGAGCTGCATCGCGTGTCGGAAGGTGAGATGATTCAAAGCTTTGAGCTAGTTGTTGCTCCAGAAATTAGAGAGCATGTTAGGGCAATTAAAGATGGGCATGGGAGAAATTGGGAAGAACTCAAAGTAGCTTTAAAGGAGGAATATTTCATGGAGGACTCTGAGAGAGTGACCAAAAGGACATTCTTAGAATGGGTAGTCAAGCCAAAGCAAGGACTATCAATAACAGAGCTACTTAGGGAATTTGAGCGGCGCTATGCACAACTCACTAGGACAGAAAGGGCCACACTAGATGCAGAGAAGACAGATCTTTTCTTACAAGCTGCAGGTTAAGAGTTTCAAGAAAATTTGGAGCTTCTTCTTGAAGATAAAGATACTGAGCAAGGACTAAAGACCGACTAGAATGAGGTTGAAGGTGCTGTCTCACTGCTTGCCAAACAACAAAGAAGAAGGGACAAGATGGTAGTAAACACTACAAGTCCTTCCACCTCAACTTCTGACAAAATGGTAAAGCCTACTTTTATCGCTCCTAAGTTTGATGAGTCCATGCTAGATGAGCTTGTGAAGGGAATGCGTGACTTGAAGGTGAAGTTTGCAAAGCTTGAAGAAAAAGGCCAACCATCAGGGCCACTTCCTAGGCAAAGACAACAGCACAAAGAAGGGTTTGTTAATAGATGTATTTGGTGTGATAGTACAGACCATGTAAGAAGGGATTGTGATGATTTTAGTGATGCTTTGTCAAAAGATGTTGTCTTTTTTAAGGATGGTAAAATCCACTTAAGAGAGACAGGTCTACCCTTGAGAACTAACTTTGGGAAGGGGGGAATGCAAACCTTAGTTGAAGATATGGCAACCAAGCATGCCACCTCTTCAGTTGAGGCAGCTACTTATGGAGTAAAAATTGAACATTTTTGTGATGAAGAGGTGAGTGACCATCATGGTCAAATTTGGCCAAATGTCATGCAATTAGCTACAAAGGGGAAGCTTACAAAAGAGATTCTACATGAAGCAGGTGATTGCATACGTCTAGAAACAGGATGGAATGATCCAGTGGACTCATTGTCAGTGCATGCCTACATTACAAAATGCCAACAAAATGAGGCAATTATAGAAGAGAAGCGCAGAGGTGAGAATGCTGATGAAGGACCATCAAAAAGAGCTTCTAGAAGTGGGGGAAGAAGCGACTCAATGCCTTCTCAAACACCCTCAACACAAGGAGCATCTCCACCTGAAGTACTCATGGAGGAGTCTACAACAGGAAAGAAGAAAGAGCCAATGAAAGGTAAGACAAAAGGCCCAACTTATAAACTACAATCTGATATTGAGGTTGCTATAGATTTAAAGAAAGTCTTGGAGGAAAGAATCTTGAATAGCAAGATTGAGTTTACTCTGGGAGAAGTTCTTGGCATTGCAAAGCGTGAATTCCATGAGGAGATCATTGACATCATCAAGAGAAAGAGGCAAACCCTTGCTGAAGTTTCTCGTCCACAGGTTGAAGGGGAAACTTCAAAGACACAAGGGATGCAACTGCAAAATAAGGAGAATGATGGAGCTGTGGTAGGATGCTACCAATCTAGTGGGAGAGTGAAGCAAGTGCATTTCTCAAATGATGATGAAGAAATTGAAGATATTCCTAGGAGTTACTATTCACGAAGTCATTGTGCAAGGGCTACTACAGAAACTTTGGTCAAGGTAGGTGATCTTGAAGAGCCATTTGTTGTCTTGATTGACCATGGTTCAGAAATAAGCATAATGTCAAAGAGTCTCTACAACAAGTGCAAATGGCCAATGGACACAGATCATGGTTGGATGGTAAAAGTGGCAAACAATTCATCCGGTGAATTGTATGCAGCATGTCCAGGTGTGAAGGTGACAATAGGTGATGTAAACATTGACCAAAACTTCTTTTTACAGGATACATCTTCATATCATCTCATCCTTGGACAACCCTACATTGTGGGAGTTCGAATGGAAACAAAGGTAATGGACGATGGTTCAGCATATGCTAGAATACGTAGCAAAGATGGTAAACGAGCTGTCCAATTTCTCACAATCTGTGTAAACCATGAAAGAAATCATGACAACCTCAGAGAACATCCTCTACCAAAGGTAAGCAAAGAGTTTCATGATCATAGAGAAATGATGGGTTTTGGCCAAGTACCATTGTAAAGCGGGATTGCAGTGGTACAGAAAGAAAAAGGGTCTCGCTTGATCCAAAAATAGGTGAAACTTTCTCGATGAGCTCCTTGGTAACAAGGAATGGATCAGTATGTTTTACAAAACTTGAAGATTTGAAGAGATATGAGAGGCAATATGTGCATAATATACAAATAGGCATAAAAAAGAGTGGGTTGCTAAAGCCTACTGAAAATGTTTTGGGTTTGTGTGAACAAGTTTCTTTTGTAGATACTATGGGTGAGCTTGATGCTATAATGAGGTCTAGTGTGCATCTTGAAAATGAAGTTGTGGAAGTTTGCTCTATGGAAATGTATCAAGTAATAGAAGACTTTAAAGAAAGCCAAACAGTTGGCCCAGAAGTCCATTTTGAAACAAGATACAAGAGTGTGGCAAAGAAGGTGAAACCAGTAGCTTCACCCTTACCACCCAACAACAGGGAAAAGATTGAATAGACTTCTTTACAACCAAGTTTGCGGAATCCTAAAAAGATCGGGCATACCTTCACAAAGGAGTCTTTTCAAGAGTTGCAGATTGGTTGCGAGGAGTTTCTAACACAGGAGGAGACAAAGTGCTTCAAAGAAATGCTTTCAAAGCATGGTAAGGCTTTTGCATTTGAGCCACATGAGATAGGATGTGTTGATCCTTATATTGTAGCTCCTATGGTAATTTTCACAATACCTCATGTGCCTTGGAATCTGCGGCCTATTCCGGTTCCAAAGGCTCATTTGCCAAAGTTAGTAGAGCTACTGAATGAGAAAATCAAAATGGGAATCTTGGAGCCTTCTTGTGCTCCATACTCAAACAGGTGGTTCACAGTTCCAATGAAGAATGGTTCTCTACGCTTCATCCAAGATATGCAACCAGTGAACAAGGTGACAATTAGAAATGTAGGTACAGGTCCAATTGTGGATGAATTTGCAGAGGCGTTTGCAGAGAGAGCAATCTACTCAATGGGGGATCTCTACTCAGGGTATGATCAATTTCAGCTTGCAATCGAAAGCAGAGACTTGACAACCATGAGGACACCTTTGGGTTTGGTAAGGATGTGTACCTTGCCACAGGGAGCAACCAACTCGGTTGCACATATGATGAATGGGATGAATAAAGTCTTACGTGACTTTATTCCTCAAATCACAATGCCTTTCATTGATGATTTGCCTATCAAAGGATGTGAAGAAAGTGACAAAGATGAAGCTTTGGATCTCAAGGGATGTCGCAGATTTGTGGTAAATCACATAAATGATTGTGATAAAATTTTGTCTAGGATGGAAGAAGTGAATCTTACATTGTCAGGGAAAAAGTCTATGTTTGGTGTCAAAGAAGTGCTCATTGTGGGGCACATGTGCGGGCCATATGGTAGGAAACCTTGTCCATCAAAGGTAGATGCCATCCAAAGAATGAAAGAAACATGCACTAGCATCACTGAGGTTAGAAGGTTTCTGGGAGCATGTGTCTTCTATGTTATTTGGATTCCACATTATGCACATGTAGCTGATCCTCTTTATCAACTGCTTAGAAAGAATCAAAAGTTTAAATGGACAGAAGCACATGTAAAATCCATGAAAAAGCTAAAGGAGTTACTCTAGTCAGCAACGACTTTGAGAAAGGTGGACTATGAGTGTCAAAGGCCAGTGATTGTGACAGTAGATACCAGTCCTACAGGGATTGGATGGGCAATAGGGCAAGATGACAAAGAAGGACACAGGTATGTGGTAAGATTTGGAGCAAAGGTACTAAGTGCTCGCCAAAGAAACTATCCACAGATAAAGAGAGAGTTATGGGGTATGGTTACAGCCTTGAAAAGTGGAAAAGAGTACCTAATTGGTGCATGTGTGGTTGTAGAAACAGATTGTCTACCACTTCTTGGGATGATTACAAGCTGCTCAACACCAGACATTGCTATGTTGCGGTGGATTGCCTACATTAAGTCCTTAAATCCCGAGTTTAAGCACATTGCAGGTAAAGACAATACAGTGGCAGATATGCTATCAAGGTCAAGGTATGAAGATGAGTCACAAATGATTGATGAGGGAGATGATGTAGGCACAAAATTCTATTCTATCTCTCATGTCAAAGGTAACAATGTCTGCATGACTAATTCACTTGAATTGTTCTTGAAAGATCTTTATGAAGGTGATTGGCTTTCTATTGGAAGGTACTTGAGTACTCTAACAAAACAGGATGATTGGTCTAAACAAGAATTCAAGAGGATACGCAGGAAAGCATATGGGTACTTTTTAAGGGATGGTTACTTGTGGAAGCATCCTAAGCAAAAGGGTGCTACACCACAACGGGTTATATGTAAAAAAGAGACTCAAGTAAAGCTCATGCAAGAGTTTCATGAGAGTCTATGGGCTGGACACAAGGGTGTGTGGGCAACCTTCTCCAAGTTGAAAGAAAAATACTGGTGGAAGGGTATGTATAAAGATGTATCTCAGTTTGTAGAGTCATGTGTAACTTGTCAAATGTATTCAAATGTTCGACATCGTGATGGATTGCACCCTACATATCCACTAGCCATGCACTATAAATGGGTTGTGGATCTAGTCACGATGCGTTTAGGACTCTGGCAGATGAGATACTTGGTTCTTGCACGAGAAGACCTAACTAACCAGGTTGAAGGAAGAGCATTAAGAGCTAAGACCACAGAAGCTGTGTGCAAATTCCTTCTTGATGAGGTGATTTGCCGTTATGGTTGTGTGGGAAAAATCACTGCAGATCGAGGTGAACTGGATGCCGAAGAAGTAAGGGAGTTCTTTTGTAGATTAGGGATCAAGATTTCTCTTACTACAGCTTACAACCCTGAAGGCAATGGAAAGAGTGAAAGAGGGCATCCTCCTATCATCAAAGCTTTGGCCAAGGCTTGCGAAGGAAGAGTTGGTGAGTGGCCAAAACTGTTACCATATGCTTTATGGGCTGATCGTACAACACATAGCTCAGTAACTGGCTACATGCCTGCGGAGCTAATGTATGGTCAAAAGCCAGTGATGCCGATTGAAGATACAATTCCTACATGGAATGTACTACCTTTGCAAGAGGGGCTTAGTAGGGAAGATCTCCTTGCACTGCGTATAAGGCAGCTAGAGAGAAGACCTGGAGACATTGAAGCTGCAAAAGAACGACTCAAAAATGCAAGGTTGAAAAACAAGGACTATTTTGATAAGCGACATCGACTCAGGAGCAAAGCAATTGACAAAGGTGACTGGGTTTTAGTGTATGATAGTAGCCTTGATAACCAACACACAGTCATGCGTAAGTTTTCAAAAAGATGTTTTGGACCATATGTTGTAAAACATGTGCATGAAAATGCTACTTACAGCTTGTCTGAACTAGATGGCACACAAGTAAAGATTCCCATTGCAGGAAAAAGGATCAAAATGTTTAAGAGAAGAGGAGACAATGATCCAGAAAATGTTGATAAGGAAGAAGAGCAAAACACAGGTGAAGATCAAAGTGAAAATGAAGCTCTGGAATCATCCAGTGAAGAAGAAGACAAGGAAGATGTACAAGAGGTCTAATCTTACAAAGAGACAATGTGGCACATACCGGAGGATGTGCAGGTTTAGAGGGGGTGGATGTCGTGATGTGACACGTACATAGTGGGAACGCATGCTACAAGATCTATCTTGTATTTTTTTAGATACATAATTATATTTCCTATAGTGTACATATGCATATTTAAAAGTATAATAATAAGCCTTCTATCTCATCCTATTATTTTTTTCAAGGGTAACATATCCTTACTTTACCATCAGAAAATACTATGGGAAAAGTGTCAATAGCTCCGCCTCTTTAACTTGGGGCAAAAAGCATTGATTCTTTATTTCTACTATTTCATTATCATCTCACACCCTAGCTAGATCCTATATCTAGGGTAAACTCCAATATATATATATTCTATGTATTTTTTATACTTTTCTTATATTTCTTTTTAAATAGCTACTAGGAGAGAATCAAATCCTAGTGGGACACTAGGTGGCATGATTTCAAAGATACACTTATTTTAAATGCATTATTGCAAGCATGGTTACAAAACTTTGTCAAGAAGAAATGTCATGCTTTCATATGGCATGAGGTGTCCTTGGGAATTAAATGAAAGTCAAGGCTAAGGAGACCACATGAAGACTTTTGCTACCATAAATGGACCCTATTTTGATGAATTTTTTACACAAGGTTCCAATCCGAATTGGAGAATGATTTTAAAATGAAAATCGTAGCTAATGAGCTGAAGTTTCTGCCCATATTTTTATTTTTTTATTTGGAGCTACGGTTGAGGAGATATGATCAAAATACTGGACCCCAGTCTGCCCACATCATGCAGGGACAGCTCATTTCCAACTTTTCCAATTCGTGTTCACACTGGCTCCTCTCTTCTTGTGTAAACCCTTGTGGGTTCCCTTCACCTATAAAAGGGGACCTCTTCTTCCTTGGAAGGAACTCAAGCATTCAAGCCATTGATGAGAGGAATTCTTGAGGGAGTGAGTAGTAATGCCTAATTGTACTTAGCCCCATTAACATAAGCCCAAGCCTACACTTTCTCCTAGAGGAAAACTAGCCATTCTTGTACGTCATCCTTGGAGGATCAACTCTAATCAAAGAAGGTGTTGTACTTGGCGTATCAATCAATGTTGAATTCTCCCCTCTTCTTCTCTCTCCCATCAATAATGGTGCCGAAGGGTTCAAGTAAGATGTGTTCTACATTGATGTTTTCTTGATTTCTTGTTGTTTTCATTTTCATCTCTAATCCAACATATATATATGTATCTAATCTCATCTCCTTAACCAAACCTATCTCTCTCATTCATTCATCCTCTCTAGGTTCTCTTTGCTACAGGTACATCTCTCCCCGCAGTATCTTTATTGCCTACGGGCAAGAATAGGGCTTGGGAGGGAAACTTCTCATCTCTTCACTTCTCTCATATCTACATTTCTCACATACTATCCTAAATGAATAACCCACATGATGATCATTTCTATCGCTTTCACTCTATACGATCTATTAGAATTAACGTATGGATTAGCCGTAAAATACACTTTCAACAACGTATAGTGTTTCTCTTTGGCCCTGAAAGGCTCAATGAAATACTTCTATCACCGGATCCCATCATACTACCTCTCATAGACTATAATTTTTCTTTTGATGTAAGCGTAGTTATCTTGCTATGAACCAAGAGGATTTGTACACACAATTAATCCCAATCACTAGACAAAATATATATATTATGGTAAGCACAAAACTACAATTCCAAAGAACAATTCGTAGCCTATTTGGTCAGCCAAGATTGAATGCCATTAACTCATCCATTAACCCTTTCATATTACCCATGATACGATATGACCATAGCCTTGATGTTTTAATCTTCGTATTGTTTTGACATTCTCTTTTGCGTTCTTTCTTTGTGTGTGTGTGAGTGCAAGAGAGAAAGGGTGAGTCTTCTTTGATTGCACTTCTTTCCAAACCCTAGTCTTCATGGCATCTATGGTTTAACTCCTTCATATAGTTTTTGTTGAGTTCTCTCACAAACTCTCACAGCCATAAGCCCGGTGCTTTCCTGGCAAGACCGCAAATTTCTCGACAACGCGCTACAGGGAAACAGCCTAGTGTGGCTATCGTTCAGATTGAAGGATTGGAGGAGTCTGACCCAGGAGTCTGACCCAACGGTTTCATTAATCACGCGATCGGGTAAAAATGTGGTTCCAACTCCCGATGTGAAAATTCCGAATTGGACGGCTCAAGAAGAGGTATGGAAAAAGATTGTGTCCTGGTTGCCACAATCCGCACCACCAGTAAAGATAGCAGGACCATCGACTATGCCAACCAGTGTAGGCTTGGAAATAAGGGAAGGGAAAGCTGGAATTAAGGCTGATATTAAAGAACAGGAGGAGTGGAATTGAGTTTGGAAAGAGGTTCTCACGTCACCAATTCAAGTACCTCTGGGTTCATTGTTGAAATTGGTCCCGAATTTCCATAATGCATTGCTGCGACAAACGGCCACTGAGCTGAGGGAAGTCTCCATTGGGAAGGTTGAAAGCGAGGATGATGATTCAGCCCCGTTGCCGACGAATAGGATCATGGATACCCGTATTCCGGAACTTTCAGTTCGATACCATGGCACATACATTGACAAGGTACTCTTGGATGGAGGAGCGGGGGTAAACATTATCACCCAAGTAGCGTGTGAGCGTTTTGGTCTCAGTGATTGGGAGCCTGCACCCTTTGTAGTCCGCATGGCAGATCAGCGAAGAGTGCAACCAGTGGGTTTACTTCGGGGTATTGTTTTGGATGTAGCGGGCTTGTCCTTTGCTGTTTCCTTAGTAGTTTTGAATATTGAAGCTCATAATCAGGATTATCACATTATCTTGGGGAGACCCTGGTTATGACAAGCGAGGGTAAAACATAATTGGGAAGCAAATATGCTTACAGTAAAGAAGGGTAAAAGAAAAGTGTGTGTGATGCTGGGAACATGCCGACAACCAGTTCAGGCAACATGGCCGGTGATAGCAGAAACAGTTAATATGGTGGAAGGATTAGAAGAGGATGAAGAGGAACAATTTCTCAAAGCGAATCCGGATTTGGTTTCTCTATACCTTGCGGATATTTCTCTGATTCTGAAAGGGCATTCGGTGGGGGTTTCAGGAACTCCAGGAGGAATAGGGGAGCCCCAACAATAGGTGCTTCCAAGTCCTGAGTCACTGGAGGACGTGATTCAGCAAGAACAAGCGTTTGAGGCGCAAATGGAAAAAATTACAAGGGTTAAGGAAGATGAATTAGAGAAGGTTTTTCTTGGGGAGCAAGCGAAGTCGCAGTCCATATACATTAATAAGTAGTTGGAAGCAAGTTTTAGAGATGATTTGATCCAATTATTAACAGAGTTTAAGGATGTTTTCGCATGGGAATATGCGGACATGCAGGGATTGGATCCTAAGTTTTATCAGCATACGATCAATCTGAAATCGGATGCGGTGCCCGTGAAGCAGTATTCGTACAGGATGAATCCAAATGTGGCAAAGCAATTTAAATTGGAAATTGATCGCCTGTTGGAAGTGGGTTTTATTACCCCTATTGATAATCCGGAATGGATTTCTCCAATTGTGGTAGTACCAAAGAAAAATAAGCAAATCCGAATTTGTGTGGATTACCAAAAATTGAATGCCGCTATTGTTCCAGATCCTTTTCCTCTCCGGTTTTTGGATTCCATTTTGGATGATGTAGCAGGACATGAGATGTATACTTTTCTGGATGGCTTTAGTGGATATAATCAAATCAGAATGGCATTACAGGATCAACCAAAAACAGCTTTTATTACCGCATGGAGAGTATTTGCCTCCACAATAATGTGGTTTGGATTGCGGAATGCACCTTCCACTTTTCAACGGGATATGTTTCAAATCTTTGGGCCTTACTTGACGGATTTTATGCGGATTTTTCTAGATGATCTTAGTGTTTTTAGAGCACAATTGGAGCATTTGCAACAATTACGGTTATGCTTTACGAAATACAGAGATGTAAAATTCAGTTTGAATCCTTTAAAGTGTGCATTTGCTGTTCGCAGTGGTAGGCTCCTGGGGCATATCATCTCTGAAGATGGCATTTCTGTGGATCCGGATAAAATTGCCGCAATTATGGAAGCGCCTGCACCGCGGAATCAGAAACAGTGCCAAATTTTCCTGGGTCAAGCCCGATGGCATGGGAGGCATTTGCGGTTTGTCACGCATTTGGCAATCCCGATTACTCATGCAGCTCATGCTATAGATTTCGAATGGACACAGGAATGTGATTTGGCTTTTCGAAGATTAAAACTGCAGCTCTCCAAAGCTCCGATTATGCTAGCACCGAATTGGGGGCAGGATTTTCATGTGTTCGTGGATGCTTCGGATCGCGCTATTGGCAGTGTGTTGATGCAGAAACAAAGTCAAGGATGGTTCCAACCAGTTTATTATGCCAGTAGACGATTATCATCTGCAGAAAGAAATTATTCAGTAACGGAAAGGGAATGTTTAGGGATGATTTATTCAGTGAAGAAATTCCGGCACTATCTATTGGGCGGACGGTTTTTCTTCCATGTGGACCATTCGGCTCTATTATACCTGGTAAGGCAACAGAATTTGATGGGAAGATTGGCCTGATGGGTGCTTCTGTTGCAGGAATTTGACTTTGAGGTCATACACAGGACAGGGGCTCAGCATGCGATGGCTGACTACCTATCCCGGCTAGACTCTGGAGAGCCGTCGACAGGGGTCGCTGATGAATTTCCGGATGCATCTCTATTTCTAATAGGAGTCGCTGCAAAAGTTATTATCGTCCCGAGTCACATAAGGGTCATTCCGAGCATTCCATGGACATGGTATGAGGAGATGTTTCATTTTCTCGACAGCGGCGACATGCCTTCCTTCTTGACCAGCCATCAGAGGAAACGTATGGCTATTAGAAGCAGGAATTTTGAGATCATTATAGGGAAGCTCTATTGCCGCACAGTGACAGAGGTGTTACTCCGATGTGTGCTACCACAGGAGCAGGAAGCAGTCCTAGAGGAAGTACATACGGGTATTGCCGGAGTTCACTTTGCAGCACTAATTACAGCTAGAAAGGTTCTCCAATCAGGATTATGGTGGCCCACATTGTTTCAAGATGCGAGAAACTATGTGCAACAGTGTGATGTGTGTAGGCGTTTGGGCAACCTACCAAACGGTCGAGAATGCCTTTTCAGCCAGTCTTGCCCTTGGAGCCTTTTCAAAAGTGGGGTTTGGATTTTGTTGGTCCTTTTAAACCAGTGGCAGCTCACACAGGGAATAAGTATATCTTGACAGCCACGGATTACGCTACCAAATGGGTGGAGGCATGGCCTTTGAGGGATAACACTGTAATTTCTGTGGCAGGATGCTTATATAAGGATATCTTTTCTAGATATGGCTGCCCTATTGAACTGGTTAGTGACCGGGGAAGTCATTTTTTGAATAAGGTGATGGAGAGAATGCTGCGGTTTTACTTTGTATTGCACAGGAAATCTTCTCCATATTATCCTCAGGCGAATGGGCAAGCGGAATCAACCAATAAACAATTGATTCGAATTTTGACAAAGTTAGTGAATATGAATAGAACGGATTGGGATGTGAAACTTCCTTCTGCATTATGGGCCTATCGGACAGCTTACAAAGTGGCAACAGGATTGACTCCTTTTAAGTTGCATTGCATGGAGGCAATTACTCCGGTGGAGCATGTGATTCCGAGTTTGCGGATGTTGATTGCGGATCGGCTTCTTCCGGAGGATTCCGTGATTTATCGATTGGATGTTTTGCAGGAACTGAACGAAGAGCGGCTGCAAAGCTTTGCGGTGCTGCAGGATCTACAGTCTAGGCGAAAAAAATGGCTGGATCGCCCGAAAGCACAGCAATTTGTTCGAGGACAGCTGGTCCTTGTCTTCAATTCCCGTCTCGGGAAGATGCCGGGGAAGCTTCAATTAAGGTGGTCAAGACCATTTTGGATTTTTCAAGCATGCGGGCCTATTTCTTTTTATTTGGCGGATTTGCGGGGGGAGGTTATTTCTGTGCCGGTCAATGGTTTCAGACTGCGCCATTATGTTTCACCTACCACGATTCAGTGCCCCTTTGCTGCGGTACAAGAGTCGAAAGCCGCCTTAATCATGATTGGGGATTCTTTTGCATGCAATCTTGGGAAGCGGGAAAATATCTATGATGGTTGCGACACCGTGGATCGCCCTATTTTGGGAACTCATTGTGGAAGGGTTACTATTGCATGCAGACGTTTTTTATTGTGGTTCTCTAGTTTCGTGTGTCGCGCGCTCTTAGTGTTTTATTCTCTGCTCCTGCATCTCATCGCCACCATGATAGCTTCTCTTCTGCAATGTGTCCCTTTCACTCCCGTGCAGCAGCTCGCGCTTCGACGAGTGGACGCATGGCTGCAAGACTTGCGGCTACGTGTGTTCGCCAACCTGGACTGGCAAGGAATCCCAGTGCACCCGCAGGCAGCACGTTTGATCGAGCAACTCGCGACTGGTGATATGGTGGTCCTCAACAATCAACAGATACAGTTGACAGTAGAAATAATCTCAAGATGTTGCTGTTTACCCAACGATGGCGTTGTGCGAGCCTCCCATGTGATCCTTGCTGCAGATGTCGAGCAGGAATTTGGCTTGAAGGTCAAAGGGGAGTATAAATTTTCAGGGTTGTCAGATGTGGCAACCAGGGATGCATATCGGTGGTTCCTTGAGGCGATTTGGCTACAGGCCAAAACGTATACTATTTCGAACCGAGCTAGAAATGTGTTGCATTCGGCCAACTTTGGGCCAGTAGCTTGGGCAACAATGGTCAGAGAGCGACTGTTGGCGGAGTGCCAACGAGTGATGGCACAGTTGGGGAGGGGTACCCCAACCAATACAAAGGTGGGCCAACTGCTCACATTGATCTTTCCTTTGAGAGAAGTGTTTCCTCTCGCCCTGCGTCCTCTTTGCCACTTTGAAGATGATCGCTTGGTCGTCCAAGGCACTAATCCTCCTCTGCCGCAAACACAAATCTTGGCAGTGCCGGCGGAGAGGGAAACATAGCAGCAACAGGTGGGTACTGTGGAATTGCTTGGTTCATTGACGACGGTGATATCCTCTGGAGCCCAGGAGATGGCCACTGCAGGTGTAGGATCAGCAAGCCGCAAGCGCGGCCGTGAGGAGCAGCAATTTGCAACACCACCTCCAGCAACTACATCTCCTGTTGCGGAAGATTCTGCGGTGGCTCGCTGGCACCGCCGAATGCAGGAAAGAGTTAGCAGTACGACTCCCTTGAGGATGAGCTCTGCGGTTGCGGACGTCCCCGCTCAATCGGAAACGTCAGGTATTACGAATGCGGCTGCCTCGACGGGAGGTATTCTCCCCACAGTGCTACCCTGGGAGGCTACGGCAGCAGCGACCCCTGCTGACCAATTACAGGCATGTGGCACATTTTTGAGCAGACTTGCAAAGTCTAGTCGTGCGGCCTGGCCAGCCCTAGCCACAGAGGGACAAGTCAATGAGCTGGAAGCGCAGGTAGCAACTTCGCAGACTCGGATTGACGAGTTAAACACTCAGAATGAATAGCTGACTGCCACTATTCGCCAGCAAGGGGCAGAAATACAAAGATTAAGAGGGGCTAATGCTGAGTTTGTAAGGTCTATTCAACAAGAACTTCTTCAGTTGAGAACATAGCATAGCCTAGCTTCTTACTTAACCTCGCACCCTGGCGATGTAATGATCAACATGACTGATTTGGATGCATTGGCAGTGGAGATGCAAGAGGATCTCCGAACTTTTTTAGATAATCAATTACAAAGCTGGAGCACACGCTTGGCTACTGAGGTGGGAGCACAGCCACCCCCTCAGCAGGTTGTGGTGCGCCAACCTGAGTCATCCAACACTGACAAAGGTAAGAGTGTTGTTCCAGAGGGTTTTGATGTTGCTGATTGGGCACAAGCTACAGAGGATTGTGTTGAAGCCCAGGCTCATGTCTCTCGTTTGCAGAAAATGATTCGTCGATTTCATAAGGAGAGGCGCAGGGTCTGTTTTTGGGTGGAGACCTTAGCTCATTCCTTTTCTCTCAGTCTCCCACCTTGCCCTCCATTTTGGGCTGCTCTTAATCGCTACCTTACTCGTTATTATCCCTTGCATACACCTCTTGCTCCTCTGCCACAGCTGCCTCAATCTATCTCCTTGCCAACGCAGTTTATTCCTCGGGCTGCCTGGCCGGAACAAATTGAGATAGATCCACGTCTTTTGGATGATGTCTATCGAGCCCATACTGCAAATTTTCGGGGCTTTGGCTATATTGATGTTTCCTCTTCACCAAAGCAGGGTGCAGAGCAACCATCGGAACCTTCCAACCGGAGGGGCTGATTGTGGGTTCTTGCAATCCACCGTGCATGCCAGGTGTTACGGCATTAGCCACACATGCGGTCTAATAAAATGCTCACTATGTTCATGCTATTTTCCGCTACACACAAGTTACTAGACCATTAAATGTTACATAGTATTAGAGTATAACTTGGCCTAAACAAGTTGAAGGTTTAGCCAGACAATTTCTATAGAATCCTTACAAAGTTTTCATTGGTTCATAAGCTCTGAAAGCCAATCATTCAATTTTACAGATTGTACAAATTGGCAGATTTAATGAAGTGAATGATAAATGGATGAATTTGCAGCTTTATCTATCCATGATTATAAGAGTCAAGTTGAATGAGATTGGTTTCTTTCTGAATTTAGATCTGGCAATAGCCCTATAATGACAACAACAAATGTTGCAGCTCGGGGTTTGGATGTGAAGGACATAAAGCACAAGAAAGAAAAAGGACAACAAAGACCGCACCAACATTGACAATGAGGTCATGTTAGGGACAAAATGAATTTGGAGGGGGGGAGTGTTGACCCATGGGTCAACAACACAACATAACTCAATTTCCATACCAAAGTCTTATTTTTTTATAATTATGAAATGATGCAGATTATGGTTAAAAACATCATTTATAATGAGTAGTTATTCTAGTTGTAGAAGCCGGGGTGCTATGGCACTTCCAGATTGTAAATACAAATCCATTTTACCCCTTGAACTTTATTTTGATATAACCTATGGTAGCCTTAGTATATAAGGTACCTAGGTCATTTTGTAAAGAGAACTTAATCATAATTAAAGTTTTAAGTTTTCGTTGACCATGTGTGAGAGAGAAAGAGAGAGAGTATGGGATTCATCTTGACGCTACTTCCTACTCGCTCATCGCATTGGAGATTCAACTGCACCATCACGATTGGCTTGGAGAGAGGTACACAACAACCCAAGCATTCCTCGTGAACCAGAGCACGTGTGCTAACTCATCTATGAGCTATTCGTGATTGTAAGTGTATCAAACGATGTCTATTTTCTGCGTGCAAGTAGTCATTATAATTGTGGCAACACTAGGTAGCTCCCGCAACAAAGGTAGTCATTGACCTCTCTCTCTCTCTCTCTCTCTCTCTCTCTCTCTCTCTCTCTCTCTCTCTCTCTCTCTCTCTCTCTCTCTCTCTCTCTCTCTCTCTCTCTCTCTCTCTCTCTCTCTCTCTCTCTCTCTCTCTCTCTCTCTCTTTGTGTGTGTGTGTGTGTGTGTGTGTGTAGCTCAACCAAAAACACACAGCGGGCCCGATTAGGGCCCTCTATATATTAAGTTGCAGCCCACCGAGCTTTAGGGTTTTCTCGGCGGGCTCGTAGGGAAAACGCAAAAGCCCAGTGGGCTTTTTGTGGGTTTTGAGGTCGCTCTGAACCGGCTTGTTTGTGATCATGTTAACTGTGATTATGTAAATATGTCAACAAGACCTTGTGGTCACACAATATTTTTGGTAATTACGTAAATATTAAATCCTTGGTAGTAGCACCAGGTTGTGAGAAGACCTAAAACTCGCGGTTTATGAGTATACCAAAAACTCGTGGTTAAGAGTAAACCTAAAACTCTGTGTATCATGAGAGTGGTGAGTCAAGCTCTAGGGGGGCGTTGAGACAAATATTATGCCTAGTTTGGCTCAAGGGGCGATTATTGGGGTCAGCCCAAATTGCGCGGACACACCCTTTTGTGAACATTATGTAATTTCCTATAAACGTTGAGAAAACCTAAATGATAACTCTCTTTCATTTGTACAGTTTGTGTGCATCTTATCTTCCTTCATCTCTCTCTCTCTCTCTCTCTCTCTCTCTCTCTCTCTCTCTCTCTCTCTCTCTCTCTCTCTCTCTCTCTCTCTCTCTCTCTCTCTCTCTCTCTCTCTCTCTCTCTCTCTCTCTCTCTCTCTCTCTCTCTCTGCCCTAGCCCTCGCCCTGTGCTACCCATGTCCCCCCTTGGGCGAAGGCAGCCCTTGGGAGGGCGTTAGGAACTCAACCCTGCCCCTTGCCTCAGCTCGACAGCGTGCGGGCGCATCAGGCCTACAGCGTACAACACAAACACCCCCGACCTCGTTCAGCTTACAACACACACACCCCCGACCTCAGGTCGACAACCTGCGGGCACCTCAGTTCGACAGCCTGACCTCGCGTCGTTCAGCACCCACAGGCCGCACAACTTCAACCCTACAGGAGCGATTGCATGCTAACAACAGTCTGTGGTCGGCTATCGAATCCACTGCAGAGCTCCGATTCCTACGCGACTGTGGAGCGACTGTGGTCGGCCACCACATCTACTGAGTACCGAATCTGGAGCGACTGTGGTCGGCTACCACATCTGCTGCCCATCCCGGCTACCGAATCTATTGCAGAGTTCCGGTTCTTACGTGCCACTTGCTACTTAAGGGACTTTGGTAACCCGAAGGTTAACCTTGCATTTTTGGTGAGGTGAAACCCTAGGGACTGTTCACAAGGTCCCCGGTGGCCAACGTTAACAGTGTGTACAAGCTTGCATCCGCCGGACCATGTCTTCTCCTAGTACCCCAGCCCACAACCGCAAGAGCTTTCTTGCGATGGCAACTGGCCGAAGAAAAGACCCCTTTGCTCACCAAGATACACGGATCACAATCCTAGACGCACAAATCCAAGAGTTAATCAAGGAGAACGAATCGCTTAAGCAACGCCTACAGTTGCTTGAGGAAACAAAGGATGCTGAGAGTCAAGATCTACTTGCAAAAGCCCAGAAGATTGAAGCCTCCCTCACCGAAACTGTTGTGGCATCACAAAAACAAATGCATGAGGTAGCACACAAGCAGCTTGACACTCAAATACAAAAAGCACTACAAGAAAACCGACTGCAAGAGTCTCTTGGATTGAAGGTAAGGATTGGAGGGCTCAACTCCCCATGGTGCATCGAGGAAGACACACTCGAAGAAGCCATCACCAAGCTCAATGATATTCTCCAACCAATTCACATTGAGCCTGATTCTATCTCTTGGATCAACGATACGAACAAACCAGTGCCACCTAAGCAATGTATTCTTACATTCAAGGACAAGGAAATGCGAATGAAGCTACTACAACAATCGCGCCTCCTTAAGGGAAGAACACTTTGGATTGCCGAGGAATTGACCCCAAATCAACTCAAGCTCAAGGAAAGTGAGCTCAAGAAGATGCACGAAGCTCGTAAACAAGGTAAATGGGCTGTCTATCGAGGCGGTAAAGCCATCATCCAAGAATTTCGAACTCCTAAACCGACACCTCCATCTCCCGACCCCCCTTAGGATCTACAATGTCCTTTTTGTCTCTTTTTCCTTCCAATGGACCCTCAGTCCTTAATTGATATGTACCCCTCTGAAAACCCCGTTTTGTAATGATCCCTTTTTTTTTTTCCAGGTCCCATGGGTCATATGTGACCTCCGAGGACGATAATGAATCTATCTATCTATCTATCTATCTATCTCTCTCTCTCTCTCTCTCTCTCTCTCTCTCTCTCTCTCTCTCTCTCTCTCTCTCTCTCTCTCTCTCTCTCTCTCTCTCTCTCTCTCTCTCTCTCTCTCTCTCTCTCCGTGCCATGTCTGTGAGAGAAGCGGTCGACTTCCACTACGCGAGCTCTACATGAAGGTCCTGAAAATTGCAACAGAACATACCAAAAAGGTCGCCCTAAGGTCAAGGAACACTCTCCTATGGTCAGAATGTCAAAAAACAGTCATTAACACACTCAAAACAACATATTTAACTAATGAGTAGTCATAAATTAGAAGAAAATCAACAATGAATATACTTGAATGAAAGAACAATAGACAAGGAACACATTGCAAGTTTTGGAATCAAAATGTGATCACCAAAAACCGACAAAACTTCTATTGGCCATATCTTCCTCATTCTAGCTCCAATTGACAATCCAAAACGATAGACATGCTCCATAACATACTCTACACATCTATTTGCTGAAACCATCTCCGACCATCTTTCATCACCTGCCTTGTTTGTCAAAAATCTGCCATCCCATCTAGCACATTTTAGAGTCAGGACTCTAGGCCTAGAAAACCTCATTAGACATACACAACTACTATCACCTACCTGCCCTCAATCTTCACACTTGCTTCAACCCTTTGCCATGCACCTACTAGCTTGTCCATACCTGCTCGTGCCGTCTTCTACGATCGACCAACTTTGGTTGCACCATCATTGCCCAACCCCCTTGTTGAACATTTATGTTCAACCACAAAACACCTTTATTCTTCTACAAGTTGCAAACACTGGCAAACACTATGAGAAAACAAAAAAACCGTATATACAGTTCTATTCCAGCCTACTTGCCCCACCCCCTGCATCACAGCATGTTTCCACGTGGATCAAAAACGTGGCATTGATTTCGTCCATTTGAGTGTAAAAATTTCCCACATTGTTGCACCCCAGCATATATCCCATCATGCTTATAGGCCGCCCATGGCCTACCTTAAGCACTCCGAGAATCCTCTTGTATCCAAGCACTCCAAGAATCCTCTTGTATCCAAGCACCTTCAAGCATATCATCAATCTCACGGCACACACATACCTGACCCACCCTCCCATCCATATAAGGTGGGGCTCTCCTCAAAAGAGAACTGCAGTTGACAAAAACACTTCTCCACTTCAGCCTCTGTTTGCTCACCCGTAGTAGTAGACCTTTGCTCACCCAGCAGAATATCCACTTGTAGAGGGGCTAACCCTAGCATCACCTGTATCCAGGTCAAAGCTCTATCAAAAATCAGATGCATACCTTCATCCATAGCAACCATGGGATCATCAAATCCCCAATCAAACTCGCTTTCTGCGAGAAAATGCCCAACCCCTTTGGCTTTCACTTCATCACCATCCTTTTGTTGTCGTCTCTGTAGACCATCTTGGCTATTCATAGACGCAGCTTTATCCTTTTTCGCATAGCAACGAACCAATTTCACTGCAATAGAACTTTCCACCACTACCTTCATGAACATCTTCATCAACATGGTGACGCATAGCACCCTCAACTGCATATCTTCCTCCACATGCTTAGACACTTCAACCTACTCTTCTTTCACATTGGCTACCACCACATTATCATATAAACAACAAGGCAGCTTTACCCTTACCATCATAGATTCATCAGACTTTGTCTCCTCACCATAGGATGTGGACTCATCCGCTCTATCCTCCTCGCTTGTCTCCCAAAAACTCAAGCTTGTATCTTCATCATCATCAACACAGCATATCGACTCTGTATCTGCATCCTCATCCTCATGTTGCTCCACAAAAGCTTGACCATCCCCTTGGCTTTGCACACCTTCTTCATATACTTCTAGTCTCTTGGTATCTGCAACATGGCTACATTCTGCTAGCTCTTCATGCATTGGCTTGGAAAAAACAGGCTTTACCTCTTCTAGCTAGTCTTGGAACTCGACATCAACTGGCTCTTTTGCACACATGTTCTCTTTGACAAGAGGCTTAGCCTCGTTGACAAGCTCATCCACCATTGGGACATGCACATCATAAATTGGAAACCTCCAAGGAGTATAATTGACCACTGGTCTTACCTCAACAACTTCAACACTTCAAACAACGGGCACCACCTTCGGTTGAACTTATGGACACTCTGTCACCGCAATAGGTACATAATGAGCAGGCTTCAACAAGACCAACTCCATCTTTCTCTTCACCTTTGTGCTCTTCACTTTGGCCAAATACACCATGTCTTCATAGCTGTCCGCACCAAGTTTGTTCTTTACCTTGATCTTTGGATGCAAGCACTCTAGCAACTTTGACAGCTTCAAGTATTGATTGCCTTTAACACATGTGGCAATCTCCAATTGCTTCCAACATGCTTCAAACTGCTCAAGAAAAACCAAAAACTCCATACTTACATCCTAGCGTATCGCCTTCAGGTTTGCACCATCCTCCGCCAGAGAAACCACCCTACAAAATCGCTTCAAGAAACACACTCTGCAGCTCTTGCCATGAATTTCGATCACCACTCTTCAAACCATCGAGCCATAACTTTGCACATCCGCGTATCAACAGTGACACAACAACGGAACCATCTGCAGCTTTTCTTCATCACTCTACATCCGCAATGATAGCATCGATAACTCAAAATCCACTACCCAGTCCTCTAGGTCTTCAACACCTATAAACATGGGACCAAAACTTGGCTCCACCATCTTTGCCAACTTCAAACTCGACCACAAACATCTCTCGACCATCCGCCAACCGCTTATCAACGTCAAACATCATCATCAATCTTCAAGCCGGAGCTTCATTTCGCTCCTCCAGGGGGGGCACTAGAAGATGGCAGGACACACCCGACACACAAAAAAATGCCTCTTTATAGCCCAAGATATACACAACACCCCAATCCACTAGAGTTCACCTTCAAACTTGAAAAAATCCATAGGCAAACCACCATTTGGACACTACCATACACACATACTGATTGCAACACCACAAACACACCCAATCATTCCGTACATCCCGATTCACTGCCTTCACCACACACACAACCTATCTCAATATCTCTTTGCACAACCAACCTTAGGGGGGCCACACTTGTCGATGCACGCCTGGAAACTCACACACATAAGCAGAGAAGAGAACGGGGAAGGGAAAATTGACACAAATACACGGCAATGATGGCTTCTCTTCACAAATAAACCATATACAACATGCTCTAAGCCGACACACTCCTCGACGAGCTCAAACATCACACCAATAGCCCTCCTAGCTTCGCACATACTCCATATCTTCAACAGCCGCTTCCCTGGCTACACTTCATGGTCCTCCCGCACAACCGCGGGGGAAAGAACCCCTTAAATTTGGCCAAAAGCCCTTAACAAATCGTGAGAATCTTCTCTTATAGGAGTTTACAAAAGCTCAAAAAAGGAAAAAAAATTTGGTTATCTCTGCTCGTACAACTCCCTGAGCTTCATTTGGTATTTTATTTCATTTCTTACAAGTGTACATTCTCCATTAAGCTACCATGTCATGGCTCCGACACCTTGAGTACCTTAATCTTGTAATACTAAAGGACGTGGAACCAATTTTTAGAGATGTCCCTATAACCCCTTCTACTCACTCCCACTGTGTCACAAACTTCTTGCATTTAAGAAGGTTGGACCAATAAATCCATATCTTTCAATAAATTTTGAAATACCAATTTCTTTTGGGTTCAATTTTTGGGAAGTTTCAAACGTTTCAAAATGTCACTGTTGTTCATTACCTCATTCAAGAATCTCACCCTTTCATGAGCATTGGACATATCAAATCCTAAGAGACTGGTCACATGTTCTTTAGTAATTTTTAACCTTTTTTTTCTTTGTTCAGATCCTTCTGTTAAGTTTACTACATCTCTCATTCATTTTACTCGTGCTCTTAATCTCATTGGAGTTTCTTTTAAGGTTTGCAGTTGATGATTTTCTTGTTTTAGAGAGGCTATTTGGTTTTCCAATTCTAAAATTCTTGTTGCATTTGAAGAAAAAATAAGTTTGGAGATATTGAACGTAATGTGTATGATTAATGTGTAACTGAGATAGCCTAGAACTATCATCCTAGTAATCCATCAACCCCATCTCCAACAAATCTCATAAAATCATGGGGTGTGTGCAAGCTCCCATCTATCCATAGGTAAATGTGCTTATTCCCCTCTTTGTGAATTTGTTGTGATTCATTTACATTTGTAACTGGTCTTGATAGACACTCCCCGTAGTTGCATATTCTTTGTTGAGATTAATGTTCAAGTGAAACTTGCGATTATCACTAATGGAAGATGTATTACTCATTGTAAGTAGTGAAGAGCACACATAAAGTATAATGGAGTTAATGATAGTAGCAGAGTTGTTAGCTTTAGAGAAGGGAGAAAGCTCGTGAAAGTGCGTAGATCAATCTAAAAGGTCATAAGAGAGTAAGAGAGAAAAAGGAGGAATTGAATCATTCAAAAGTGGAAACAATTATTTTCAGCCAAGTCAAGTGAATGAGAACAAAATTCAAGGTAAGCCACAAAAGAATAGTTTGAAAATGATGTCTTTTTGAATATTTAGAGATATGTACCTAGATATGCTTTAAATAAACAAAATGACCAAATTTGGATCCATTTTGACCATCAAATGGCTTTGCTAGTTAGCAATTGAACCAATTCCTTACATGACACTTTCTGAGCTCCAAGATCATCAAACAGGGTAGTTGGTCGGTGTCTCATTGAACCTGCATCGGATTCTTATGTCACCATTTATATTCACGTTAGGTGTTGCATAGGTTCCTCCATTGACCCAATCTTGTGTATCAAATTATTTAGCTCTTAGAATTGCCTTCAACTTATGGTAGAACACCTCTCATTGTGCATATTGTCAATGCATCCACTCTTTCTGCTCTAAGCTTATAGTGCTTCACAAAATTTCTTTGATACAAGGTGGTATTTATATCTTTCAAGTCATGGATGTAAACCCATTGTTGCACTTGTCTCAAAACCTAAAGATGGAAATGGATTTATCATCCTTCCTAAAGATATATATTATATTTCTACCAATGAGGGTTTTTTATATTGCATCTTTCACCCAAAACATTTTATTATAGTCAACATTTTACTCCCAAACTTACATTATGGGTTTTCAAGCATCTCATAAACCCCAAGTTGATTAACTTGTAATTCAACACCCCCATCGAAGTTGGTCCTTCCATGATATCCTCACTAAGGGCCCGCGTTTCAGCTTTGTTTTCCCATTTGTTCACAATATTTGAGTTTTCTACTATCACATACATTGTTCCCCTAGTTTCTTTACGTTTTTCTAGTGGAGTTATACTCCTAGTTTTCTACTATCACATACATTGTTCCCCTAGTTTCTTTACGTTGTGAGCGGGATGAAAACACATAGAACGCCTCTATAACGACCCGACACACACTCTTGGGAAGATACACACACACACTATGGGGCACCACTCGGCTTAGACAACACACCTGGCCGAGACAGGAAACACACCTCTAGAGTGAGAGGAGAGAGACTATCCACTTGCCCACTCCACACAGACACACACACACACACACACCCAAAAAAATCAGCTCAAGAGAGGATAATTTACGATGTTTAGATACAATTGCGCTTGGGCCAACACCAATGGGGCAAATAGCTCACACAATATGGGTAAAATAAGCCAGATACAATCACAAACTAGAGCAGAAACTTCGCTCATAAGAGAAACTTACACAGAAAAACAGCAGGAAAAGAGTGAGGAATTTGGCAAAATGGACAGCACCATCGCGTCCGGAATGGCCCAAAACCCCAGTCTACAATGTCAAAGTGCTCAAATCCGACCTCGGATGAGCAGTTTACGGCCAAAACAGGCTCCAAAAACCCCAAAAAAACACATGCGGCTGTTCCTCCTCTCTTCTCCACGTTTCTTATGGTCTTCTCTCTGTTTTTTCAGTTCCCACACTTAGCTTTTTTAGTTGGGCACCCTTGGCCTTTTAGATGACCTCAAACGGACCCCGAACAGGCCAAAAACTGACCTCGCAGTGCATAGTTGTCACCTTTTTTGCATCATCCGCACACCTGGCACTCATTTCTTTTCAATAATGCGTCTCGCAACCACGTGAAGTGGCCCCAAAAATTGGTCCTAATGATGACCTTTCTGCATAGCTCTCACAAGAAAACACCCACATTGTGTCCGTCCTCATCCGCGTGCAAATATTGACCCCGTTTGCCCTCCTGACGTCACTAGATGCCACCTGCTTACCTCATGTCGTCGGCCCGCGGATAGCTTCCTCGAGAAGTTTTACGCGCTATAAACTCCTCATTATTGTAGAAAAAACATACTGGTACTGGTGATAGTGAAAATCGATGCACTATGTACATGCTATCCTACCTGTACACATGTGGGCCCCACGTAACCACCTGGCTATGGAAATTGGGCAATCCTTTATTCGATGCACCATGCATGTGTATGTACATATGCACCATGCATGTGTATGTACATATGCACAATCCCTTGCTCCAAAAAACTCCTGACATAATTTGCCCATCCCCTAGCCTGCTAGATCATTCATGATCAGCAGCAGCAAAAAGAGATATGAGACTCGCCGCATCACAGGTCTCCTCATCCCTCACCAACACTCCTTGATCCACATATAGCTCATCCTGCTCGACCATCATCAACCTAGCATGATACAATTTAAGATGCAATCCATTTACCCTTGACTTATGTAGAAACCCATCCAGATTAGCCAACTGATATGTACCATTCGGGAAACACTCCACTACCTTGAAAGGGCCTTCCCACTTAATTTGAAACTTCTTTTGGAAGGTGTTATCCAGCTTACTGTTGTAGCGCAAAACCAAGTCATGTTTCTTGATACCCTTACTTTTGACATTTTCATTTATCTTTGCCAAAGCCTTATCCTGCATCTGCCCATAATGCTTCAATGCGCTCATCCTATCCAACTGGACCTCTTGTAACTGCAAGAGCCTCTCTTTGAATGCATCACTAGGCGGCCCAAGCAACTTCTCTAACATCTTGACCGCAGGCAACTCTACCTCCACAGGCAATAGTGCTTCCTTTCCATACACCAAATGAAATGGAGTAAACCCTGTACCTGTCTTCACCGAAGTACGGTAAGCCCATAATGCACTAGGCAATTCCAAATCCCAATTCTTTCCTTGGTGCTCTATCACTTTAGAAAGAATTTGTACCAACTCACCATTGAATCTTTCATTTAAGCCATTACACTGTGGGTAATAAGGAGTGGTATGATGGTGCCTAATCTTCATCTTTGCACATAAAAAATCTAGCAATTTAGCTCTAAAGCCAGGCCCCTTATCTGAAAGTAGCTCCAGTGGCACCCCAAACTTGCAACATATTTCATCATACACAAATTTTGCCACATCCTTTGCAGTGATCTGTTTTACTGCTATAGCCTCTGCCCATCTAGAAAGATAGTCCACTGCCGTCAAAATATAGCTTTTGCCCCTGCTTGTGATAGGTAACGGGCCTATTGCATCAATCCCCCACTTTTCAAACACATCAAACTCCATAATGGTTTTTCGTAGCTCTGGCTTCAACACTCTCTTCCCAAATGCTTGACACCTATTGCAAGACCTACACCAATGGTGAACATCCTTGTGCAAACTAGGCCATACATACCCCTCTTGCAAAATCTTATGCAAGGTGATCTTTAGAGCAAAATGGCCACCACATGCGCCTTCATGATTCTCTTCCAACACTCTGTAAAGCTCCTCCCGCCAAGGTACGCGTCTCAACACGAGATCAGCCCTTTCATGTATAAGACATCACCAATCAATTTGTACATGTATGCTCTACGCACAAAGCCATACTTCTTAGACTTCTGAATCTCCTTTGGAATGATTCCTGTTAGCAAAAACTCCTCTTCTTGATCCAAACTTTCCCGGCCATGATAAAGAGGTAAAGTGGTCCTCAACACAAATAGCTCCCCAATCATGCCTTGAGCTGCTTCATGTGCCTCTCCATTTAGAGCACGTTCAATGTGTCTGATGATCCATGCTTCGAACTTTTTTAACAGGCCTTTAATTCTGAAGCACATTTCCTTCAATGAGGTGTTCTTGCTCTTCCACACACCCAGCACTTGCTTCACCACTAACAAGGCATCACCTTTTATGCTCAACCTTCGAACCCCATGCTTCAAACAAATGTGTAATCCGGCTTCTAGAGTAGCATATTCAGCCTCATTGTTACTATGAGCATCCAATTTGAACCCTCTCTTGCATACTAGCTTCCCCTCTGGATCATAAAGTGCTATACCCCCTGAAGCTGCATCATGGCTCTTTCTGTATGAACCATCAAAGAACAACACATGTGCATTGTTGATCTGTGGCACTTCTTCAACTACCTTTCTCACCACCTCTTCCTTAACAATAAGGGGATTCTCCTTGTAGGTCAACAAATCAGCTAGGGTAGCCCTTGTACTATCTTCCACTAGAAAAGAGAACTCAAACTCTTGCAGCTCAATTACCCATTTCTTCACCACATTTGACATGTTAGTACCATTAATTAACTGTGGCAAAAAGGCATAACTCGTCAAGAAAACAAAAGGCCGTGGTAGCAAGTAATGACGAAATCGTCGACAAGCAAATATTACACTGGCCATCACTAGCTCTACTTCCGATAACTTTCTCTCCGCTACCAACTTCACTCGGCTTGCACAATACACTGGCCTCATATAATGGCTGCCCTTCCCCTTTTGCAATAGCATGGCTCCAATGGCATCATCCCCTGCTGAGGGATTTACATAAAAAACTTTCTCCCAATCAGGAGCCTGCATGGCTGACAAACCCCCTAACACCTCTTTCACCTCTTGAAACACTTCTTCACACTTGTCATCCCATTGCAATGGATCATGCTTTGCCACTTGTTGTAATGGATAAAGAATCTGAGAAGACAATGGAATAAACCTTGCCATGTACTTCACTTTGTGTATAAAGGTTGCCAATTGCTTCGTACTCGTAGGTGATGGAAGAAGAATAATAGACTTAACCTTGTCTGGATCAGCCTCAATGCCATTTTTTGACACCATGTGGCCCAATAACTTCACCCTTGGCTGTGCTAGATGACATTTCTTTGGATTTAGTTGTCCTCCACATTCATCATATCGAGCCAATACCATCTGCAGCTTCTCATGGTGTTCAGCCCTACTGCTATAAACACAGAAGTCATCCATAAAAGCTTTAACACAACTACCAATGAATGGTTCCAACACCCAATTTTCTCTCTCTTGATAGAAGGAAGGTCCATTTGACAACCCAAATGGCAATACTGTGTAGCAATAGCAGCCCCATGGCGTAATAAAAGTTGTCTTTGTGCGGTCTTTAAGAGCAATCTTCAATTGAAAATAGCCTGAAAAACCATCACACACACTGTACCTCTCATAACCTGCTACTGAATCCAAGATCTGATCAATGAATGGAAGAGGATATGGGTTCTTCTTAGTGGCTGCATTTAAGGGTTTAAAATCTACACAAATTCTCCACTTCCCATCCTTCTTTGGACTGACTACAACTGGACTCAGCCATTCTGTGGTCTCCACAGGGACTATGAACCCTGCCTTCAATAACTTGTCCACCTCTTCTCGCAAGGCTTCCATTTGCTCTTGACCCATCCTTCTTAGCCTTTGCCGCACTGGCTTAGCACATTCTTTCAGCTCTATATGCATCTCTTCACCTTGAACCCTCTGATCTCTTCATATAAAGTAATGAACAAATCAGGAAAACTAGCCAGCATGTGCAAATATATATCCTTCTCCATAGTTGAGAGGTCTCCACTGATCATTTGTGTCATCAATTCCTGCTTCTTTGACAACTCAACCTTAGTTTGCATCAGCCCTTCAATCACTTCATAAGGCCCTTCACTTTCATCTTCAACCTCATTCGCAAATGCAACTAAACCAAACTCCTGGATTTCTTTGTCCATCAAAAGAAATGCAACATCAGCATCCTCATCACTGCTGGTAGTGCTATCACTGTCCTCATCTGTCACCGTGGAAGAGTCTTCATCACTAGACTCATCCTCATCTTCATAAAGCTCCTCTAATCGTTTCATTGTGTCCATATTATAAAGCTTCTTGGTACTTGTCTTTCCATAGAGGCTAATCGTACCATGTCGCCAATCTTGAACAGCTCCCACTGCACGTAACCATGGTCTGCCCAGTATAATAGGATATGCTCCCAACCCTGCTGGCATCACATGAAAATCAACCACTGCCTTTGCATCATATTCCTCCACTTCTAAGCTCTTTACAACACCCAAGCATTTTACTTTTTGATGGTTTGCCAATCTAATCCGAAAACCTGACACCCCAGCCACTGTGAGACCCATCTTCTCAACGCATGAGTGTGTTATGACGCATATTTGGGCTCCGCCATCCACATAACTTTGTCCCAAATTTTTCCTTTTATGCCACACATCTACTATTGGACAAATGTCTGGTAGCTCATCCATTGCCAACACCTTTACTGAACCTCTCTCTGGCTCTTTCTCCATTGGGTTAACCATCCTCTTCCACTGTCGCTTTAGCTTAGGCACCATCTCTATAAGCTGCCCAAAAGTAACATCTGCCTTCTTGCTCGTCAGATCCTCCTTCAAGTCATAGTTTAATTGCCCATCCCCTAGTGGAAAATCTGAAACATGAAACTTTCGACGAGCTCTCCTTTTCCTCTTGGCCTTGACATCCTTGCCTTCATGGCTCTTTCCTTTCTTCTTACTAGGACCTGGGGCACTTCTTCTTTCCTTATCCTCTATGGTCCTCTTCCCAATAGGCATCACTAATGTATCCTCTAGCTTTGATGCCTTCTCCAAGGTGACTACACTTAGCACTTTTGTCTTTCCCTTTTCCTCCTGGGTCAGTCCACTGGTTCCTTCGTCTCCCTAATTTTGATGCCATAATCATTTGACCTAGTTAGCACCTGTCTTGGCAATGGATACATGTCTCCCCCCATCCTTGGTGGCTTATCACATTGCGGGCTGATGTGACCCATTTCTCCACAATTATAACATGTGGGCATCTGCCTCCAAAACCTATCATTGCTTTGTCCAACACCATTCCTAGGCCTTTCTTCACCTCCTGGCTGATTTGCAAACCTCCCTCGACCTCGATTATTTCCCACTTGACCTAGCATGTTTAGGCTGAGATTCTTCATCAAATCTACCATTTGCCTCATGTCTTGCCTTAGCCCATCATCTTGCACTGCTGTAGTGACCACTGCTGGCATAACCTGAGTAGTAATAGGAACCACTGGTTCATGATGAACCCCTGACATGCGACCTTGTAAAGACTCTATAGGCTGAAATTCAGACCTCATGGGCAAAGACTCCACCCCTAACTGGCTCATTTTCCTCAACTTCCACTCTTTGTTCCTTGCTACCTCTAGTGAATCTTCATATGTCCTAAGCTTCTTTAGCTCCACTCTCCAACGTATATTCTCCCAAAGACCAGCCAAGAACCTGTCCTTCTTCATCATGTCAGGCGGGGGTACCTGTGGTGCTAAGGCCTTGCACATTCGCTCCCTTGCCAATGAAAACTTACGTATGTACGCATCTACTGGCTCACCTTCCTTTTGCACCAAAGCCTGTACTTCTTGCCACACTTTGTCAGGATCTTCTATCTTCACAAACTCCACTTCCAACCCATGCCTTAGATTGTCCCAACTCAATCTTACAGGTGGATCCGTTGCACGCAACTCCTCTTCAAATGTTTTGGACCAGACTCGTGCATCACTCTTCGAACAAATTTGGAGAAGACGTAACATCTACGCAGGGTCATGAATCTGGTTGCTAATGTAGGCAACCTCCATCTTTTCCAAAAACTCTTCCACATCTTCATCACTTCTTCCATGAAACTCCGGATAAGAGAAAGCCATGGCTACCCAAGTTTCAATGCTTTGAGAACCCCTTTGAACACACATCCAAGAACCCAAAACTTTTGACTACCCAATCCCCAGAAACTTCAATGGAGCTCAACTTTAGATAAGGACAAACACATGCACATCAAATGAGTTTTCATAGTTGATCATCGGAATTACAACAGGCAAAGGACATTCCAAGATCTCTCATAATCTTCTTGGCCCGAACATAAAGACTATGCGCTGCTGGAAAAAAATCTTCCTGGACACATGAACATTTATCTGGATTCTTTGAGTTAAATGAAATGGAGTGAATTGAGGGCCATTTTGATCATCCATTAAAGCCAACCATGAAGCTCCCAAGAAGGCACACGTGACTTAACCTCTGATTTTGCCAAAATTTCAGCAGCATAACAGCATAAATGGCTCAAAAGATCAAAAAACCAGCCATCATAACTTGGAAAAATTTTGGCAGAGTTTCCCCAGAAATAGAGCGTAGGAACCCAAAATATAGACTGTATATGTATGCATAAACTGTCAACAATAGAACCCGAGCATCAAGTAGGACTCACTAATACATAGCCTATGGCGAGGTCACAAAAAGGGTGCTCCAGCTACCTGTATCACCGAAAGGATCTCTACATTTGAGAATCCCCCAGCTCAATAAAAACCTCACGCTATCGACCCTCACACGAAGGCTAATGCAAATCGCGTATAGTCAAGTCTCAGAAATGACTATCTTCCAGACCAAGTCTCAGAAATGGCTGGGACTGCCAAATACAACCAAGTATGGCTCCACAAATGCATACAATGGTAGTTTCCACAAGTAACGTACAATCCAGCAGACAATGCGCTCAAACAGGCGCCAAGTGATGCATACCCACAACAACTGCAAGTGACATCACTGCTAGTATATCACTGTACTCCAGCTACCTGTACCTGTGTGAATCACCTGTACCTGTAAACTGTAACCTGTAACCTGTAATCTGAAACCTGCAACCTGTAATTCCGAAGCTCGAAGCTCGAAGCTCGAAGCAGAAGGTACTCGAAGAAGATCCTCCGTGGGGGCACCAAAAGAATGTGAGCGGGATGAAAACACATAGAACGCCTCTATAACGACCGACACACACTCTTGGGAAGATACACACACACACTATGGGGCACCACTCGGCTTAGACAACACACTTGGCCGAGACAGGGAACACACCTCTAGAGTGAGAGGAGAGAGACTATCCACTTGCCCACTCCACACACACACACACACACACACACACACCCAAAAAACTCAGCTCAAAAGAGGAGAATTTCTGATGTTTAGATACAATTGAGCTTGGGCCAACACCAATGGGACAAATAGCTCACACAATATGGGTAAAATAAGCCAGATACAATCACAAACTAGAGCAGAAACTTCGCTCATAGGAGAACTTACACAGAAAAACAGCAAGAAAAGAGTGAGGAATTTGGCAAAATGGACAGCGCCATCGCGTTGGAACGGCCCAAAACCACAATCTACAATGTCAAAGTGCTCAAATCCGACCTCGGATGAGCAGTTTACGGCCAAAACAGGCTCCAAAAACCCCAAAAAAACACCTGCGGCTGTTCCTCCTCTCTTCTCCACGTTTTTTCTGGTCTTCTCTCTGCTTTTTCAGTTCTTGTCACCTTTTTTGCATCATCCGCACACCTGGCACTCATTTCTTTTCAATAATGCATCTCGCAACCACGTGAAGTGGCCCCAAAAAGTGGTCCTAATGATGACCTTTCTACATAACTCTCACAAGAAAACACCCACGTTGTGTCCGTCCTCATCCGCGTGCAAATATTGACCCCGTTCGCCCTCCTGACGTCACTAGATGCCATCTGACGCACCTGCTTACCTCATGTCGTCAGCCCGCGGATAGCTTCCTCGAGAAGTTTTACGTGCTATAAACTCCTCATTATTGTGGAAAAAACATACTGGTACTGGTGATAGTGAAAATCGATGCACTATGTACATGTTATCCTACCTGTACACATGTGGGCCCCACGTAACCACCTGGATATGGAAATGGGGCAATCCTCTATTCGATGCACCATGCATGTGTATGTACATATGCGCAATCCCTTGCTCCAAGAAACTCCTGACAACGTTTTTCTAGTGGAGTTATACTCCTAGTTTTCTACTATCACATACATTGTTCCCCTAGTTCCTTTAGGTTTTTCTAGTGGAGTTATACTCCTCTATCAAGTCCATTGGGTTTGGTTCTCCATATTATATCTCTAGTTTGGAAAATTTTAGCAGGTTTGAGGCTATTTTAGCAATTTCTCTCAACTTGTAGCTCCAAATGCTTCCAACTTTGGTTTGTAGCTTCCAAATGTAATGTACAAAGCTTAGATTACTCCACAAAAAAAAACTGTGCTTATTAGGTGAAAATCTAAAATAGACGCGCCTATATTACATTCCTCAAATATAGACTTTTGTTTCCTTTTTTAGATTACCCACAATTAGTGTTTCATCGGTGATGGGATTTGAATTTTGGTAGCCCTATTTTGCATATTTCAATAGTTTTTAACCAATTTTGTCTTTGTTACAAGATCCTGTGGTCCAAATGTTTCCGAACTTGATAGCTTTGCCTACACACTATATACGATCATGCTATGTGGTCAAGAGTGGAGGTTGGAACCCAGATGGGCGAGTTACAAAAAAGGCAGGCAGATTTTCTAAGTGGTCCTATGCCTATCGATGTTTCAACTTTACCACTTGCACATGTTCCTAGTGCTATTCGGAGTGTAAAAATGAGCTTAGCTATGAAAAATGAGTACCACATCTCTCATATGAAAATAGGTATGCCTATTTTCAACTTTGGCCAGATTTTACTTTCACTTCAATTTTTTTGAGCACAGATGCAACTCTGACAATATTTTACTTACCTTACTCCTACTGTAATTAAAAGATAACACAAGATGATAGAAAACAAAAATTTCTCTAAATTCTACATTCCTAACTTGGTGCTATCCTTATTGACTCAACACAAGTTTCAAGCCCAATCACCGTCCTTTTTTCTAACTAACATGCAACTACCAAGGTCCTTGGTAAGTATCTCTACTCCCAAGTACCCTACACATTCAATAACTCACCTGCTAACCACACAAAATTAAAAATACAAATACTTTAGAGAGGTCTTGAGGAAGTAATGGCTTTTACTCGTGATTGCATTGGGATTTTTTCTAGTCTAGGTTGTCTCACCGACAACGGTGATAAACTGTGGGTGGGCTACCATCACCATATCAATAGTAGCAAATAAAGAACCATAGACACAAATATTTTAATACATGGGATGTAGTTGACCCGACTCTAGCACATGGATGCTACAAGAGGTACCTAATCTCTCAAAAAACCCAATCTATTAATAGTAGAAAAGAGAGAATTGCAAACACAAATATTTCAATCCGTGGGTGTAGCTGACTCGACCTTAGTGCATGGATGCTACAAGAGTACCTTACCTCTCAAAAAACCAAGTCTATCTTGCTAATCTGTAGTGTAAATCTCAAGTGTGCATCAAATACCAAAAGCTAGTCTACTTTCCAAGAAGCCTCAAGTGATAATTTGGGATAGCTACAACACTTCAAATGAACCGAAACTTGTTAGGTTAAGGTGGATAGGTTAGTGTGCCATTCATGCTAATAGCATGCTTGGAGAGGTTAGTGTAGAGCTTGAGAGAGAAACTACTGTACAATACAATATAGTGTATACTTGCAAATGATAACGCTTGATATCATTCAAAAAAATGTGCCTCTTTATAGGCTATACAAATAGACAACATTTTGACACATGAGTACAAGATCAGCCTTTTGACACATGAGCACAAGATGTGGCTGCTTATGTACAAATACAAGTGGTTGTTCTTTACACAAAGGTTATAAGAAGTTTTTCACATGGATTGACACATGAGGTGGAAGGGGTTGTTCACACAAGAGATGCAACAAAACTTCGCATCCCAACAATCCTCCCCTATGTGGGTTTTGGTTGCATATCACTCACATAATCCTTCCCTCAAAACACACTAGGGTGAGGCACACAATTCACAAACCTCCCCTTGAACAGAAAGTTGCCTGCCCTAGGACACAAAGGGTGTACGCATACAAAAAATCAAGGTGTAAGCACACACAAGCCTCCCCTGGCACAACTAGAGGGTAAGGTACAATTTGACAGAATGCTCAGCACATGTCTTTTGTTGTTTTTTGGAGGATTTCCTCCTACACAAATTTACAAAAGTTATTGTACTTTATTGTCGTTATCCTTGCCATAGGTTGATGTTGTTGTTGTTGATGTTTTGACGCAGAATGTGAAAATGCAAAGGAAGACACAATACACTTATATGTACACTAAAGAGGGAACTCACATAATACCGAGAGAGAGAGAGAGAGAGAGAGAGAGAGAGAGAGAGAGAGAGGACGAAGAAGAAGAAGAAGAAGAAGAGGGTTTTAACTTCGTAGGAAACTATCCCAAGAGACCTTCTTAAAGATCTAACCGACGAGGAGTTGAACTCAAGACCTGTTATTCAAAGAGAGAGAGAGAGAGAGAGAGAGAGAGAGATTTGAGATACAAGTCCACAAAGGCAAAAGGATGAAGCTTGAGAGAGTCCCAAGAGTGCACTAAGATGTTTTTATGGGTTAAAATCAAAATGCCCATTTGTTGCAGCTAGCCAAAGGAAGGATTAAGTGAAAGGGGTAAATTTTAACCTTAGAAGGTCTATATGCAACGGCATTTTCTTATTAAATGATCTTTAACTAGAGGCCTAGTGTGTGTGTGTGTGTGTGTGTGTGTGTGTGTGTGTGTGTGTGTGTGTGTGTGTGTGTGTGTGTGTGTGTGTGTGTGTGTGTGTGTGTGTGTGTGTGTGTGAGAGAGAGAGAGAGAGAGAGAGAGAGAGCCAAAATGAACCATAGGACCAAGAGCCACAACAAAACATTCCGCACATCCCGATTCACTACCTTCACCACACACACAACCTCTCTCAATCTCTCTTTGCACAACCGCCCTCAAGGGGGACACGCCTGCCGATGCACGCCTAGAAACTCACACACATAAGCAGAGAAGAGAAGAGGGAAGGGAAAATTGACACAAATACACGGCAATGGTGGCTTCTCTTCACAAATAAACCATATGCAACATGCTCTAAGCCGACACACTCCTCGGTGAGCTCAAACATCACACCGATAGCCCTCCTAGCTCAGCACATACTCCATATCTTTAACACCCCCATGGAAGTTGGTCCTTCCATGATATCCTCACTAAGGGCCCGCGTTTCAGCTTTGTTTTCCCATTTGCTCACAATATCTGACTTTTCTACTATCACATACATTGTTCCCCTAGTTCCTTTATTTTTTCTAGTGGAGTTATACTCCTCTATCAAGTCCATTGGGTTTGGTTCTCTAGATTAGATTTTATCTCTAGTTTGGAAAATTTTAGCAGGTTTGAGGCTATTTTAGCAATGTCTCTCAACTTGTAGCTCCAAATGCTTCCAACTTTGGTCTGTAGCTTCCAAATGTAATGTATAAAGCTTAGATTACTCCAAAAAAAAGTGTACTTAATAGGTGAAAATCTAAAATAGACGCGCCTATTTTAGATTCCTCAAATACAAACTTTTGTTTCCTTTTTTAGGTTACCCACAATTAGTGTTTCATCGATGAAGGGATTTGAATTTGGTTCTTGGAATCCTATTTGTAGCCCTATTTTGCATATTTCAATAGTTTTTAACCAATTTTGGCTCTGTTACAAGATCATGTGGTCCAAATGTTTCCAAGCATGGTAGCTTTGCCTACACACTATATACAATCATGCTATGTGGTCAAGAGTGGAGGTTGGAACCTAGATGGGCGAGCTGCAAAATAGGCACACATATTTTCTAAGTGGTCCTATGCCTATCGATTTTTCAACTTTACCACTTGCACATGTTCCTAGTGCTATTCGGAGTGTAAAAATGAGCTTAGCTATGAAAAATGAGTACCACATCTCTCATATGAAAATAGGTATGCCTATTTTCAACTTTGGCCAGATTTTACATTCACTTCAATTTTTTTGAGCACAGATGCAACACTGACAATATTTTACTTACCTTACTCCTACTGTAATTAAAAGATAAACACAAGACGATAGAAAACAAAAATTTCTCTAAATTCTACATTCCTAACTTGGTGCTATCCTTATTGACTCAACACAAGTTTCAAGGCCCAATCACCATCCTTTTTTCTAACTAACATGCAACTACCAAGGTCCTTGGTAAGTATCTCTACTCCCAGGTATCCTACACAAAATAATTCACCTGCTAACCACGCAAAATTAAAAATACAAATACTTTAAAGAGGTCTTGAGGAGGTAATGGCTTTTACTCGTGATTGCATTGAGTTCTTTTCTAGTCTAGGTTGTCTCACCGACAACGGTGCTAAACCGTGGGTGGGCTACCATCACCATATCAATAGTAGCAAAGAAAGAACCATAAGACACAAATATTTCAATACATGGAATGTAGTTGACCCGATGCTAGTGCATGGATGCTACAAGAGGTACCTAATCTCTCAAAAAACCCAGTCTATCAATAGTAGCAAAGAGAGAATTGCAAACACAAATATTTCAATCCGAGGGTGTAGCTGACTCGACCTTCGTGCATGGATGCTACAAGTGTATCTTACCTTTCAAAAAACCAAGTCTATTTTGCTAAATTGTGGTGTCAAGCTCAAGTTTGCATCAAATACCAAAATCTAGTATTACTTTCCAATAAGCCAAGTAATAATTTGGGATAGCTAGAACACTTCAAATGAACTGAAACTTGTTAGGTTAGGTGGATAGGTTAATGTGTCATTCATGCTAATAGCATGTTTGGAGAGGTTACTGTAAAACTTGAGAGAGAAACTATTGCACAATACAATATAGTGTATACTTGCAAATGATAAAGCTTGATATCATTCATAAAAATGTGCCTCTATATAGGCTTATACAAATAAACAGTATAATTTGGGATAGCTACAACACTTCAAATGAACTAACACTTGTTAGGTTAAGGTGGATAGACTAGTGTGCCATTCATGCTAATAACATGCTTGGAGAGGTTAGTGTAGAGTTTGAAAGAGCAACTATTACACAATACAATATATAGTGTATACTTGCAAATGATAAAGCTTGATATCATTCATAAAAATATGTCTATATAGGCTTATACAAATAGACAATCTTTTGACACATGAGCACAAGATGAGCCTTTTGACACATGAGCACAAGATGTGGTTGCCTATACACAAATACAAGTGGTTGTTCTTTACACAAAGGTTGTAACAGATTTTTCACATGGATTGACACATGGGGTGGAAGGGTTGTTCACACAAAAGATGCAACAAAACCTTGCATCCCAACAATCCTCCCCTATGTAGGTTTTGGTTGCATATCACTCACACAATCCTCCCCTCAAAACACACTAGGGTGAGATACACAATTCACAAACCTCCCCTTGAACAGAAAGTTGCCTCTCATACACACAAAGGATGTAGGCATACAAAACATTAGCGTGTAGGCACACACAAGCCTCCCCCGACACAAAGAGGATAAAGTACAATTTGAGACATTGCTCAACACATGTTTTTAGTTGTTTGTTGGAGGATTTCCTCCTGAAAAATTTACAAAACTTATTGTACTTTATTGTCGTTATCCTTGCACAATGCATTTATATGTACAATAGAGGGAAAAACCACGTGAAAAAAAGACCTCATTATTTATGATGTGCACAAACATTAATGTGACGAGTGTTGAACTCGAGACTTACTACTCAAGAGCAATAGCCAATCTACCTAGTTTTAATGATTGAAGGTTATTCCAATTTCCTCTTGTTATTTTTTTCACTCACATGAGATGAGGAATTCACCCACGAGATGAGGAATTTAAGTGTTGTACGAAGAATCCCAGGACACGTGATACACTCTTCAACTCAAGACAAATACACTAAAGAGGGAACTTACATAACAATTATTCTAGAGAGAGAGAGAGAGAGAGAGAGAGAAAGAGAAGAAGAAGAGAGTTTTAACTTCGTAGGAAACTATCCCAAGAGACCTTAAAGATCTAATTGACGAGGAGTTGAACTCAAGACCTGTTATTCAAGAGAGAGAGAGAGAGAGAGAGAGAGAGAGAGAGAGAGAGAGAGATTTTGAGATACAAGTCCACAAAGGCAAAAGGATGAAGCTTGAGGATGAAGCACTAAGATGTTTTTATGGGTTAAAATCAAAATGCCCATTTGTTGCAGCTAGCCAAAGGAAGGATTAAATGAAAAGGGGTAAAGTTTAACCTTAGGTCTATATGCAACGACATTTTTTTATTAAATGATCTTTAACTCGAGGCCTACGGTGTGTGTGTGTGTGTGTGTGTGTGTGTGTGTGTGAGAGAGGAGAGAGAGAGAGAGAGAGAGAGAGAGAGCCCATAGCACCAAGAGCCACAACAAAACATTAGCCAATAGAAAGTTTGAGTAAATTCCACCAAATTTGCAAATTCTGCCTCTCCAATATACATTTAGTAGAAAAGATTCAGACCGTTTTGACAATGTCATTGATACTTGCAACACTTTTCACGCTGTTTAGATCCCTTCTTCAGCTTCCTTTCTCCCTCTGTGCCTTGTTCTGACAACCTCGCTGTTTTTGTTGTTCAAGCATCTCAAGCCTATCACCAAGTACGCTAATTACCTTACTTTGCGCCTTGCTTTGGGCAAGCAACTTTCCCAGTAAATATTTCAGCTGTCCACATTCCTCAGAAAGCTTCTTTAGGAGTACACTATCAGAAACATCAAGGTCCCGAAGACCTCCTTGCGGCGCACCTGGAGTTTTATCTTGCCTTTGGTCAGTTAAGCTCTGCTCCTGAGTGTTCAATAGCTCCTCTACTACAGAAGATCGATCTTCATTCGAATCAACTGCATCAGACCCCTCTTTCGCACATGGAGTACCAGGGCTTGAAACTGACACACAATCCCGCAACCCCAGGATGTCTTCTTCATAGGCATCAATAGCTTTAAGTGCCTCGTGCGCAGCAAGGCCATCTACAGCCATCTCTCCATCATCATCCCCTACCGTCACAGCCCTCATCTCCTCCTGCATAACCTCATCTGCTTCTTGTTTACATGGAGCAATAGCTCTGCCCACCATGGCAGGATAGGCCCCATCAATACCCACAGCTGGCACACCAATAACCTCACTACTATCGCAGAGGGTTATAGCTTCCCTGCTCGACGGATCGTATTTTACACAATCTACCAAATCCCCGGAATCATCTTGCGCTGCACACACTTCTTCATTTCTAGACACATGAATGTCTAGATTGGTCATGGCTTTCACGGGCTCTTCTTGCAAATCATTGGTCATCATCTCTGCAGGCCCATCTTGCATCACGACTCCTTGTAAGTCTTGATTAACTACCTCTGCCTCATCAAGAATTTCTTCTTGAATAGAACCGTGCCATTTTGCATCGTGCTAATGAGGGTTCGCGCATCATGGTCCTCCCCATGTAGAGGAGGGAGTTGTTTTCCTACAGGGCATCGGTAGAATTCGAGCAGAACAGTGTTTCCGAATTCACAGCAAGCAAACTATTGCAGAGTCA